>NW_027397090.1:11611003-11635225 GCF_003265705.2 Callorhinus ursinus
AGGTCTCAACCGGTACCAAAAGATTGGGATCATTCCCTGCATATTTTGGTACCGGTTGAGACCTGATTTGTGACCTAGGATGTGATCTATTCTGGAGAATGTTCCATGGGCCTTAGAGAAGAATGTGTCTTCTGTTGCTTTGGGATGGCATGTTCTGAATATGCCTGTGAAGTCCATTTGGTCCAGTGTGTCATTTAAAGTCTTTATTTCCTTGTTGATCTTTTGCTTAGATGATCTGTCCATTTCAGTGAGGGGGGTGTTAAAGTCCCCCATTTTTATTGTATTGTTGTCGATGTGCTTCTTTGCTTTTGTTATTAATTGCCTTATATGAATGGCTGCTCCCACATTAGGCGCATGGATATTTACAATTGTAACATCTTCCTCTTGGATATACCCTTAAAGTAGGATATAGTGTCCTTCCCCATCTCTTATTACAGTCTTTGGTTTAAAATCTAATTTGTCTGATATAAGGATTGCCACCCCAGCTTTCTTTTGGTGCCCATTAGCATGGTAAATGGTTTTCCACCCCCTCACTTTCAATCTGGGGATGTCTTTGTGTCTAAAATGAGTCCCTTACAGATAGCATATCGATGGGTCTTGTTTTTTAATCCAATCTGATAGCCTGTGTCTTTTGATTGGGGCATTTAGCCCATTTACATTCAGGGTAACTATTGAAAGGTATGAATTTAGTGCCATTGTATTGCCTGTAAGGTGACTTACTCTGTATTGTCTGTGTTCCTTTCTGGTCTATCCTGCTTTTAGGCTCTCTCTTTGCTTAGAGGACCCCTTTCAATATTTCTTGTAGGGCTTGTTTCGTGTTTGCAAATTCCTTTAGTTTTTGTTTGTCCTGGAATCTTTTTATCTCTCCTTCAATTTTCAATGAGAGCCTAGCTGGATATAGTATTCTTGGCTGCATATTTTTCTCGTTTAGTGCTCTGAAGATATCATGCCATTCCTTTCTGGCCTGCCAGGTGTCTTTGGATAGGTCTGTTGCCAATCTAATGTTTCTACCATTGTAGGTTACAGGTGTCTTCTCCCGAGCTGCTTTCAGGATTTTCTCTTTGTGTCTGAGATTCGTAAGTTTTACTATTAGATGTCAGGGTGTTGACCTCTTTTTATTGATTTTGAGAGGGGTTCTCTTTGCCTCCTGGATTTTGATGCCTGTTTCCTTCCATGAATTAGGAAATTTCTCTGCTATAATCTGCTCCAATATACCTTCTGCCCCCCTCTCTCTTTCTTCTTCTTCTGGGATCCCAATTATTCTAATGTTGTTTCATCTTATGGTATCGCTTATCTCTCGAATTCTGCCCTCGTGATCCCGTAGTTGTTTATCTCTCTTTTTCTCAGCTGCTTTATTTTCCATCATTTGGTCTTCTATATCGCTGATTCTCTCTTCTGCCTCATTTATCCTAGCAGTTAGCGTCCCCATTTTTAAAAAAATTTTTTATTGTTATGTTAATCAAGATATATTACAGCATTAGTTTTTGATGTAGTGTTCCATGATGCATTGTTTGTGCATAACATCCAGTGCTCCATGCAGAATGTGCCCTCTTTAATACCCATCACCAGGCTAACCCATTCCCCTACCCTCCTCCCCTCTAGAACCCTCGGTTTGTTTTTCAGAGTCCATCGTCTCTCATGGTTCGTCTCCCCCTCTGACTTACTCCCCTTCATTCTTCCCCTCCTGCTATCTTCTTGTTTTTCTTTTTTCTTAACATATGTTGAATTTTTTGTTTCAGAAGTGCAGATCTGTGATTCAACAGTCTTGCAAAATTCACAGCGCTCACCATAGCAGATACCCTCCCCAATGTCTATCACCCACCCCCCACAAAATGCTAGGAATCCTCTCCCAGGATTGAATAATAGTGTCCCCATTTTTGATTGCATCTCATTAATAGCCTTTTTGATTTTGACTTGGTTAGATTTTAGTTCTTTTATTTCTCCAGAAGGGGTTTGTCTAGTAACTTCCATGCTTTTTTATGCCCAGCTAGTATCCTTAAAATCATGATTCTGAACTCTAGGTCCAACATCGTACTAATGTCCGTATTGAGTAGGTCTCTGGCAGTCGGTACTACCTCTCGTTCTTTTTGTTGAGGTGATTTTTTTTCTCTCTTGTCATTTTGTCCAGAGGAGAATAGATGAATGAGAGAACCAAATGCTAAGAGGGTAACAGTGTCCCCAGAAAATATAGTCTGAAGTAATCAGAAAAGACCTGAAACCGGGGAAAGAGAAAGGGAAAGAAAGAAACAAGAAAAAGAGAAAAAAAAAAAAGAAAAAGATAAAAACAAAAACAAAACAAAACAAAAAAAACAGAATATGATCAAATATGATCAGGCTGGTGCATAGATCAGTGCCACACACTAGATTTTGGGTGTATTTTGGTCTGTTAGAAGAAAGTGCCTCCCAAAATTTTAAAGAGAGAACAACTTTTATACATATGCCAAAAATAATGGTAACTACTCTGAAGGGATAGAATATGACTCTAAAAATGAAAAATAAAAATGTTTTTTAAAAAAGTAATTGATAAGGTGTTGGTTGAAAGAGGGAAAAAGAAAAATTAATTAAAAAATATTAACTCTGAAAGACTAAAGAATTATGGTAAAAAAAACCATGGCTTTTATGTGCAGTATTCCCCTAGCTCTGGAGTTCTGCCGTTCCCATTGATCGGTAATCTTGGTCTTGGCTTGCTGGCTGTTCGTGCTGATCTTCTGGGGGAAGGGACCTGTTGCCGTGGTTCCCAAATATCTTTGCTGGAGGCAGAATTGCCCCCTCCTTGCCTGGTCTGGGCTAAGTAATCTGCTCGGATTGGGTCTCGGGAACTTTTGTTCCCTGCAAGCTTTCCAGAGCTTTGGAGGGCGAGAGTGAATATGGCATCCTTCCAATCTCCGCTCCAGAGAAGCCGAGAACTTGGGGTCCCGCTCCTCAGTGTGCCCTCAGAGAAAAGCAGTCTGTCACTCCCTTGTCCCTGGTCTCCGGCCGCACTCCGTGCTCACCCGGCCTGTGATAGAGCGTTTCTGTCTCCGGCACCCGACCCCATGTGGAGTCTCCAAACCCAGCAGATCCCTGCGGTGCGCTCCCGCGCCACTCCTCCTGGGGAAGGAAGGGGAGTCTCCCCGGCTCCGCTGCTTGTTGGGTCCCTGCTGGAGGAGCAGTGGCCCGAGTGTGCCCCGGATCATGGTTTATGGCCACCCCGAGCTGAGAGCCTGCCCCTTGGCTCTGTCTCTGCAGCTGGCTTCCCCGCTCCGATACCTGGGAGCTCAGCCGCACTCAGGCACCCCTGGTCTTTCTGTGACCCCGAGGGTCCTGAGACCTCACTGTCCTGCAAGGGTTCCACCCCCCGCTTAGCCACTGCAGCGATGTCCCTCAGTGGAGCCGAGTTCCAAAAGCTCTGATTTTGTGCTCCGTGGCTCTATCACTTGCCAGAAGCGGCCAATGGAGGCCCCCTCCCCCGCCGTCTATCCTTCCGAATATCGCCTTGGATTCACTTCTCCACACGTCCTACCTTCCAGAAAGTGGTCGCTTTTCTGTTCAGAGAGTTGTTGGTATTCTTTTCTTCGATCTCCTGTTGAGTTCGTAGTTGTTGAGAATGGTTTGATCCCTATCCCGGTGAATTCCTGAGACCAGACCAAATCCAGGTCTCCTATTCCTCCGCCATGTGGCTCTGCCCCTCCCCTAAGTCTCTTTTCATTTTGCATAATTCTTTTCTCTTTTGTTCAGCTTCATTGCTTTCCATTACTTTGTCTTCTAGGTCATTAATTCATTCTGCTGCTTCCAGCCTTCTCTTCATTGCATGAAGCATGTTTCTAATATCATTTATTATACTCTTCATCAGTGATTGGTCATTTTTTAAAATTCTTACCTCTGTGGTAAGGGTCTCACCAATGTCTTCTTTTCTCAAGCCCCGTGAGTATTCTTATGATCATTGCTTTAAATTCTGCATCAGGTATGTTACTTATACCTTTTCTGCTTAGATATCTGGCTATGGCTTTATCTTCTTTCATTTGGCATAGATTTTTCTGTCTTGACGTTTTGTCCAAGTTTGCCTTCTCTGTGTTAGAAAAGCCAGTATGTCTCCTGCTCCCAAATGTAATGGTCTTATAACGAAGAGGTCATGTAGTGCCCAGGGACTGGCCCTTCAGGGAGTGTCTCTGGTATGTGCTGCATGCCCTCTGCTGTGTGTTCTGGCTGCTCTGTCCTTCAGGCCAGTTGTCTGCAGTGACTCTCCTTGTTTGCTGTGGGCAGTGTTTAGTCCCTGGCTTGAATGTGGTGAGTTTTATTTTTTAATTTTTTAATTTTTTAATTTTTTTTTGAACGTGGTGAGTTTTAACTACATGTGCTCGTGTCTGTTTCTGAAATGAGGCCTGATGCCACCTCTACTGTAACTGAGGCCCTGAAGAACTCTCTGGTTGGGAGATGTGGCATGAGCAGGGGTCTGTACTGGTCTTCTGGGGGAGGGGCCCCCTGGGCTGACTGAGTTCAGCGTGATTGAGAAGAGCAATTCTGGAGTGCGTGGGGGTGGGGAGTTGTGTAAGCAAGTTAGGCAGTCATTGTCAGCACTGTGCTGCTTTCTGCATTGGCCCTGTGTTTATGCTCAAGGGTGGAGGAGGGAAATGGTGCTGGTCAGCTCCTTTGTTCCTGGAGAAGGATGTCCATGAACAGCCTCTCAGGGATGTGGTCTGAGAAGAGTGAATAATGTCCTGCGTGTGTGCCCAGGCACTCTTCAGATGGCTCTTTCCACACTGTTTGCCTTCAGGGTTGTTTGCCTACTTTCCCTCCAGGAGCAGCATAGTGCTTTCCGGGTACTATCCCAGTCAAGCCCTGCTGACCTTTGAAAGTACAGGCCTGGAGTCCTGCTGGTTACAAGAACTCAAGAATTTCAGCTCCTCTCCTTTTCCAGCCAGTGGCTTTGGGGAGACCTTGTCCTTGGGTGACCCCTCTTTCTCTCTCACCCCTCTCCACGACCACGGCTCCGTCCCTTCCACAGCAGCCATGACTCCTTTCTCCCCTAACCCATGCCTCTGCACTTTCTGCCTTCTTTGATGTGGCCTCTTCTCTCCTTTTATCGTGGAGCTTGTTCTCTCAGTCTTCAGGTCAGTTTCTGGAGTATTTAGGATAGTTGATAGTTCTCTGGTTGTGTTTGTGATGAGATGAGCTTAGGGTCCTCATACTTTGTTGCCATTTTCCTGCTCTGCTGCTCCATTTTTATACTCTTAAATGCCTTTACTGGAGCAAAACAAATTGCTCCAACCCCAAAATATAGGCACAGGGTCTCTAGACATTTGTTTAAGGGATGAGAAAACATTTCTTTTTCTTTTTTCATGACTTCAGAAGCCTCCACCTTTAAAGCATGATAGGGGTAGAGGAATTTAATCTAATAGACTAATCAGAAGGTAGCTCATTGGTCTTAGGATCAAGTGTGAAAAATCTGAATGTGGCTTTGAATGATGAAGAAGTGATTGTGCATATCTGTGACATCTACAGAAACCGTAAATACATCCAGACTGGCATGAGTCGTGATAAAGGGAATTCCATTTATTGGAAATGTTTGTTACTAATAGTAATGTTAAATGAATGGCTCAGAGACTTCTCATTTTCTCTTGTTATCAAAAACAAGTAAACAAAAGTAGGATATGTGAAATAACAGTTCCAGTTGAGGTGGTTGAGCCAGGATGGGTGAGCACTTCTTTGGTCTTACAGGTTGCCTCTGTGCTGTTGCTCCCCCTTTACCATCCTGTGGTGTGACTGTCATTGGCTTGGTGTGTGCTGTGTGTGCATTTGTGTGTTTGTATTCTAAAGAATACACATTTATTCCATGGGGCTCTAGAAACCAATATTACTTTCAAATGGAAAAAAATTTCACCTGGTGACACTCTTTCCTGTTACCTTTTTTAGCAACAAACCTCTGATTTTCTTTGTACTTTTAAAGGAGTGACTGTTTTGCAGGCCCATCCTTATTGAGTCCTTGCTTCTTTACAGCAACCTTACAAAGCTGGAGTGTTAGAGGCTGGAGTTCTAAGCGGTTCAGTGATGAGTCCAGAGTGCAGGGAAGGAGCTGGAAGCTGCTATGAATAATGAGAAAAGCAAGTGGGATGAGAATAACAGTGGCAACAGATAGCTTTGTCTTGCATAAATTAGGTTTCTCTGAGCAACAGAAGCTAGGATAAACTCAGAGTGAACTTCCGTCTTCAGGCTCATGTTACCTTCAAAAGCAATTGAAAAGGAAAGAAAGTACCTAACACATTTTCTAATCAGGAATATTCTTTCCAGGTAACATAACCTCTGAGAGCCGAGTCCTAAACTGTTCCCTTTTTGGTGGTACTGGCCAGCCTTGTTTCATGGGGATACCCACCGGCATGCCTAACTCCTCGTTCCTGGGGGACTTGGCTAGAGAAAGTATCTACCACGTTTTGCTGTTTCTCCAGCAGCCCCTCAGTGTTCTCTGCTGTTCACATCTTTGTGTAAACATCACACTTGAAAGTTGACAGGCCTTGGGTTTCACTTCACACCCGAGACTCAGAGCCCTGTCAGATTTTAAGTGAAAGGGTATAGTTTGTTTAAGCTTGTTTCAGGATAATTTGGGAGGAAAGGTGGTCTCCAGGTGCTTAGAATATCTTGTTTTCCTTAAGGTAAGCTCTGAGAAGCACTTTTCTTGGATGACATATTTCCTGGCAAAACAACAACAAAAAATAGTTGTAGTGGTAGCAAGGCACAGGGGGAGAAGTGTGGTGATCTTCAGAGTCTGACAGAATTGGGTCGTGATCCCAGCAATCCCAAACATCAGCGATTTAATCACTGGAGATCATTAACTGTCCCCAAGTCTTTATTTCCCCTTCTTTCTTTTGTATGTAGAAGAATTAGGCACATCGTTCTTCACCATTGGACTGTATTTCCCCGACCTTTCAGGTACGAAGTTCTCACCATTTAGAATGTGAGTGGAGGTGACATGTGAAGTACCAGTATCACCTCCTTAAAGGCAGTCACCAGGCCTTCACCCCTTACCTGTGAGTACAGGTATTCTTATGAGCTGAAACACTGATGTGGCAGTGAGGAACCAACTCCTACTACACAGATGGGGGCTGCCATGTAGAGAATGGTGGAGCAACATAGGAGGCACATGGGTCCCTGAATGATCATGTGCTGCAGAGGCATTCATGTATCCCTGCCCACCTGTCTCTGTCCTGTTAAATGGGAGAAAATGGGTTTGTCTCATCTTTGAGTCACTCACTGTATTACTTGCTCTAGCTTATTTTCTAATTAATAAGCTGACCTTGAAAAAGTTACTTCTCTGCCCCTTAGTCGTCTCGTCTACAAAACAGGGAAATTACATTGTGTATCTTCTTTACAAGTTTATTGTGAGGATTACACACACACAAAAGACTGTAAGGGTTTCTTGTGTATTCTGTGTTTGCCTAGTCCTATCGTTAGTCATATATGCTCTTTTAAGTACTGAAAGGCAGATGTTTCAACACAATGAAATGAAGGGCTATAACATATATTTATTTTTTTGTGTTTTGCAGTTAGGTTAACCAGCCATCTTGGTTTTCATAGGACTGAGGGGATTTCTGAGGAGTAGGAATTGGAGTTTTAAAACTGCTACAGTCTCAGATAAACTGGGTCAGCTTGGTCCCCTAACTGGAGACCCAGCATATGTGACTTGCAGTGCTAAAACCAAGGAAGTCTCAGGAAAACTGGAAAGACAGGGTCACTCTATTCACAACACACTAACTGGAGAAGTTTGTTGAGATAAGATAAACTGCAATCTGAAGTAACCTGTACCCAAACTCAGTGTCTGGATCTGGTGGGAATTTAATCCACTTATGCCAACCCTACAATTTATATAATTTTTTTGAGACACTTACTGCAGATAAGAAATGCTTGTTACATACCTCCACCATTACTGATTAGCTTATTGCTTTCCTGAAGAAGTAGATATTGTCATTAGTTTGTAGTACAGAAATGTGGGCTGTAGTAAAAGGCAAGTGGTGACATAGTCATTGGGTCCCTTTGGGTAATTTTACGACCAAATCTAATTAACTTCTGGGTGATCGAATCAATAGTTTCACACATTGGGAAGAAGATTGAAATGTTGATTTACTGTGCTGGGGCCCATTTGATTGACTTAAACAGGTCTGTTCAGGAGAGGAGAGAGTAGAATATAGCTCACTTATCCATAAGTACTGAGCTCAGTGGTCCACTTTACATTGCCTATGCCAAATCTGAAATTGGATTTTGAATTTACCTATTAGTAAATGGACTTCGTGAGTTTTTACTTAGAACATAGATGGCAAAATCTTTAGTTTTTTTCTTGTTATGACTTTCTTTGGGTTTTACTCATTTTTCCCTCATCCTCCTGAGTGTGAAGAGAATTACGGTTACATCCTGGGTCACATCGGACTCATTGTTCCCAGCAGTCACCTGAGTACAGAGGACATGCCTGTTATATTCTGGAAGGGAGTTCCCTGGGGGTGGGCAATGTGGTGGGCCAGGACTGTGTGTACTCTGGAATTGATATTCACCTTTGATTCTGAAACTTTTTTGTTGGTCTTTCTATTACAAAAGCTTGAAAGTGATATTTTCCAGGATTTACTGGTATTGTCTTTAGAAGTACCTGGAAGAAATCTTCATCTTAAGTGAAATTGTATGGTAACAATAGTCCCTTTGGCAGCAGTAATGAATGCTGTATAATCACCGTCAAGTGCCAAGCCAGTGTCACTGTGAGGCTGTGATGGTCACTACTGCTGATTCCACTGGGATGGTCAGCTATAGGGGTGTCTCCTGCCCCTCAGTTTTCCCAAGCTTCACGCTGGACCAAAAGGAAATTGTCCAAATATAAGAAAAGCATAATTTGCCGAGGACATAAGAGTATTGTAGGTAGGTAGGCAGTCCATTTTTCTCTGGGGAAGGAGTTCCCTAGCTTCACAAACCAAGTTGCATTTGCTTTTCTGAAAGCTAGCTCTTCCTTATCAAGTAGCTGTTTTGGCTCTCTTTGCCAGAAAAGCAACCTGGTAAGTGTTGCATACTTTACAGTGTTTCTCTCTGGTATCATAAGGCTATGACTAGCTCGTGCAATATTTATGTGTGCTGAAGTACAGGTCTAGAATCTAACTATTTTTTGGTCAACAATCAGACTATTACCTAGAAAAAGAGAATGTATTTTCTCATAAACTTGCTGTCTACATCTTTTCTTTCTGCCTTCCTTCCCTTCCCTTTTTTTCCCCTTCCTGTCTCTCTCTCTCTTTCTTCTCTCTCTTTGGCTTAAACAACAGAAATTCTTTTTTTCTCTGGTCTGGAGGCTGGAATTCCCAGATCAAGTTGCCAGCTGGGTTGGTTTCTTGTGAAGTCTGTCTTCCTAGCTCGCTATACTCCACATGGCCTTTCCTCTGTGGGTGCCTATGTGCATTCAATACCTTTTCCTCTTCTAATGAGGACACTAGTCCTATTGATTTGGGGCCCCACCCTTATGACCTCATCTAACCTTAACTTGCTCCCTAAAGGCCCTATCTCCAGTATAGTCACAATGGGGCTTGGGGCTTCAAGTTAGGAATTTATGGGGGAGACCCAATTCTGTCTGTAACAACTCTCTTTAAACTCTCTGAGGAATGTGGAGAACATCTCTTTAAAATTACTGTTAATACCAAATACTGCACTACTTTGTGGCACAGACTTTTCTTCATTTCAATCGCAAGAAAAAGCTCTTATTATAGTAATGGAATCTTAAACATATATGTAATTTATAAGGATCCCTATGTGACTAGGGACATTTTTTCTTATATTTTGGGGTTTAGCACATTTTTGTAAAGTTTACTGTTTCAGAAAATTTGAAATTCCTGTGTGAGATTAATCCCTCTCCTTTCGGCACTCTGGTAATTTTAGGAAATTATCAAGAAGGAGCTACAAAGGTTACAAGGTTGCATCTGTTGTCTTTGAGAACCTGAAAGAAAAATTGATATTATTTATTTCTTCACTGCAAATGTTATTAACTAGATTTAACTAATTTATGACTAGATTTAAATGTTTAAATGTATTGGCATTGTTTACTCTTAGGGTTCAGTTTTCTTACCTCATATAGAAAACAAAGATACAATAATATTGTGAGGGTTTGCTGTGGGCATTAAATGGGTAATGCTTATACAACTCTTAGCATGGTTTCAGCGACACAGTAAGAACTCATATGTCCTATATTCTATTAATGTCATCATTATCATTACACTATAAACTGTGGGGACATAAATTACTACCTTAAAAGAATTTATAATCTACTTGGTAAGACAGGGCTTAAGCTTGTGGATTTTTCTGTAATATATGATGATACCATATGGGCCAAATTTCTGGTTGTATGTGAACTGTTAATATTAGACTGGAAAAGTCAGGCTGTAGCCTAGTAGGTATACCACAGAGCAGAAATTGAGAGAGTGGGGGCAGTGGTTGAGTACTCAGAAAACAAAAATAGATATTCACGACCAGAGTAAGCAGTTGCAAGACACAAAGTTAGGGAGCAGTTCATTGGAAAAAAATGAAAAAATGAACAGCCAAGTTGGGGAGCAAGACATAGATATACCAGAAAATTTTCATTGGGCAAATTTTCTCCTTTTTTTTTTTTTTTTTTTTTTTTGCTGTCTTGCTCCTTTCATAGATCTAGAGATCCCCTCTTGGTTTTTCCCTCAGTCTCCCCCTGCCTGGCTACTGACAGTAAGTGCGTTGGTGTAATTGGGAAAGGTATTTTATGGAGGAAATGGGGACTCAAACTTGATGATGATAGATGGGAAGAACTGAAGCAGGGCGAAGAGGAAATGTAATTGTGTGTCCTGGGGGAGGGACGGCGATGACCAAGCGGAGGCCGAGGCCATGAGAACGTGTGCCTGGGGGCCCAGTGATGAGGTCATGTGAGTGTATCAGGGTTCCTGTAAGGACGTTGTGGTATGGGTGGGCTGCAGCCATGGTGTGGTCAGCTTAAACCATCAAGTCTGGGTTTTATCATTTAGGCAGAGGAGAGTGTCGATAAGGGTAAAAACCAACTTTTTCTTAAGTTCATGTATTTCATTAACACATAAACAATGACTTATTCCCTGGTTTGCTGAAGCAATAAATCGGACATTGGCCACAGTGATGTCTGTCAAAGTGGCTGACCATAAACCTCGAGCACCCCATTGATCTGAAGGGTATGTAAGTATGACAAAGGCAACTGATTTTGCCATTGTCCTCTATTTTATAGTATTAGTATTTCGGGAGCCCAGCTTACCCTTTTTCTCATACACTTAATTTCTTTGGGAGTAGAATAAGAGTTCTTTTCTTAGCATCACTGTGAAATCTCAACACAAGATGAAGGATGGACTCCTTTTAAATGTGGTAGTCATAATACGTCCATCTTCAAGTTGCTTGCCAGGAAGCTTTCAAATATGCAATACTGTATTATTACTTTTGTCATCTACTCTATGTTACATTCCCATGGCTTATTTATTTTATAACAGGAAAACTGGAAAATCATATCTTTTGACCCACTGGATCCCTTTTGCCCAATCCCTACCCTGCCTTGGGCAATCATCAAGATGTATCAATGAGATTTTTAAAAACTTACTTAAAAAAATTTCTTTTAGATTCCCTATATAAGTAAGATCATAAGATATTTGTCTTTCTGTGTCTGACTTATTTCACTTAGCATAATGCCTTCAAGGTCCATCCATGTTGTTCCAGATGGCAAGATTTCATTATTTTTTATGGCTGAGTAATATTTCATTGTATATATATACCACACTTTTCTTTATCCATTCATCCATAGATGGACACTTAGGTTGTTTAAATATCTGGACTGTTATAAATAATGCTGCAGTGAAAATGGGGGTGCATATATTTTTTGAGTTAGTGTTTTCATTTTCTTCAGATAAATCCCAGAGTGGAGTTGCTGGATCATATGATGGTACTATTTTTACTTTTTTGAAGAACTTCCATACTGGTTTCTTTAGTGGCTGTACTAATTTACGTTCCCAACAACAGTGCAGGAGGGTTCCCTTTATATTCTTTCTAATGCTTATTATTTCTTGTCTTTTTGGTAATAGCCATTTTAACAGGTATGACGTAGTATCTCACTATGGTTTTGGTTTGCATTTCCCAGGTGATTAGGGATGTTGAGTATTTTTTCATGTACCTGTTAGTCATCTGTATGCCTTTGTTTGGAAAGATGTCTATTCAGATCTTCTGCCCATTTTTTAATCAGATTTTTTTTTTTTTTTTCTTTTTTTTGCTGTTGAGTTCTGTAAGTGCTTTTATATCTTTGGGACATTGACCCTTTATCAGATAAATGATTTTCAGATATTTTATCTCATTCAGTAGGTTGCCTATTCATTTTGTTGATGGTTTCCTTTGCTGTGTACAAGCTTTTTAATTTGATGTAGTCCCACTTGATTATTTTCACTTCTTGTGTCAGATCTAAAAAATCATCACCAAAGTTGATCTCAGGGAGCTTATTGCTTATGTTTTCCTGTAGCAATTTTATGATTTCAGGTCTTAAATTCAAATCTTTAATCCATTTTGAATTACTTTTTTGTATGGTGTCAGAATCCAGTTTTATTTGTTTATAGGTGGTTGTCTAGTTTTCCCAACACAATTTACTGAATAGATGGTCTTCTCCACGTTGTAAATTTTTGCCTCCTTTGTCATAAATTGACCATATACGTGTGGGTTTACTTTTGGGCTTTCTATATTGTTCTATTGATCAATGTGTCTGTTCATTTTTTTTAAAAAAGGATTTGTTTGAGAGAGAGAAAGAGTAAGTGCACACACATGGGGAGGGGAGGGGCAGAGGTAGAGGGAGGGGGAGAGAGAGAATCTCAGGCAGACTACCTACTGAGTGCAGAGCCCGACACGGGGCTTGATCCCGTGACCCCAAGATCATGACCTGAGCTGAAATCGAGAGTCGGACATTTAACCAGCTGAGCCACGCAGGCACCTCTTGATGTGTTTGTTCTTATGCCAATACCATACTCTTTTGATTACTGTAGTTTTGTAATATAGTTTGAAATCAGGGAGTGTGATGCCTCTTGCTTTGTTCTTCTTTCTCAACATTGCTTTGGCTTTTAGGGGTGTTCTGTGGTTCTATATAAATTTTGGGTTTGTTCTATTCCTGTGAAAAACACCATTGAAATTTCAGTAGCGATGGCATTGAATCTATAGATGGCTTTGGTAGTATAGACACTTTAACGATATTCTTCCAATCCATGAGCATGGAATATCTTAACATTTGTTTGTGTAGTCTTTAATTTCTTTAATATTTTATAGTTTTCAGTAACACATGTATTTTCTCCATAATGTATATCAAAACCTTCTTGTGCTTATTAGGAACACTAAACAGCACTTCAGCGCTGTGCTTGTGGGGGGGGGGTTTGAACAGTGAAATCACCAACAAAAAGCATAAAGTGAAAAACATGGTACAAAATAGACTGTGGAAAGGACTCTTAGCTACAGTGTAAGAGCTGAAACAAGAAGGCTGAGTATGACCTCAGCTGAGAATAGGTGCTTTGATTCAAATTTTTTGCTGGTCTGCACATGTGTGTGAATGACTATGTGGCACCATGAATATTGATTCTGAAGTTACAAAAAATTTTTATTGACTTGAGGGAATTTGCAAATACAAAATCCACAATAATGAAGATCAATTGTATAGCATTTACTAGGTGCTTGATTGTGAGCCAAGTACTGCATTAAGAAATTTATTTCAAATAAATCCAATAATAAACTCATTTTACAGATGAAGCTTTAGAATAATTAATCTTGCACAAAGACACACTGCTGATAGGTGGTAGACCTTTGATTATGAATCCATACCTTTGGCTCTAGAGTCTTCTTATAAGCAGTATGTTGTATGGAACATATATTGTATAGAACAAACTGGGGTGGAGAGGTTAAGTTATTCAGCCTTTCCCAACTAGAAAATGGTAGAGCAAGGACTTAAATTTCTGCTGTAACTTAAAAACGTGTTCCTGACAGATTTTCTCAAAGGATAGAGTGATGAATAGAAAGAAAGGAAAGGTAACCATCAGGACAAAGGGCTTATGCCAGTTGGAGTTTTGTCCATGGAATTATGAGATGTAAACTATTGGTTTTGAAATTTGTCTTCTTGGCTTTGCTTTAGACAGGACTCTGACACACCAATAAAGGTAAACTCCTCTTGATTTTTAAAATTCAAAATATGTTCAATTTGAGGTAATATCAGAAGATGAAGCAGGAAAGAGTTGGGGATCATCTTTTAAAAGTTTTTTTGAAGGAGAAAGGGGTTTTGCTGCTTTTTTGACAGTTTTATTGTGCGTATTGCTTTTGACTTGTAAAGGTTTAGACATACTAGAGGGGTGAAATAAATCCAGTGATCTAGAAAATTTTCCGGATTTGTCTCTTTAATTTCTGAATAAGGTAAGGGAAATAATCACTCCCTTTGGACAAGGGGAAATAGACACATTTCTTGTCGAAGACTAAATTTTTGTAGACCTTTGGAGGGTGATTTTGCTATAAGCATCTGATGTGCATACTGGGAAATGTAGCCCAAAGATAGACATATGAAAGTATATGTGTCAATGTTTGCCTCTAAAAATGTTCCTTGAGGATGTGTGTGTGTGTATACTTATATAAAACATTAATATATCTGTATTTATCTTAATGAAACATTGGAAACAACCAAAATATCCAGTGATAGACTGCTTAAAATAACTATCCAGTGAAATATTATGCACAGGACAATAAATGTACAGGCCCTCTGTATTTTTTACATGTATTATTTTAATCTCAGTGTAAAACTTTGAGAAAGTTTTAACTATAGAAAACATATTCATGATGCTTTTAAGAGAAAAAAGTTAAAACATATATTACAATTTTTATAGAAAGATATATGTTTGCCTTTGTGACAAAAGCTAAAAGGATAAACAAAAATGTGAGTGTGGTTTCTCTGAAAAGTGTAATCATAGATCAATTTTAGTTCTCCTTTCTTTTGATACTATAATGGGTGAGAACATTTCTTTGTTGGGGTGCCTGACTGGCTCATTTGGTAGAGCATCTGACTTGCTCTCAGGGCTGTGAGTTCAAGCCCCACATTGGGCATGGAGCCTACTTAAAAAAAAAAAAAAAGAAAGAAAAAGGAAAATTCCTTTGTTATCTTGTAGTTTTAAAAATCTAATCTGCATATCTATTTTTCAGTTGAATCACAGTTCATTTACATTTATTTAATTATTGATGTATTTGAATTTATATCATATTTTGTAGACTTTATTTAATCTATTAGTCTGATCTTTGGTTTTTAAATTTTATTTGTTGACTTTTTTTTAAAAGATTTTATTTGAGAGAGAGAGGGTGGGAGGGAGGGAGAGAGTATCAGCGGGGGAAGGGGGAGGTTGTGGGGGGAGGAACAGAGGGAGAGGGAGAAGTAGACTCCCCCCTGAGCAGGGAACCCAATGCCTGGGGCTCGATCCCAGGACCCTGACGTCATGACCCGAGCTGAAGGCAGACACTTAACTGACTGAGCCACCCAGATGCCCCAATTTATTGACTTTTTTTGAGTTCATATTTTCATTGTCCCTTTTTTCTTTTACTGGATTCTTTTTCTACTCTTTTAGTGATTAGTTGTGCAATTAGTACGTGCATATCTCATTTACTAAGGTAAATCAGTCTGTATCTTCTTTTCAAATAAGACAAGGCTTTTAGAATACATGAACTCCATTTACCCTATCCCTGAATTATATACTATGGTTGTATATTTTATTTTTATCAAAAGATATTATCATTTTTATTTATATGGTTATATTTAACATGGTTCATGTTCGTTTAATTTTACCCATTTATTTGTTGCATTCTTTGCTCTTTATTTTTCCTGTATCTCTTATCTGCTATCTGGAATCACTTTTCTTCTCCCTGAAGTATATCCTTTAGAATTTACTTAGGCTGGTGGCAAACTCTCTAAGTTTTTGTTTGTCTGAAAGTGTCTTTATTTCACTTTTATCCCTGATGGGTATTTTGTCAGGTATGGAATTTGAAGTTGGCAATTTTTTGCTTTCAGCACACTTTTGTCTGGCTTCCATTGTAACTTTCAGCCTAACAGCCACCCCTTTGAATACAGTTAGTCTTTTCTCTCTGATTGCTTTTAAGATCTTTTAGGCTTAGTTGTTCTGTATGTGGTTGTTCTGTATTTAGTTGTCTAAATGTGGTTTCCTTTTTAATTATCCTGCTTGGGATTTGTTGACCTTCAGTGTAAGGATGGACTAAAAATAAACCTTGTTCCCAATCCACTTCCCATCCCTCTCTTGAGAACTGGAAGGAAATTCCTCAGTTGCTCAGGGGAAGAAGAAAGATACAAGTTCCTGAAAAGTTGTAACCACAGTGCCCCTCACTTGTATTTGCAGCCTGACTTGACACTACTTGCATGGTCTGACAAAAACCTAAGAATTTAGTTTAAAGTGGTATCAGGATAGTAGGCCCTTTTACCCCCAAGCTCCTGACAGAAGCAAAGGTAAATCTCTTCCAGAGGAAACCACTTTCATTCCATTCAGGAAAATAAGCAACTTATTGTCATGATTCACTAAATATTTTAAGGAGAAAGTCATCATAAGTAAGAACGAACAGAAACAACATACAACAGAAATGAAACCAGAAAAACTTCAGATACTGGCATTTTTAGGCATAAAATGTAATAGTGTTTATTGTAAAGAAAAAAAGACCAATTTAAAAGCTTGTGGAGGGAATACTAAAGTACAGAGAATAATCAGGTTTGGATTTCATCTGGAAGATGAATTATTTGAAATAAAACTCTTTTACTGTGTTTAATAGCAGACTTGGCTAGTTTCTCCAAAGCACATCTGTGTCTATTCTATCTTCTTGGATTCTAAATATATGACATTGGTGGTAGGTGGTATTTGAGCTTTCTAAGAATGCCATTTCAAGAAAACACAAACTAGTTGGATGTTACTTGGAAGAATGATGCACATTTTACACGTTTTCTGGTACAGTTTCAGAAATTTTTTGAGGATCACATAGGGCCAAAACAATGCATGAAGTATTTTAAAGGAATACAAAAATGAATATGCATGGTTTGTACTTCCCAGAACCCTCAAAATAATGGAAAAGTAAGACAAAAACCTAAAAAGCTCAGATAAAGAATAGATTTTATGTTATTATATAAGGATCAGTGGCATACAGACATATAATGTGGTAATTTAGAAGGGATATTTTTTTCTTTAAATTTTTTTATTCTTATGTTAATCACCATACATACATCATTAGTTTTTGATGTAGTGTTCCATGAGTCATTGTTGAATAACACCCAGTGCTCCACACAGAACGTGCCCTCTTTAATACCCATCACCAGGCCAACCCATCCCCCCCCTCCCCTCTAGAACCCTCAGTTTGTTTTTCAGAGTCCATCGTCTCTCATGGTTCGTCTCCCCCTCTGATTTCCCCCCCTTCATCCTTCCTCTCCTGCTATCTTCTTTTTTTTTTTCTTAACATATATTGCATTGTTTCAAAGGTACAGATCTGTGATTCAACAGTCTTGCACAATGCACAGCGCTCACCATAGCACATAACCTCCCCAATGTCTATCACCCAGCCACCCATCCCTCCCACCCCACCCCCACTCCAGTAACCCTCAGTTTGTTTACTGAGATTAAGAATTCCTCATATCAGTGAGGTCATATGATACATGTCTTTCTCTGATTGACTTATTTCACTCAGCATAACACCCTCCAGTTCCATCCACGTGATTGCAAGTGGCAGGATCTCATTCCTATTGATGGCTGCATAATATTCCATTATATATATAAACCACTTCTTCTTTATCCATTCATCTGTCGATGGACATCTTGGCTCTTTCCACAGTTTGGCTATTGTGGACATTGCTGCTATAAACACTGGGGTGCATGTACCCCTTCGGGTCCCTACATTTGTATCTTTGGGGTAAATACCCAGTAGTGCAATTGCTGGATCGTATGGTAGCTCCATTTTCAACTGTTTCAGGAAGCTCCATACTGTTTTCCAGAGTGGCTGCACCAGCTTGCATTCCCACCAACAGTGTAGGAGGGTTCCCCTTCTCCGCATCCTCGCCAACATCTGTCGTTTCCTGACTTGTTAATTTTAGCCATTCTGGCTGGTGTGCGGTGGTATCTCATTGAGGTTTTGATTTGGATTTCCCTGATGCCGAGCTATGTGGAGCACTTTTTCATGTGTCTGTTGGCCGTTTGGATGTCTTCGTTGCAGAAATGTCTGTTCATGTCTTCTGCCCATTTCTTGATTGGATTATTTGTTCTTTGGCTGTTGAGTTTGATAAGTTCTTTATAGATTTTGGATACTAGCCCTTTATCTGATATGTCATTTGCAAATATCTTCTCCCATTCTGTCGGTTGTCTTTTGGTTTTGTGGACTGTTTCTTTTGCTGTGCAAAAGCTTTTTATCTTGATGAGGTCCCAATAGTTCATTTTTGCCCTTGCTTCCCTTGCCTTTGGCGATGTTTCTAGGAAGAAGTTGCTGCGGCTGAGGTGGAAGAGGTTGCTGCCTGTGTTCTCCTTTAGGATTTTGATGGACTCCTGTCTCATGTTTAGGTCTTTCAACCATTTGGAGTCTATTTTTGTGTGTGGTGTAGGGAAATGGTCTAGTTTCATTCTTCTGCATGTGGCAGAAGATTTTCCCAACACCATTTGTTGAAGAGACTGTCTTTTTTCCATTGGATGTTCGTTCCTGCTTTGTCGAAGGTGAGTTGACCATAGAGTTGAAGGTCCATTTCTGGGCTCTCGATTCTGTTCCATTGATCTATGTGTCTGTTTTTGTGCCAGTACCATACTGTCTTGATGATGACAGCTTTGTAATAGAGCTGGAAGTCCAGAATTGTGATGCCGCCAGCTTTGCTTTTCTTTTTCAACATTCCTCTGGCTATTCGGGGTCTCCTCTGGTTCCATACAAATTTTAGGATTATTTGTTCCATTTCTTTGAAAAAAGTGGATGGTATTTTGATGGGGATTGCATTGAATGTGTAGATAGCTCTAGGCAGCATTGACATCTTCACAATATTTGTTCTTCCAATCCATGAGCATGGAATGTTTTTCCATTTCTTAGTGTCTTCCTCAATTTTTTTCATGAGTATTTTGTAGTTTTCTGAGTACAGATCCTTTGCCTCTTTGGTTAGATTTATTCCTAGGTATCTTATGGTTTTGGGTGCAATTGTAAGTGGATCAATGCCTTAATTTCTCTTTCTTCTGTCCTGTTGTTTGTGTATAGGAATGCCAGTGATTTCTGTACATTGATTTTATATCCTGCCACTTTACTGAATTCCTGTATGAGTTCTAGCAGTTTTGGGGTGGAGTCTTTTGGGTTTTCCACATAAAGTATCATATCGTCTGCAAAGAGTGAGAGTTTGACTTCCTCTTTGCCGTTTGGATGCCTTTGATTTCTTTTTGTTGTCTGATTGCTGTGGCTAGGACTTCTAATACTATGTTGAATAGCCGTGGTGATAGTGGACATCCGTGCCGCGTTTCTGACCTTAGGGGAAAAGCTCTCAGCTTTTCCCCATTGAGAATGATATTGGCTGTAGGTTTTTCATAGATGGCTTTTATGATAATGAGGTGTATGTACCCTCTATCCCTATACTCTGAAGAGTTTTGATCAAGAAAGGATGCTGTACTTTGTCAAATGCTTTTTCTGCATCTATTGAGAGGATCGTAGGATTCTTGTTCTTTCTTTTGTTAATGTATTGTATCACGTTGATTGATTTGCGGATGTTGAACCCACCTTGCAGCCCAGGGATAAATCCCACTTGGTGGTGGTGAATAATCCTTTTAATGTGCTGTTGGATTCTATTGGCTTGTATTTTGATGACAATTTTTGCATCCATGTTCATCAAGGATATTGGTCTGTAATTCTTCTTTTTGATGGGGTCTTTGTCTGGTTTTGGGATCAAGGTAATGGTGGCTTCATAAAACGAGTGCGGAAGTTTTCCTTCCATTTCTATTTTTTGGAAGAGCTTCAGGAGAATAGGTATTAATTCTTCTTTAAATGTGTGGTAGAATTCCCCTGGGAAGCCATCTGGCCCCGGGCTTTTGTTTGTTGGGAGATTTTTGATGACTGCTTCAATTTCCTTAGTGGTTATTGACTTGTTCAGGTTTTCTGTTTCTTCCTGGTTCAGTTTTGGTAGTTGATACATCTCTAGGAATGCATCCATTTCTTCCAGGTTACCTATTTTGCTGGCATAGAGGCGCTCATAATATGTTCTTAGAATTGTTTGTATTTCTTTGGTGTTGGTTGTGATCTCTCCTCTTTCATTCATGATTTTGTGGATTTGGGTCATTTCTCTTTTCTTTTTGATCAGTCTGGCCACGGGTTCATCAATCTTGTAAATTCTTTCAAAGAACCAGCTCCTAGTTTCGTTGATCTGTTCTGCTGTTCTTTTGGTTTCGATTTCATCGATTTCTGCTCTGATCTTTATTATTTCTCTTCTGCTGGGTTTAAGCTTTATTTACTGTTTTTTCTCTAGCTCCTTTAGGTGTAGGGTTAGGTTATGTATTTGAGACCTTTCTTGTTTCTTGCGAAAGGCTTGTATTGCTATATACTTTCCTCTGAGGACTGCCTATGCTGCATCCCAAAGATTTTGAACAGTTGTGTTTTCATTTTCATTGGTTTCCATGCATCTTTTAAATTCTTCTTTAATTTCCTGGTTGACCCATTCATTCTTTAGTGGGATGCTCTTTAGCCTCCATGTATTTGAGTTCTTTCCGACTTCCTTTTGTGATTGAGTTCTAGTTTCAAAGCATTGTGGTTTGAAAATATGCAGGGAATGATCCCAATCTTTTGGTACCGTTTGAGACCTGATTTGTGACCTAGGACGTGATCTATTCTGGAGAATGTTCCATGGGCCTTAGAGAAGAATGTGTATTCTGTTGCTTTGAGATGGAATGTTCTGAATATGCCTGTGAAGTCCATTTGGTCCAGTGTGTCATTTAAAGTCTTTATTTCCTTGTTGATCTTTTGCTTAGATGATCTGTCCATTTCATTGAGGGGGGGGTGTTAAAGTCCCCCACTATTATTGTTTTAGAAGGGATATTAATTCTGAAGGCGACACATCTGGTAAAAATGGTTTTCAGAGGAATTTTGTTCAGGGTACATGTTTTCATTTTCAAGAATGTTACTTTTTCTAGTTTCTTGACAAATAATTGTGGGTGGCAATGGGATCATAAGTGTCCTGAATGAATTGCCCTACTTAGGATAGAGCAAAAAGTGTGTTGTTGTGGGACAGAGGAGGAGGGAGGGAAGGAGGAAGGGAAGGGACGAGGTAGGGAGGGAAGGAACAGGGAGGGAGAGATAGCTTGAAATGGAGCCAAGAGGTAATGAAAGGTTGCATGCTTGTCATTGTAGTTCCTCCTTAAAAACTGCTAAATCTTCAGTAATGCCTACAAAGATGATTAAATGCTTAGTAAAAATACATTTACTGGACTGAGTTGTATGTTCTGGCTCTAGTGAGGCAGAATGGACATACACTGGATGTAGGGCATGGTCAGGAGGGTGAAATGGGAAGATAGATGTGATGGGAATCATGGCTATCATCAGGAGGAGGACTTCATGCCAGCCCAAGTTAGGGAACTGGAGACCAGGTCATGTTTAACGGCATCTGTGAGGAGAAAGAGACTCAGATGACGTCTGGATGATACTAAGGAAGTTCTTGGGAGAGCTCTGGGAGAGAACTGGGACCTAGAAGTATGGGTTCAATTTAAAAGAAAGATGAAGGTATTCCATGAGGAAGAAGGAGCTTGAGCAGTGGCACAGAGGATAGAAGATGCAGGGAGCTGTTGGTAGCATCTTCAGGGACCATGCTTACTGTTTCCCCCAGGACCAGCTAAGGGAACAGAGAGACTGACAGAACTTGAAACCACCTGGTTAGGGCAGAACCTAGGATTCTAGGTCCCGTGTAGTCCTCCTCACGGGCACATAGTTCTTACCTTTCTGTTGCACTTGGAAACTGCATCTTTGTGGCCTCCTTCCTGTTAGGCCTGCTCCTATGGGCTTATTTGCTGCCTCCTGCAAACAACAGTGGTGGCAGACTGGGTTTCTGGAATGGGGTGCTCAGAGTGGCCAGCCACATACATAATGCTGCATCTCCTGGTTATGATTAAGTTGTCATTTGGCACATTTTTGCCTGGAAATGGCTTTCTGGAGCACCTTGGGAGATGTCAAAGTCCATAACTGAGCCCTGGGACCAAAGCATTCATGCCCAAGTAAATGAAAGCAGACCTATCACTGGGGCCTACCCCCTGAAATACGGCGGCCCACATCTTTGAAATTTACAAATGCCACTGTCTATCATCCCCCACAGACTTTCCATTGTTGATGCTTGTCAGCTCCTACGCAACCTGAATCGCTTGACACTGGAGAAAAGGTGAAGTAAAAGTGCAATAAAACCCACTGTCGACTGGCAGTGCACTTGAACGTGATACTCCAGTTCAAAGAACAATGTTTGAAACAGCCTAGAGTTTCTGACAAACATGTAATTAATGACTGTCAAATGCTTTTGATTAAAAAGAGCATGAATCTGAAGCCACATGGAAGGTGACTTTCTCTAGTATTTTTTTTTTTTTTTAAGGCAGGGAGGTTGCTTACATCTTTGAGGGCTATTTAATGACCATAGAACTTTGGTTCAACGAGTTGGAAATTGATTCAATGCTACGTCACAGTCTATATTTGATTTGCAAACATAGTTCCTCCTTTACTAAGTGGCCACTCATTTGAAGTTAAAGTTATCTGATTACAGGAAAATAACTTGATCATTCTGATTACTGTCAATATTTTGGAAACTTGCACCAGCCAAGCACTTTCAGAAAATGTTCATCTTTTCATCTTATTGTATTTTTACAATTTGGGTAATCCTTAGTTTTGGAAAGAGCTGCAGTTTGAGGGGCACCTGGGTGGTACAGTTGCTTAAGCATCTGACTCTTGGTTTCAGCTCGGGGTTGTGAGATAGAGCCCTGCGGACGGGCTCCATTCTGGCGTGGAGTCTGCTTGCGATTCTCTCTCCTTCACCTCTGTTCCTCCTGCTTGCTTTCTCTCTCCCTGTCTCCCTAAAATAAATAAATAAATCTTTTTTTAAAAAAAAGCTGCAATTTGAGATGATGCCTGTGAGGACTTTAAAAATAGTTGGTGATTTTTTTTTTTTTTTTTTTTTTACTTGTGGAAGAGTTGCAGGTCATCCCAATATGGCCCTAGTCTAATATGATAAATTAGTGATGCATGCTGTGTTTAGAGGTAAGATAAGGAAAAGTTCCTTCATGCTAATTTCCTGCCCATTTGTAATCATTAGGTCTTGAAATCCCCCATATATCTCTGTCACATAGATAAAAGGCCCCGATTACTTAACTTCTACTCAGACATGTCACACACCTGGTTTTAGGTAACAGTTCTAGAATAGGAAGAGAGGAAAGTCTAAAGAAGCAGCACAAGGAAAATGCTTCCAGTTTGCAACATCAAATTTTATTACATTGGGTCATAAACAACCCCAATTAGCAAAGCATGTTCACAGTTAAAGTTTCCTTTTGAAAAGCAGTTGTGTGGGCACTTCCCCAGGAGCAGATGGCAACTGTGTAGCCTCATTGCACTGTCCTTCCTTGGGGAGATTTATAAGGAGAGGTGGGGCCCTGTTTATCAAGCCTTCTGCTTTCCTCACCAAGTCAGTTCCTTGTCAGGGGCCAGTCAGATCTCTGGAAGGGGTTAAGTAGGAGTCCAGGGGGACCACTTGACATCTGCTCCACCAACAACTTTTTGATCTTGTTGTTTTTGGCTTTTGAAGGGCAGACCCACATTGAAAAGTGTGTGTGTGCGCGTGCGCACGTGCACGCGCTCGCACACGAGGGGGGGTGCTTTGGTGTGGGAGAGAGCAGGGAAACCACCCCATGATGACAGATCAAATGAAGGCAAAATAACTTTTTTTTTTTTAAGTTGAGTGGGATTACAAGCTATGAAATGCTGATAATAAGAAGGAAAACAGTGCGGGTTTTGTGTGTGAAACCCTTTGTGAGCAGGAATGTAACTATGTGGGTGTTTGAAATCGGTAACTGACACTTTAGCATGGGTGTCTGTGAAAACCAAGTTCCATACTGCCCTCAGAGCCATGGCGCCGCACGTTTACCAAGACTCCGGCATGGAGCATTTCTTTCTTTTCTTTCTTTTCTTTTCTTTCTTTTCTTTCTTTTTTCTTTTCTTTTTTCTTTCCTTTCTTTC
>NW_027397090.1:11635625-11725242 GCF_003265705.2 Callorhinus ursinus
TTCCTTCTTTCCTTCCTTCCTTCCTTCCTTCCTTCCTTCCTTCCTTCTTTCTTTCTTTCTTTCTTTTTTTTTTGGCAAAAACAAAGTGAAATCCTGCTGAGAAGAGCATGGGGGAAGCTTGGGCAGAGGTGGCAGATTCTAATGCTAGTGGCTCAGTTACCGTGAAGTTTGCCATTTGCCTCCTGTCTTAGTCTGTTCAGGTTGCTGTGACAGAAATATTGTAGACTAGGTGATTTAAAAACAACAGAAATTTATTTCTTACACTTCTGGAGGAGGAGTCCAAGGTGAAGGTGCTGGCAGATTCAGTGTCTGCTGAAGCTGCAATTTTGGATTCATAGAACTGTCCTTTGGCAGTGACCTTGCTGGCGTCTCTTTTCTAAGGGCACACAACACATTCATGAGGACTCCACCTTCATGACCCAATCCCATCCCGAAGGCCCCACCTGTAAATACCATCACACTGGGGGTTAGGTTTCAACATAGGAATTCTGGGGGACACAGGCACTCAGTCCATGGTGCATCCATCCCAAGCTCAGGTCCTCATCTTCCTTGGTTGGGGGAGGGAAGAGAAAGGAAAGACTGGAATTGGGGATGGGGAAGGAAAAATGGCCTAAAGCATCCAACACCTGAAGCATTCTGAAGTGTCTGAAAAAGTAAGGTGGAAAGAAGGTGGCAGAAGCTGTCACTGCTGCTGTAGCATCAGGATTTGGGAAGTTAGGGCCGCAGCTCTCATTGGCCCCTTCTGATACCACCAGCCTTTGACGACACAGCCCCCTTGACTCTGGAAGGTTTATGAGAGAGAGGCCTGGCTATGGTGAGATGGCCTGGTTCTGGGGTTTGTAGCATGAATGTGTCTGTCTTGACCACTCTCACACTGAGTTTCTGATTATGTTTTGTCCTTGACTTAACCAAAAGATGACCTAGCAGGACCTGCAGAACGCGATCAGGAAGGCCTTTAGACTGCCTCTTCATGTCCCCTTCCACTGTTGGTTGAAGACTGAAGCTATGATTTTGTTCGATTTTGAGCTTGAGGTGTTCCCTTGGTTTACTGCAGACATTCTATTCAGCTATTCTCAGTGGCTACAAAATTGGTTTATGTGAGGCTTTCCAATATAGAGCCTAACCAAAGCGGAGAAGCCGAGTTTGGCTGTGGGGAACAGGGAGAGTCAAGTCCAGGGTTTGGCAACAGGAAAGGTTGGAAGGTGGGCAGATGGGAAGGATAACCCCACAAGCTCCCACTTGTCATGCGAGGTCATGGAAGCCCAGCTTTGGCTGGGATCTGGTTGGCATACGGGAATCTGAGCGCTCCAGCTACAATATCTGGTTCATAGACAACTGTCTTTTTCCGGTAGATTCCACATTTATGCAGTGTCTGCAGTAAGTAAGCAACATCAGTGCACAGGTTTAGAGATCATGAAAGTGGCTTGTTTTCAGTCACAGACCTAGAAAGTGAGATTGGAATCCAGGTTTCTCTAAACCTGGGAAAAGGTATCTTAATCCTCTTCCCTGATGCTAAGGGACTGGATGGCTAAGGAGTTTCTCAGTGTGTGCTTTGACATTCAGATCCCACCAGAGGAGACGGCCTGGCTTCTTAATGACAATCCCATGTATACCTTGAGATGAAAGCTTTTGTTTTTTGGTGAATCGTTTTGGGGGGAGGTGTGTTACACATGGTGCCGTGAGGTGGAACCTGCCCTGGCTACATCAGTGCAATCCAGCTGCCCTGGACATCCATCTCCACACCCCGGGTTCTGAGTCCAGACATCTGGAACGGGGTGTGGGGCTCGGCTTGGCTCACTGCTCCTCCTCTGCCTTTCATGTCACCTGGAGTCCGCTCAGCAAGGTCTACCGTGAGGGCTTAAAACTAATCTCCCGTAGTTTATGAGCCCAAATCCATTTGCAGTGAGGAAGACCCTGGCTGACCAGTGGCTTAAACACATGTCCGGCTCTATAGCATTCCTATGGCGAGACTGGAGTTCCACAGGCATGATGTCAGCGAGAGCCCGGGCAGGCCCTTCTCCCACACGTGGCTCAGAAATCATTTACAAAGCAAACAGAGGAGTCAGCCCTGGGCAGGCAACTGTTCCTTTTGCTCTCAGCCAGGCCTGTGCTTGCAGGCCACTCCTCGAGGGCTTCTCTGATGTGAAGGTGCGATTAAAAACAGGTGTGTACCCAGTGCCTATAAAATATATACTGGCAATGGGGGAGATCCTTGGAGATTCTTTCAACTGGTAGAAATATGGAGACAATTCCTAGCTCTGACTCTGCCTAGATCCAGGCCTCCAGCCTCATCTCTCTTAAAAAACATAATCCAAAAAACTTGCAGGGAAACTGGGAGCATATGGTTCCACCATCCTGTTCTGTAGAGAGAAATGTGAAAAAGATTAGAGACTCTGTCAAAACGTCAGACTGGGCATTGCGCAGCTGGAAATGTGGCTCTCGTCCCCTGCCTTGGGTCCCCCCCCCCCCCTCCCCCCAAACCTCCCATGCCCCAAGGCGACCCAAGTGACCTTGGACTGTATGGGCAAAGCCGTGACTGTGATGTGGATGCCAGATTTACCCAATTTCTATTTAGCAAATAAACTGAATGTACTGCTGCTTGTGTTTAGGATAAATACCCGATTAGAGTCTCTTAAAATATGACTACTGCTGCCCATAAAGGAAAGGAATTTCAGCTGGGTAGTGTCTGTCCAGGGCGGGAGGATTGGGTTTCCTCTTTATTTGTTGTCAGCAAGTGCTCCTGATCTGTCCTACCTTGCAAGCTCATTAAGCAGATGCTTGGATGTGGGGATACTGACAACGCAGCTGTATTTCATTTGTAGATAATAGATGCAATAAATGTAATAACCAAACGAGATCTGTTGACTCCTGAGCTAATTTGGGTGTAGATGTTACAGCATTTGTGCAGCTGGAAATGTTTCCATCACACAAATGTGTTTCAGATAAATGTGCCCTGTTCCTGTCCTCACTAAGACAGAATCTTCTCTCCCCCGCCGCAGCCATCCCTTAAAACCATCTTGTATATCTAAAAATACGTGTTCATAAGTTACAGTCAGTCGAAACACTGTTTGAAAGAATAATAGTATCAGCCATTCATTACACAAACAGGTGACATTAAACCCTTACCCCTGGGGGGCCAAACCAGCCCTGCTTTCCTTAGGCAGATTTAGTCTGCAGTCTGAAAAACCTTAGGTAGAAAGGTGTGGATCCACTCTCTTTCTTTTGCTTCTTTTTATTACAGGTAGAATTTCTTTTTCATGGTCTATATATTTCTAGAGGCTCCTCACCTTTTTTTATCTTCTCTGCTATTTAAGCCAAGGCAGTCTGGGTAGTTGTGTGTGGGAGGCGCAGCTCTGTGACTTCAAAACTGTGGCACTGGGTGTGGACAGCCTTAGCAAAAAGGGGTTCGTAGTACAGGAGAGACCCACATGTCAAAGAAGACCTTACAGTTAGCACCCATAGCCTTGATAAACTATAGTCCTTGCCTGCTTTCGTCCGGCCTGGGAACTAAGCATGGTTTTTACATTTTCAAGTGGCTGCAAAGAACCAAAAGAAGATTTTGTGATAACGTGAAAATTAGGTGAAACTCAAATTTCAACATCCATAAATAAAGTCTTAGAACACAGCTATACATGTTCCTTTATTGTTTTCTCTGGCTTTTGTGGTGGGTAGTTGCAAAATTACCCAGCTAGCCCATCCAGCAAAAGTTTGCCAACTTCTGACCTAGACTAAACACCCCACCAATTCATGCAAGTGAGGAAAAGCTAAACTTGATTGCGGTGCTTTTTAAATTGAAATTATCTTAACTTCCAGTTATGTGCACTGAGGGGGAGAGTATGTTAAGCTCTGGTTGTTGGCAGAGTTCCTTCTTCAAGGAAGCATTGTTATTAGCATGTATCAGTAATAGTCTAATCTCTGTTCCTTGCATTGCCATGTCAGCGAGTCACACTGCTAGTATGCAAGCGCTGCTTCTAATCCGCTTAAAAATTTTGAGTTATTTTTCATTTTACAATCTTTTGTATTAAAACCGTTCAGTTGTTTCTCAATAGGTATTCTCAAAAGCCTGGTTTATTGAAGTAAAATTTTCATACATTATCTAGGTTCATAGATCCAGGGGTTTTGACAGAAGTGTTTATTCACCACACCATCACCACCAAGATACAGAACAGTTCCCATACCCCTCCCCCAAAAGTTCCCTCATGGCCCTTTGTGGTCCGTTGCCTTTCCGCCTCCCTGGCCCCTGGCCCCTGGCTATGACTGATGTGTTTTCTGTTCCTATGGTTTTGCCTTTATAAGAATGTCACAGAAATAGAATCACACAGGGTGTAATAGGTACTTTAAAATGATGCCAGTGAACTCTTAATTGATGAGTTTTTACTATACATGCAACCAACATTATATTATTAAGATCGAATCTAATTTCCTTGGTTTCCAGATGAGGAATGGCAAGTTGGTTGTACTGTTGTCCATATGGATACATTAAACTTGTGGGACTAGAATTCCAAAGTTAATATAAAATGTTCTTCTGAAGAAAGAAAATATTGGTATCAATTATACTGAATCTTCTTGGATTGATTTTTTTTGGTTATATAATCTTAGCCTTTTCGTTTAATGGCCCCAAAATGATTTCTATGATAGGTTTGTGGGTGAAAATGGAAAAGCAGCTCTGTTTATATGGTCATAGCCTGTTCATCTAAACCTTTCTCTTCACTTTATATATTATATTTTAGAACTAGAGTGTAATATGCTAAGCGAAATAAGCAAGTCAGAGAAAGACAAATACCGAATGATCTCACTCATATGTGGAATTTCAGAAACAAAACAGATGAACATAGGGGAAGGGAAGGAAAAATAAGGTAAAAGCAGGGAGACAAACCATAACAGACTCTTAACCATAGGAAACAAACTGAGGGTTGCTGGAGGGGAAGTGGGTGGGGGATGGGGTAACTGGGGGATGGGCATTAAGGAGGACACGTGATGTAATGAGCTCTGGGTGTTGGATGCAACTGATGGTTCACTAAATTCCACCCCTGAAACTAATAATACACTGTATGTTAACTAAATTGAATTTAAATAATAAAAAACCCAAAACAAACAAACAAAAACATTTATGTAGGCTTATTCTCTAGGAATAGGGAGTTGAAGGAAGTCTTGTTCACCACATGTATAAATAAAAGGGGGCAGAAGACATGTGAGCTTGCACTAGGAACAAAAAAAGGCAAGCATGTGTTTCTTGTGTTTATATACTGCACTTACTTTTCTGTAAGTTGAATTTGTTCTAGAGAATTCTCTAGCTGTTAATCTCATTTTCTTTCTAGACAGTTGTGCAACAGATTCCTAAATGTTGACTGTGCTGTGTTAGTGCAAATAAACTTGCAAAAGGAATTAATATTCAAGTCAGCCCTAATCTTGCCTGTCCCTTCCTTTTTCCAAATTTAGTGTCCACTAGGTTCGCACACTTTTGCCCTTTGGTGACCCCTTTTTAATTGTCTAGGATGGAAGAAGTCCAAAGGACCCCTTAAGTGGAAGTCAAGCATGAACTGAAGTAATGCAGTGGATATTTAAGTACACCAAAGGTCTTGCTACGTATGGTTTTTATCTGAACATTTATATGCCTTTGCATATTTTTCCTCTACCTACCAGAAAAGTAGAAAACAGATTGAATGCACCTTAAGCATCTTTCTCAGTGGTAGGTTTTTTTCCAAGAGGACTAGAATTTTGCCTTCTCTTTCGGCACAAATGGGTTTTGGATTAAAACTCAGGGTAGCAAGTTAAAAAATTGGTCTGAAGTTTTCATTTTATTTCAAACTGAACTCATGTTACTCCTGTTGAAAATTATACTGACAAGCCAATACATAAAATTTATGATATTTCCTATCAAGATGTTTAGCTGAATTAGAAACATTCGTGAACAGGTCTCTCTGCAGTGGGTTAAAATGTACTTTTCTGCTGGGGAAGGGAGCATTGGGTGGTGTGCAGAGGCACGAAGACCAGAATACCTTTTATTTCAATGACTCTTGATCAAGTAATTGACCATAAACTGTTTACAACTGTGACCCTTGTTGCAATCACAGAGGAGGTGTTTATGGATAGACATTAAGCTCTTTTTTAAGTTGTTCACAAAGTACTGTTTACAGAGCAAACTTCCTCAAATATTTTATTTTTCTCCAAAACATTACTTAAAGTAGGTAACAAGGTTGGACGACTTTGTATTGAGAAGCAAAAGGAGATGAACAAATGATCCTTTGCCTATGTTTTTAGGAGAACCTGACTTTTTCAGCAGTCCCATTTTCACATTTTAGATCAGGGAAAAGGAAAACCTCAACATAAGGTCTGTTAGAAGCATTCAAAAAATAAAACCTCTAGCGTTTTAGACAGAGGCTGTTGCACTGGCTCATTAAGTTCTCAAAGAGGAAAGAGTTGTTGCCCACATTGGTTCTTACACAGGATCAATAAAACTTACCAGTGAGGAGCAATGATAGGACTGTGAGAGAGAATATATTTGGAACTACAATTTAAGGGGATTAAAATAAGACACTACCAGTTTAAATCAGAAAAAAAATGCCAAGAGGTTTTTTTGAAGTTCAGTGAATCATTTCTCAAATAGGAAAAGGTACACTTATTTTTAGAGAGTGCATTTTTGATATGAAAACAATGAATCATGGATCACTACATCAAAAACTAATGATGTATGGTGACTAACATAACATAATAAAATAACATTAAAAATAAAGAATGCAATTTTGGAAGGCCTGCTTGTGGCCTAGTGAACAAACTGCTGGAACAAATGTGATAGAAACAGAAAGCACTGCTTTCTGTCATCACAGCTCCCCAGTTGCAGTGCACAGCTGACATCACACAGACTGAACAATGGTGCCAACTGATCAGGTCCTTCTTGAGGCACCACATGTCCCTGCACTTGCTAGATGCAGAAGAGATGTAAAAGACACTTTTTCTTTCCTCTGGCGAGGCTCAAAGACTTGAACATGGTGAAAAGATAGTTCCCGAATCAGGCATCATCATGAGCAAAGCAGCAAAGAAGCTTTGGCAACACTTTAGTTGTGAGGTGAAGGGAATGGGTACTCAGGAAGTGGCAGAAGGAAATGAACAGAAGGGGTAGCTAGGAGACATTTTAGGAAGGAAAAATTGGCAGGCCTTGTGCGTGGGGCTGGGAGAAAACCCAGGTGACTCTGGTCATAAACCAGAGGGACCGAGAGAAATAGGGGGAATCCAAGGAGAAGCTTTTGATGAGATTGCTAAGCTTAATTTCAGAGGTGATTTAAAGGAGGTTCTGGAACATGCAAGGGAAAGCACTCAGAGGTAGGAGGAATAACACCATTGATGACTATGGGATTCATCTCAATGGGAAGTGCTAGTTTTGATGCTTATAATATTAATCAGACAGGATGTTGAATTGAAAGGCAATCATTTTGACAGTGTCGTGTACTGCTTAGGAGCCCAAACTCAGAGAAAATCACAGGAGGAGGAAAAGCAGAAGGGGAAACAAATATTTCTTATAGAGTCTACCAACTCCTGGGCAATGGGCCATGTGTTATTATGTGCTTTCTTATTTTAGTCTTCATGACATTCACCCTCCTTTGCACTAGGTAACACATGCTGGTTGGAAACGCTCAAAGTTTTGTCCTTCACAGATAAGAAAACTGGATCAGAGAGGTTCAGTTCACAGGCTGAAATTTACAGCCAGGTCTTTCTGATGTCTAAAATCCATGTGCTTTTCTCTGTATTACAAAGCTGGCCTGGCCTGTATTTGTTTTCACATCTTTGTTTCCATTTTTATGGCCTTCTCCCCATTCATGGTCGTCTTAATCATTGCTCCATGGGTTTAAGACTTGCAGCCTCTCTTTATGACGTTGCTTGATACTTACAACCGAATCTGAGAAAATGTGCATCAAAGGCCTAACCATGTCAAATTAGTAGAGGTCTACACCATCAGACCCTATACATATACTGCTCATTTATCACTCAGGTGACTGAGCAGAACTTTGAGCGACTAGTTCAATATTACAGGATAAACATGGATTGAGCAGGTTACTGTGCTCATGACATCATGTTAGGTGTGAAAGACCAAAGTGTGTCTTGTAAGGGGGTTGGGAACTTCTCCTTGGATGTGGGTGTAAGTCATACCAGTGTCTCAGGAAATCATATTAAGAGATGTATTTTCATCCCCCTCCTCTATTTTTCCCTCACCTGATCTGCAAAGGTAGTTAAGCCCCTCTCAGCCCCCTACAGGTCTTAACGCAGAGGCTGACTTTAAGACACATCCGTTGCTTCCTTTACTTTTCCTAAATGCTAGGCTCATGGAGAACAGAGTGGATGGGAAAGAACTTTCTGCTGTATTACTTTGAAGAAAACAGAAAGGGATTTTTGTGAGACTCTTGGCTCTCCTCCCTCCCTGCTCCCACCAAAAAATGAGAGTGGGTAAAAGAACAGTGGGGCCTACCACCTGTTCTGTGGTGGTTCCAGATGTCAGAGGAGGTGACTGTGTGGCACCCTTAGTGAGGCTGCCTCTGTGCTTTACTTCCATGAGAATTCTGGTAGCCATATGTGACTTGCATCCCGAGCTCCCACACCCAGTGGCATAGACTGGGCTTGGACAGTAGGGCTGTCGGCAGGAGCGGTGATGTGCTGAAGGACTCGGGATAGCATGCAAGTCCTTGGTCTTTGGGTGTGACCTAAAGAGTGTGCTTCACTTCACATCATGACTGATAGCCATGCGGATGAAGTCAAGAGTCAGACTGAATCTGAGTTAAAGAAAATGGAAGAAAATAGTTTTATATATTAAGTTTTTAGGCTGAAGTTCATGCCTACTATATGTGTATGTGGATAAATCTCTGTATCAGATTCATTATCATGGACGGGCAACAAACGGGAGAGGAACAGATAGTGAATGCTGAGGAATTTTTGCAGTGGGGCAGATCTTTGTGGAAAAAGGAGTCCAAAAAGCTTTCATCGCAGACTTGAGTATGATACTGTGGCAGAAACTGCTAGTTGCCACCTCTATATCCTTTCTCCCTTATTTTGTCATTAGTCAACCCCAGCTAACAAATTAGTCCCCTTGCAGCTTGGATGGCAGTGTTGCATATTTCTGGCCACTAGATGGAAAAGAAATGTCTCCCAGGAGGCTTCCCCCTAGTTTTTATTGAGATCTATCTGATGTACAGCACTGTATAGGTTTAAGGTTAATATAATGACTTGACAAATGTATACATAGCAAAACGATTACCACAGTAGGTTCACTTACCATCCATTACCTCATATGGTTACAAATACGTTTTCCCCTTGTGATGAAAACTTTTAGGATCTACTCTTAGCAAACTTCAACATACCATACTCAGTGTTAGCTCTAGTTATCATGTTGTACATTATATCCCACGGACTTAATTTTCTTATAACTGGAGTTTTGTACATTTTGACCACCTTCACCCAGTTTCCTGACTCCTGACCCCTCCCTGCCTTTGGCAACCACAAATCTAATTTCTTTCTGTGAGTTTGCTTGTTTTTCCCACGTAAGTGAAATTATCCAGTATTTGTCTTGCTCTGCCTGACTTCACTTAACATAATGCCCTCAGGGTCCGTTCATGTTGGTGTAAATGGCAGGATTTCCCTTTTTAATGGCTGAATAATAATCCATTGTGCATATATGCCACATTTTCTTTATCTGTTCATTTGTTGACGGGCACTTAGGTTGTATGAATGTCTTGGTTATTGTAATTAATGCTGCAGTGAATACAGGAGTGCAGACATAGTGACTGTGTTTCCTTTGGATATATCCCCAGAAGTGGAGTTGCTGGATCATATCTTTTTTGTTTACTTTTTAAGAAAGATGAAAAGAAACCTCCATACTGTCTTCCAGAATTACATGCAACTGATGAATCACTAAATTCTACCCCCGAAACTAGTAATACGCTATATGTTAACTTGAGTATATATAAAATCTCCCTCTCTCTCTCTCTATATATATATGTATATATACACACACACTCAATAACTTGAGTATACATAAAATCTAAAAATAAAAGAAAGTATCAATAAAAAATATAAAAAGAGCCAGTTTTAGCTAGCATAAAAGATGTTTGCCTGTCTCCATTTTTTTGTCTGAAATGCACATGTGATGCTCAGAGGTGGATTAGCCACATTACAGCTAAGGGGACGGAAGCTACATGCTAAGCAGGGTGAAGCAGGTGGAAGGAAAGGGTCTGCATCCTAAGTGATATCCTTGAGTACCTGTACCGGCCCTGGGAGGTGTACTTCTGGACTTCTCGCTGGGTGAGAAAAGCCAGTGCCTCTTAAGTTAAGCCACTGTCACTGGGTTTCTGCTCCAGGTGGCCAAATCCGAATGGACAGGGCCTTGAGGGAGCATATCCAGAAGAACAGAGGAGAGGGGAGAGCCATCCATGGGAAGCACAGACATGGGAATGTATGTACCAAATCTAGGGAGCAAGGCACGAACAGTGTGGAGAGTAGTTTATTTTGGCTGAAATTTAATTTCAGATCCACTGAAAAGTTGGGAAAGAACAGGCAAGTATTGAAATGATTAAATATTAAGGTGTTGTCTTTTGAAAATACTGGAAAGAGGACTAACAAATATGTTTAGGACTAATTGGGTTGGATCGAACTTTTACTGATGATAGTCTTGTTCTGGGAAACATGGTCAACTATCAGTTATTAGAACTTGTCAAATACTCTTTCATAATGAAGATTCCACTCTATCATCCAACAACTGGCTGATGGATTTATGGGGTTGGGATAGCAAATGTTATGTTTCTGGCATATGGTATAGATTATGTCGACACAATAGAAAGCAAGTGGGAACCTGGTGATGGTTCTGATTGATTGAAATTTTCCCTTTCTACTGAGTTAAGCTTTATATTTCAGTTGAGATCATTAAAGCAGAGGCTTGGTGAATCCTCAAGGAGCTTGAAGGAGGCTCCTTCATCTTTCCAGTGGTTCTTGGATGTTAGCAGGCTTCAAATTTACTGGGGGAATTTGTCCAGGGCAGGTTCCCGGGTTTGACCCTCAGAGACTCCGGTCCAACAGGTCTGGGATGGCTGTCAGGAATCTTCATTTTCAACAAGTGCCCTGGTGATTCTTTGCAGACAGTTTTCTGAGTGTCATTTGAGAAGTGCTGACCTATCGTCTGTTCTACTTTCTTATGTCCTCTCCTTCCCTGTGCCAGTGTTCTGGTGCTTTCCAGAAGGGAAGGTGTTTCAGAAGGTGAGGATCTCATTTAATTTTGATGACTTTCTGTTAGTAGTTGGGAGGTTTCACCAAAGGGCACACCATTTTTCATATTTTTCTGCTATATTTTAAAAATTTTGGTTTTTACAAAGATACAAATGTAGGGATCTGAAGGGGTACGTGCACCCCAATGTTTATAGCAGCAATGTCCACAATAGCCAAACTGTCGAAAGAGCCAAGATGTCCATCGACGGATGAATGGATAAAGAAGATGTGGTATATATACACAATGGAATATTATGCAGCCATCAAAAGGAATGAGATCTTGGCATTTGCAATGACGTGGATGGAACTGGAGGGGTGTTATGCTGAGTGAAATAAGTCAATCAGAGAAAGACATGTATCATATGACCTCACTGATATGAGGAATTCTTAATCTCAGGAAACAAACTGAGGGTTGCTGGAGTGGTGGGGGGTGGGAGGGATTTGGTGGCTGGGTGATAGACATTGGGGAGGGTATGTGCTATGGTGAGCACTGTGAATTGTACAAGACTGATGAATCACGGATCTGTACTTTTGAAACAAATAATGCAATATATGTTAAGAAAAAGAAAAGAAGAAGAAGATAGCAGGAGGGGAAGAATGAAGGGGAATAAGTCGGAGGGGGAGATGAACCATGAGAGACGATGGACTCTGAAAAACAAACTGAGGGTTCTAGAGGGGAGGGCGGTGGGGGGATGGGTTAGCCCGGTGATGGGTATTAAAGAGGGCACATTCTGCGTGGAGCACCGGGTGTTATGCACAAACAGTGAATCATGGAACTACATCAAAAACTAATGATGTAATGTATGGTGATTAACATAACAATAAAAATTATTTAAAAAAATTCTTGGTTTTTTCATATTCTAAATGAATACTGTTTATTTCTTTATTAAAGATGATGCTGTTAACTACAGAACTTGTAAAAATTCAGGAAGGGATAAATAAGGAAATAGAAAAGATCACCATTCCTCTACCTAGAGAGAACCATTGCTGATGTTCTGGTGTATATCCTTTTTCTTTCTCTTTTCATAAAACTTGGAATCAGTCTGCTTAAAGACACGTATGCTGTATTTCATACCCTTCATGTTTTATCCTGTCAGACTTAGTGATATTATGGTTCTCATTGCTAATGTGAAGCTGAAGGTACTCTGCTCTCTTCATGAATCTGTTCATTATTATCTTATGAAAGAGTTTTAGGATATTTGTGCACACATCTTTGTTATATGAGGAAAAGCATTTCATAAATTAATGAAGTTCTGATTGGTTTAAATTAACACCATATTCATTTCAGGAAAGACCCAGGCAGAAGTCATTTATTAATGTTGTTTTTGTGTGATTTTAAGTTAGAAGCAACTCTTTTTGCAGGTAAAGCCTTATATCTATTGTGGAAAAGGTCACCCAAGGCACCAGACCACCATATCTCTATGCATTTATGACAGTAAATGGTGTGGTAAGAGTGTAGCTATTTGGCTTCCTGAATCAACCAGGAGTCTTTGGCTGTAGGCAACATAAACTGATCCTGGCTGGCATTAAATAGGCAACTTAGCGGCTCTAGTACAGTAGCTCATGGAACTGAAGGACAAGCAGAATTGTGCGTTAGTGAAGGTAGAAGGACAGCTCAGAGGATCTAGGTGGCAGGTGCTAATAGGTGGTCTCTTCTGGGCACTTGTCCTGGAATAAATCTGCACCAACTCTGAGTTTCCTGGAAGAGGGGACAGTGTCGACTCAATCTTGAAAGGATCATGCTGGTTGCTCTATTGAGAATACACTGAAGGGGAACAGAGGCTGAATCAAGGTCACCAGTGAGAAAGCTTCTGTAGTCATCCAGGTGGGAGATGATTGGGCCTGGGCCAGAGTGATGTCAATGGAAGTAATGGTGAGAAGTGACCAGGCTTTAGATCTCTTTTGAAGGGAGAACTGTCAGGATTTGAAGGAAGTCAGGATATGGAGTGTGAAAGAGAAGAATCAACAGTGATGCCCAGTGATCAAAAGAATCAAAATCTTTTGACTGAGCAGTTACTAAGATGGGAAAGACTGCAAGAAAGAAAATCTGGATCTGGAGCTTGGTTTGGTTGTGTTAAGGGTGAGCCTGGGTGACAGTATCAGGAGTAGGCAGTTGGACATGCAGGTCGGACATTCAGTTCAGGGGAGAGGGCTGTGCTGGAGATAGTAATTTGAGAGATGACAGTATATGAAATTTAAGGTCATGAGTTGGGAGTGAGTATAGAACGAAAAGGGAAGCGTGAAGCCTACAGGGAGAGGGGAAGACTTGGAAAGGGGACCGAGCAGGAGTAATCTAATTGATTGGACCAACTTGTATCTCATGGCCCTGCCATGGTTTGGGAGTGGGAGCAGTCTTAACAAGTTGACAGCCACACCAAGACTGCAGGCAATGGTGGAGATAGTTCTGCAAAGTCATTATCAGAAGGAATGGACCCTTTGTACACATAAACAACCTGTGGTCATCATAGTCCTCTTTCCAGAATTCATTAGATAGGCATTTACCTCCTATCACAAAAGCATGTAATAAACACAGGTTTTACATTGGCACACCCAGCTGGGTTCTATAAATTTGCTAGATCCTTATGCCAGTCCATGCTATTGAATTTATTAATAAAAATAAACTCAAGAATCCCCACTGTCACTTGAAGTCTTGAGACTGGATTTTGTTGCCAAATCAGGTACTAGATTGTAAAATCATTAAGGCAGGGATTGTGCCATGTCTCTGGGTCCCTAACATCAAACATAGAAGTGACAGACGGTTGCTACCAGTACAAAGTATGTCCTAGGAGCCCTGGGGAGAAGCAGTCAAATTCTGTGACTCTTCTGTGGTGTCTCTTTACACGGATATTGCCACATCTGGTTGTATTCGGTCTAACCATGGCTTGGAATGAGTTGGGAAGTTGCAAGCGGTTGTGCTTGAACTCTGTGAACCACAGAACCACTAGGAAGATGCTGATGGTCTGTTTATCATCTCTCTCTGCACCTAGGGCCTGGGAGAGCAGCTCCAGGCATTGCCTGCCCCTCTGAATGCTCAGGACGCTGAGGCAGTCTGGAGCCCTGCCCCAAGGGCACCCTGTGAAAGGGGAGATGAAGTTATCATGCACTTGGTGAATTCTCCTCTGGCTGTTCTATCACACCCTCAGCCAAGGAGGCAATCCAAGGTGTGGTGCTTCAGAACGGTGAAGCCCTGTGGTGGAATACCACAGACCTTGGCAGGAAGAACTTTGATACCCCCTGGGGAAAGTTGCTCTAATTTTAAAGGTGTTTCACTCAGGAAAGGAGCCTGTGATTTGTGAAGCAAGACTAATCTTCTCGTGGGAAACTGCAGCATGAAATGAGACAAGGTGTGATAACCTGTCAAGTTCCAAAAAGAGATGATTTAGGGGGAGATAGTGTCTTGAAAACGTGAGGATGGGTGTTACTAACTTAATCCATATGATGCCTTCAAAACAAAAAGTATATTAGGGGCGAAAGGCATGAAACAGACATTATTCATTGTCTCCAGGTGATATTTCTCCTGTGAGTTTACAAGCAAGTGTTGGCATGCTGTGTGCAGACATTTGTACAATAGATTAGAGCGCCAGATCGCCACAGATGAAAAGTAGGGGGAGACACCTTTGACTCTTTCCCTTCCCCCTCTAATTTATCTATCTCATTTATTCCAGACAAGAGCTCCTTGGCTTTGTGAAAATTAGAGACATCTGTAGTTATACAACCTAAGTCGAGGATAATCAAGGCTCGGGCTGCCAGGTGTGAACAGATTGCTTGTCGGGTCAGGAAGGTGACTCCCTCCTCCTCCTCTCTTGGGCACCATCCACAGTCATTAGGAGGTGTTTTCCAGGAGTGGATGGGGAGGGAGGAGGAGAAGAAGAATCCATATTCTGGCAGGAGAAGCAGATGCCTGCTGGACCAGGATGACTCACGCAACTGGCAATGTGCTTTTACTTCCGTGAGACAGTTTCACAGACTCTCCTGCTAATCTTGGGGTGGAGGGTGTGAAGGGGAAGCTTGGACCTCTGAATGGTTCCGTATTTGGGTGATGTTCCAACAGCAGCAACTCACTTTGGCTAGGATGTTCATGTACAACTTCTGGACTGGGGAAAGACTTTCCAAATCTAGGCAACAGATTCTCCAAATGGCCTCTTGCTCCTGAGAAGATAGGACTGCAGGAAGTTTCTAATTAGAAAAAAAAAAAAATGAGGATGAGGTTCTATAGTGACTCCTATATGATTTTGTTTTGAATTTCAAAAGTCATTTTTAATTAATTTGAATTTAAAAACTGCTATACAAGTCAGTCATTGGAGAATTTTTTAAGTATGTTTGGAACAATGTGGGTATATGAACCTTTTTTAAAAAATAGGTTTTATTTTTTAGATAAAACATAATTGGAAGGTACAGAGGTTGTCCTTATATCTCCTGCCTGCCCCCCTGCACCCCCCCCCCCGTGTCGGCACCCCCCCCCCCCCCCGCAACCAGAGTGAAGGATTTGTTCTAATTGATGAGCCTACACTGACACACCATTATCACCCACAGTCCATGGTTTACATGAGGCTGCCCTCTTGGTGTGGTTCATTCTGTGTTCTTAAACAAATACATAATGATATGTATCCACCTTTATACTATCATAGAGAATAGTTTCACTGCCCTACAAATCCTCTGTGCTCTGCCTACTTATCCTTCCCCTCAGCCCCTGGCAACCAGTGGTTTTTTCATTGCTTCCATAGTTTTGCCTCTTCCAAAATGTCACATGGTTGGAATCATATAGTATGTAGCCTTTTCAAATGGGCTGCTTTCACATAGTAATAGGCATTTAAGATTCTTCTATGTCTTTTCATGGCCTGAAAGCTCATTTCTCTTTGCCACTGAATCCTCTTCCACTGTTCAGATGTGTGCTTCTGATAGGAATTTGTGATGATGGGTTTACTCCTCCGGAACAAGGGATGTCACACACAGCAGGGCAGACTTGGAGGATAGCCTTTGGGTTGCTGACACTGGAATGTCACTTGCTGTAGTGGTTTAGCAGGCCTGGGAAAGCTTTGCTGTTTTTAAATTTTTGACGGGATTTCTTTACCACCTATGAGAGCAGAGGTATTGAGTGTTAGGAGGAAGAAAAGAACATGGAATTTGGATCCAGGAGGATGTGTGCTTGGGTCCCAGGTCTGCCATTTATGAACTATAGGATCTTGGGAAAATCGCTTTATCTCTGCCTCTGAGCTGCTGTTTCTCAATCTGTAGAATGGAGACAGGGATCCCAACTCGCAGGAAACTTGGGACAGTTAAATAGTGCATGTGATACTGCTTCATAAACTGTGTAGCACCTTTTCAAATGTTCATTTAATAATTGTGCCACATGGGGCACCTGGGTGGCTCAGTTGGTTAAGCGACTGCCTTCGGCTCAGGTCATGATCCTGGAGTCCCGGAATCGAGTCCCGCATCGGGCTCCCTGCTCAGCAAGGAGCCTGCTTCTCCCTCTAAAATTCCCCCCTCTCATGTACTCTCTCTCTCTCATTCTCGCTCTCTCAAAGAAATAAATCTTAAAAAAAAAAAATTGTGCCACATGAAGTGGCTGAGTCCCGAGTATTCTCGTTCTGGCCTTGCCGGCACTCTGCTTAGCTTTCCCAGTGATGGGGACTACAGGACCTTTTATTGCATCTTCACACCCTGAAGGGCTGTTGTTGTTAAGTGTGCTCACTTTTCAGGGCCAGATTTACTCTGTAACTCATGGGTGAACCTTCTCGCATCTGCATTAGCCCCTGTTAATCCCCAAAGTCACACACATACCACTGGAAATCTCATAGGTTGACCTAAACAGGAACTGCCCCAAACTCAATCTGGACCACTCCAAACTCTATTCAAACTGCTCCAAACTAAAAATTTCCAGTTAATTCCGCAGTTGCTTTCTAGACCATGTCATCAAACTGTTTTCTCCTCAGCCTCTGGAAGCATAGCAAGTTTTGGGTGAATGTGAGGAAGCTGTTATTTATAGAGACCCACAGGAATGCAAGACCTTCCATGTTTCTTGTTAAGCCACAGGCAGCACAGGTTCAACCATATCACTGATGCTTGGAGGTCTCATGTGCCCTTGAGTCACCCCTGACACAGGTCATTGTTGCCTTATTGATGCTATTAATCTTTTCTCAAATCTTCCTAGTCAATCTCAAGATGGAGGGAGCCTTCTTAGATCACTTGTCACAGAAGTGTGTTGTTAATTTTGAGCCTCTCTGATTCTTACATCTGAGTTCTGGATCCTCCAGTCTAAAGTAAACTCCATGAGGTCAGGGACCATGTGTCTTATACTATCTTTGTGTCTTTTATAACTTGTAGGACAGTGGTTGGAATACTTAGTCCCTGGAGAGATATGAAAATGGTCTAGGGATTTAGAAAAGGGGAGGACTGACTACTCCCTAGATATTCAGTACTGCAGAAAAGGTGATTATTTAGGCAGAGACTGTTGAGCCAGGATTAAGAAATAGGTACCAAAAGAAGATCTACAAGTGGCCAACAGGTACGTGAAAAGATGTTCAATGTCACTGATCATCAGGTGCAAATCAAAACTTCAATGAGATATTACCTCACACCTGTTAGAATGGCTATCCTCAAAAAGGGAGACAGAAGAAACATTGGTAGAATGTGGAGAAAAAAGGGAACCTTATGTACTATCTGTGGGAATGTGAATTGGTGCAACTGTTATGGAAAAAGTATGGAGGTTCCTCAGAAATTTAAAAACAGAATTACCATATGATCCAGCAATCTCACTTCTGTGTATATATCCAAGGGAAATGAAAACGGGATCTTGAAGAGGTTTTGCATTCCCATATTCATTGTCGTATTTTTCACATTAGCCAAAACATCTAAGTGTCTGTCAGTGGATGAATGGATGAAGAAAAGGTGGCATATATATAAACAATGGGATATTATTCAGCCATAAGAAAAATGAAATCCTGCCCTTTGCAACAACATGGGCCTTGAGGGCATTATGCTAAGTGAAATGAGTCAAGACAGAGAAAGACAAATACCATTCCATCTCACTTATATGTAGAATATTAAAAAAGCTGAACTCATAGAAGCAGTAAAATGGTGGTTGCCAGAGGCTATAGGGGGTGCAGTGGGAAAAACAGGGAGATAATCAAAAGGGTACAAACTTCCAGTTATAAGATGAATAAGTTCTTGGGATCTAATGTACAACATGGGGGTTATAGTTAACAATTCTGTATTACATATTTGAAAATTGCCAAGAGATCTTCAGCGTTCGCATCACAAACAAAGGTGATTATATGGCAGGATGGAGGTGTTAAGTAATGCTATGGTGATAATCATTGTACAATAGAAAGTGTATCAAATCAACACGTTGTACACCTTAAATGGAACACAATATTATATGTCAGTTGGTTCTCAGTAAGACTGGGGGAAAAAAGAAATGGACACCAATGGTGACTTTGAAATTTTGCAGTGGGTTTGAGGAAGGAAAGAAATCTAGTGAAGAAAGAAGATTGAGGTCTCTACAGAAATGAGTTTCTTTGACTCCATTAGAATTTGATTCAAATCATTTTTTGGAAATAGAAGGAGGTATAAATGGTGAAAGAGTAAGTATTTTAAGAAAGAAAATTGGAAACTCAGAATAAGGCATTTCTAAGATGTATTCATAAAAGGTCTAGATCTTTGGATACTAGATGTGTGTGTCAAAGAATTAAAGTTTTGTGGTCAACTCACTGATATGAGGAATTCTTAATCTCAGGAAACAAACTGAGTGTTGCTGAGTGGTAGGGGGTGGGAGGGATGGGGTGGCTGGGTGATGGACACTGGGGAGGGTATATGCTATGGTGAGCGCTGTGAATTGTACAAGACTGATGAATCATGGATCTGTACTTCTGAAACAAATAATGCAACAGATGTTAAGAAAAAAAAAGAAGATAGCAGGAGGGGAAGAATGAAAGGGGAGTAAGTCGGAGGGGGAGACGAACCATGAGAGACGATGGACTCTGCAAAACAAACTGAGGGTTCTAGAGGGGAGGGGGCTGGGGGGACGGGTTAGCCTGGTGATGGGTATTAAAGAGGGCACATTCTGCGTGGAGCACTGGGTGTTATGCACAAACAATGAATCGTGGAACACTACATCCAAAACTAATGATGTAATGTATGGTGATTAACATAACAATAAAAAATTATTAAAAAAAATAAAGTTTTGTGGTCAAACAGGTTAAACCAAGTTAATATATTGGTGATGTTAGTAAGCAAATGTATATTGTAAATTTTCAGTAGTGAATATCATTTCTCAAAATTATTTAATCATGGAACCCTCTTTGTTAAGAACATTTAGGAAGTCTTTCAAGGACTTTGTTTTTGGAAATTGTGCTCTCAGGTAAGCCATACCACTTGGAGATTTCTAAAAAGGGTGTATTTTAGAATATCCTTCCAATTACAGCTTCATTTTTGAGCACTCACTAAGTGCTAGGCAGTTCTTTAAATATATAATACTCATTATTTCATTGTTTCCTCAAAGTAACCCAGTTAGGTAAGTATACTTCTTACCCTGTTTTGAAGAAAAGGAAATTAAGGTTTGGAGAAGTGAAATACCTAGAAATGACTGAGCTATTATTTGAGCCCCGTCATTCTGGCTCAGAGTCCATGCTAATAATAACTATAATCTGTGGCCACAGCAAAAATAGGATAAAACAAAACAAATAAAAATCCTTCCATATTTTTTTCTGTACTGTGATTATTTTAGGGGTTGTAAACTGGTTGTTTCATTTTGCCTGGCACAGTATTTTAAAATAACTGGAATTTGAATACCTTTGAGAAGTGTATGGACTTACTGGTTCTACACTGGACTATCTCTTTCATTATTTTATTTTCAATCTGATGGAAACAATTAGTTGCCTGCCTATAGGCATTTGAATTTTCTGTTCTAGCTCACCATGGCTGGTTCAGAAAAGAAGGAATATGGCTTATGATCATTGGAGCTGACCGACTCTCATAGTCTTAGGAGACAAGAGAAATCTGGGACCTCCTCAGTTTCAGAAAATGAGGTAGAAGACATTAGGCCCTTTACTGGACCACCTTATCATACCTTTTCCTCAACATATAAATCCTTTTAAAAGCGTTCTGGACATAGACATTTAACGTCTGTTTCAGCGCTTTCAGTGACTAGGGAATAACTTTTTGCATATACACCTAATACACCTAAAACTGGTACCATTTTCTCCCCTTAACTAAAAGTTCTACCTGGTGGTTCTGCCCCATGGTGGAACATAGGACAAGTAATTGTCCTTGCCAAAATGTCCATTCAGTTAGCTAGTCCTCTGAACATACGGATTCTTTCAGTGGTTTTCCATTAGTAAGCATTTCCACGTCCTTTCCTTGGTTTTATCCCACTGTAGTGGATGATCAGTAGCTCGACGATATGATACCCAGAATTTGAGTTGCACGCATCACTCAGGTTGTGACTTGGTTAGTGCAGGCAATATTTTAGGATGATCTGGGCACCACGCTTCTGATGACACAGGCCCAGATTGCCTTGGATTGACTTTTTCAGTGGCTCTGTCCTTCAACTGATTCACTTAAATTCATGGTCAACCAAAGGCCAGTATGTGTTCCACACAAAGTCAAGCCACGCCTCTTGATTTGGGAAAATTGTCTTGACTTTATCATGGTTGCTTTAGAAATGTGTGTTTTGACTGAGCTTTTTGTGTGGGGGTCTCTGTGAAATGGAGTAATGCGAAATTTGGATAATTACAAGAAAACAAGGTTACTGATCACTTCATTAGTAAGTATGTACTGAGAAATTAAAGATGTAGTTCTGCTTTTCAAGAACCATCCAGCTGGGAAGAAAAGGTCAAGTAATTAGGAAGCGGTTAGTGAAGGATGTGAGAGAAATATTTAAATGATGTATTGTGCTGAGTATACCGGAAGTCCGGATCAGAGAAAAGTTGGAGCAATGATGGTGGGGAAAAATAAAAGAAGGTTCCGTGGAGGAAATAAGACCCACAGGAGAGACAATGGCCACTGCCTCAAGCATGGTAGAGGTGGGGCAAAGGGTGACCGAGGGATAGTGAAAGGTTGGTGGGGCCAGCTAGAGGGGGTCTTGATATATCCAGACAAAGGAATTTTCGTCTTGAGAATGGGGGTCTACTGGATGGTATGACATGGCAGAAGCACTGCGGAAGGAAATTGATTCTGGAGGTGATATTCAGGATAGATTAGAGGGGCTAGAACCTGGAGGCTGGGAGCATAGGTCCAAGGCTGTATATAAGGAAGTAATGACCACCCGCTTTGAAGAACCATTTTAAAGAGAAAAGGCAGGATTTATTTGACTTTGTGGAGGTGAGGAAGAAGGGTTTGTTAAACATGGTTCTGTAGTTTCACACCTGGTTGATTGGATAACAGTGATTCCATGGTCAAATCCAAAGAAAGAAAGGGTCTGGATGAAGGAGAATGATTTTGTTTGGGCCAGACCGGGTGGTGGTGTGGGTTTGGGGAGCATTCAAATGATATGGTCCGGTAAACCCCTGGGGATAGGGCATGGGTGAACTGTCAAGGGACAAATTGTTAACTTTAGAATAACTGGGAGGGTCCTGGTCTTCACTTATTTGTATGCGCCACCTGGACCATGGTGCTTAGGTCTAAATGAGCAGGCAGGTGTGTGCCTGCTACAGAGGTGAAGAGAGGAGGTGCTTCAGAGTCAGATCTGGATCCAAAACCAGCTGTCTGATCTGGGCAGTCACTGTAGCATCTCTGAGCCTTAGGAGAGTCACCTGTAAAAGAAGGAATGACAGCGCCGGCTTCATGAAGGCATTGGGAAGATGACATAAGATTGGGCGCAGCTGCATTTACAAAGATGTGTACAGTGGTGTGTAAAGCTCCATGTATCACAGGTGCGGTCACTGTTGCTTTTGTGATGATTGTTGTCTGGGCCCCTGGAGCAATGGCTGTCTACTCACCCGTGGGTTCGGGACTCTCAGGAAATGGTGCTTATGGACTCCTGAGACTGATGTGAGTGTGGGATCTCCCGGATGACTTCTCATCACCCTGGAGCTGCTGGGCTGGGAGCCTTCTCTTTGTGAGAGCCTGGTTGGAGAAAGATACCCACTCGGCAGGGATATAGAGTATTTCTTTAAGCAGCCTCCAAAGCCTCTAGACCTGCTCCCCTCTTTAACTGCCACAGAAGGGCTGGCTTTGCACAGCTGTCTTAACGCCACTGCGGTCCTTGCCGATTCCCTACCAGCAGCTCTTCCCCCGGCAACTGCCTCTCAGCTCTGACATCTGAGGGTGACGGTAAATTCAGAGTGACCACAAGCACTAGCCACGGCATTTAGGGGCCTTCCTCAAATACTCCAGGTTCTGGACAGACGTGGACTTGAAATGGCCCTCCTGTGTCAGGTCTCAGGATGCATTTCAGGTGCTTGTAGGTCACTTGGCATTGGCCACAAGACCACAGTGGAAATACCAGCCCAGCTGTTTCATGTGCTGCCGTGTCAGTGAGTGCTGTGTGCACCCAAGCCAGGGCTGGGCAAGGCTGTGTGTGGTGCCAGAAGCAAGGGCACCCAAGCCCAGGGCTGGGCAAGGCTGTGTATGGTGCCAGAAGCGAGGGCAGCCAAGCCTGTCGGGATGCAGAGAACTCTGGGAAACAGGAATGGGGACTCTTGGCAACTTTTGGAGGAGCTGGACTCCTTAGCTGGGGGCTTGGGAAGCTGTTTGTACTTAGATTATTCTTTTCCTAGTAAAGTAAGAGATGGTGATGGAACACCCTAGGACTGAGAGGAAGGCTCTTTGCACATGTCAGCTTCTATGGCCACTTCCTAGGGAAATGACCCTTGTTTGATCTACCTGCTACCTGATCTCTGTTTGTGTGTGCAGCTCATTACTTGGAGGGCAAAGCAACTGCATTCTGCTCTTCTGCTCAGATGACTCAGGCCAGAAAGGTGCTTGCTTCTAGTCAGCCCTCACCAAATCCCTACAGCGTTGGCTGTCCTGATGTTCCCATCTGGCATCCAGTGAGTGCAGTCTTGGCGTGTTTAGGTTTGATTATGGGTATGGTTTCGAAATGCAGATTTGCATAGGTAAGTATCTTGTAAAGTATTTTTTTCTGAAAGCATTTATCAAAGAGAAATATGTCGGCCCAAAGGCGGAAGGAAGCTGGGGGAGGGTGCAGGGGAGGAGGTGAGAGGGGAGGAGCAGAACATATGCTGTTCAGCTGCGCTGGCCGGCATCGGAGCAGCGCCTCTCCTGCAGGAGGGCGGCTCTGCAGGTTGCAGCATGGATCTGAGAGATTTATGCACTGCACACCAAACACATATCGACGACTCTCCATGGCACAATTTTGAAAAGGTGGTTATGGGTCTGACATGAAGGGATATTTTATATGAAATTGCTGAAAGATCTCTGGGTACTAAGCAATAATCACCTTAATGCTTTAGAAAGTGTTCCAATTTGTTTTCCATTGGCTTCTTGGCAGTTGGGATTTGCATGCCACTTCACATCCAATCATGGGCATCCTGTGTGCCCCCATGCTAAGCACAGGGGCTCCCTTCAGGAAAAATGCACTGCAGTCGGGGGATAAGTCTCAGTAGCTTTAAAAACGTGCATAGACTTGGCATCTCTACTTCTACCTCTTGGAGCATTTTAAAGAAAAAATATCAGAGAAAGGATGTTCATCGAATAGATGCATGCTCAAAGATCTTTATCACAGTGCGGTATTTTTTTGTCTATACCCTTCCAAAATTAATGCCATGCAAATGTATGTGTCTACCCATTGTAACAGAGGAAAGTTGGAGACACTGAGTGTGACAAAATAGGGGATTTGGTGTTTTTAAAAGTACTGTAGAATTTTTAAAAAATTTTTAAAAAATTTTATTTTATTATGATGTTAGTCACCATACAATACATCATTAGTTTTTGATGTAGTGTTCCATGATTCATTGTTTGTGTGTAACACCATGTACTGTAGAATATTATGTATTACTAAGTTCAAAAAATGAGTTTGCAGGACAGTTTATATATATACATATAAAATATGTGTGTGTGTATATATTCTGTGATTCTATTTTTATAAAAATGCATGTATACATATTTGGGAATGAATTCTAGAAGGGCATATATAAATATGCAAAGATGCTTATCTCTGGATGGTAAGGATATAGGTGGCTTTACTTTTTAAACCATTGGCCTGTCTCTGTTTTCCGTAGTAAACATAGATGGTGTTGAACAAAGCAGGGGGTGCTACCTTAGTGATAGACTGCCTTGTCTTCTCTGGTCCATTGGCTACTGTGCTTCCCCCTGAGCAGTTTGTGCTCATGTGACCTTCATGGAGTGTCGAGCAGAACCAGTTCTGTTGTCCCCTGGTGTCCAGTGTGCGGGCTCTTACAACGAAATGGGCCTGTGAAAAGTAAGCCTAGGCTGCAAGGAAGGTGACAGGCAGCTGCTCTTCTTTTCTGGTCTATGCCAAGGAAAGGAGACTTTGGTTAGTTGACAGCTTTCATCAGCTGAGATTGGACTACTTTATCAGTGCGAGGGCAGAGTGTGGACCTCTTCACTATTGCTATAAATGGTTTTGTCAGGCCTGGGCCGTAAGCCAGTGTGCCGGGAGGCTGCTTTCTTTGCTTTTGGTCTATTGCATTTCTTACTAAAATCATACTATTTGGATACTGGTTTCCTCAGGATCACGAATCTTTGCTTCTGAATCTGAGTCAAAGAAAGAGAAGCCTGTTGGAATCCGGCTTTTGAGCTTTGTAATTTGTTATTGTAGTGAACCAGTTAGCCTGAAATTTTTTGCTGTAAAGATTCTGGTAGTGAACTATCTCATTGTTGCAGTGTAGAAGCTATTAGAAGACTCTGTCCTGCTTTCTGCTTTCTGTGTTGTTCTCTCTTAAAGTGGGGCAGAAAGGGCTCAGTTTTTACTATACCTGGTCTCCAAAGTGGCCGTAATTTTGAGTAGTCTTTTCACATTTCACACTACTACCCTTGCTACTAGGGAAATTAAATTTGAACAGACATGCTCTAAGAGTACCCCCAAGACAAAAAAGAAACTCTCCTTACTTAAATTGGTTTTCTTTTAATCATGCATGCCATCCTGGAGACAATCAGTTTAGCTGTTTCTCAGCAAAGACCCCAGTGCTCATCTTTTGCAAAGGAAAAATGATGCCCTAAGTATCAGATTGCAGTTGCTTTGCCAGTGGCAAAGCAGCGATGATTGTCTGCAACATCTGCATTAAAATTGGGATTTCTTTTGTTATTGCTGGCACTGCATGGGTGAGATGTGTTTCTGGAAGCAGATATTTAGGCAGCCTTAACTTTTTCGGTTTCAGGAAGACACTGAAGATCCTGGGCAAGATTGGATAAGGGGAAATAACACTTGGGTTGGCCCATGTGTCAGGTGCTTTCAGTATGCGTTTGATTGCAGGGTTAAGATTTCACTCAGCGTTCTGATTCTGAAGTCCATTGTGGACTACGTAGGATGAAGCAAATCAGCATTACCTCTCCAGAGCTGACAGTTCATTCTTCTTAATCTTTTTTTTTTTTTAAAGGCAGATTCTTCTCTTTTTCTGGGAGTAAATACTAAAATGGCTCTCAACAAGAATCACAATATTTTAGTTTTGCTTAATGCAGTTGACCCCAAAATTACTGGTCTTGGACTTAGGAAGAAACCATTTTGTTGACTCCTATAATTTTATAGATGAGACCACTGAAATCAGAAGAATTCAGGGACTTTTGTCAAGGAGAGACAGAGGTACAGATCAGATTTTGGAATTCCAGGATGCTGATCTTCCACTACTAGATGATGCCATCTAAGAATAATTTTCCATTCAGTTGGTTTTCAGCACGTTCTTTTTCTTCATCATTTTTCCAGTTCAGCTACTATGTGATGAGAAATGATTTAGGGAGTGAATCTTTCCACCTGGATCCAACAGAAAGACCAGGAAGAGCTGTGCTTTCTGTTGACTCTCTGTTCGCTGGTTTCCTTCATTAGGTTCCCACCAGTGTTGAATCCTGAGTGGGCGAAGACAACATGGAAATGCACCACATGGGGCCCAAGAAAGCATTCGTTGAACCCCAAATCCTTTAGAGGTTCCCAAGAGAAAAGAGACAAGGGTTACCGAAAAGTGACTTATCTTCCTCCCCATACCCCAAGAGCCGGCAGGTGAATCAACAGACACTTGGGATCCGTGACAGCAAGTTTGCTGATGGACACGAGCCATCTTCAGGCAAAGAGAATGAAACTCCACAAGAGTCTTAGATTCTGTGTCTTTTTCTAGGCCTTGGAGTAAATTGCAAGTTAGACTCCGTAAATGACAATGTGATGTTAGAGTATACGTAAAAATGTATAAAAAATGTTAATGTAGAGAAAAAATACAGGTTTATTTTTTCCTGCCATGAATTACATTTCTTTCTTGGTTATGAATTGATGTGTACATTCTATTTCTTACTGGTGTGTTGTCAAAAGTTTTACCATCCCCTCTCCCTCGGTGGGATCTTTTAAGACTCTTGCCTTGGCCAAGTAGCCTGCAGAGCAAATCTCTTTCAGCCCCACACTTACCTCAGGGCAACTTAGCTGTCTATTGTCTGGCACAGCTGTGTTGGTAAATAAAAATACTTCTGCATTTATGTAAAAGGTGGTTTTATAGACACTGTTGAGCTCAATCTTCAACTTTTTACACTAGTCCTATTTTAACATTGGAAAGTTGAGGGAAGCCAGGATTGGAGAAGTGCTCGGACGTCGCCACAGGCACAGAGCTTGCGGGCGGAGCTGGGACTCAAGCCCAGCTGGGACTCAGGCTCCGTGGCATCTGTGTGCAGAATTACAGACGGGGAAGCCACACGGGCCTGACCGGCAAGAGGCAGTCACGAAAACTGAGCTAGAACTGAGCGGAGTGGGGTAGAGGCTTGGGACTTCACAAGGAAGGAGTACAATTAATGGGAAGATGAAAAAGAGTAAATGTTTGGTAAACAAATATTTGCTGTGCCACTTGGAAACAATGGGGCACAGAGGTATTTTAACCGACTTGGGCCAAATGCCTCCACGTTTTCACACCTCTTTTATATTATAATGTAATCATCTATGGCGATGGCTCTTTTCCTGGAACAGGTTCTGTGTCTAAATTCTTTTAGGCAGTTGGTGAGGGCAGGTCAGAGTTTCTTCCCGAGTCTTTAGGGCCTTGGTTGTTTTCCAGGCTCCATTTAAGATGGCTTTCCCACCTTGTCCAAGGCGATGTTTGATCTCATGACGGAGGAATGCTGAGGCAGGCAGCACTATTGCATTAAATAAATGTAGACACTGCTGTTAGCTTTCTAGATTGTTCGTAGATTTAAAAAAACCTCAGGCGTCTTTCAGCCAAAGCAACTGTGATGACAGCGTTCGGTACTCACTCACCATGTAATGAGGAGGAATAGGATTATTCTGGTGGCCCTAATTGTTAGCCCAGGTCTTCACCCGACAGCCTTGTTCTGCTGTTGCCTAGAGATGAGAGCATGGTTTAAAATCGCCAGCTAGGCCACATATTGTGTCAAATCAGGCCAGTGTGAGCCTCAGTCTGGTGAGAAAAGAGGAAGATACTGTTGTCGAAAACCAGCCTCTGTGCTTTGGAGCCAAACTATCACATGCAGGCAGAGTTTGGGTAAAGAGGAACTATAGCTTTATTGCCTTACCAGGCGAAAGAGGCTGTAACAGGCTAAGGCCTTCCAAAAAAACTGCAGGCTGGTGCACACGGAGGGGCTGGGGGCTTTATAGGGAAATATGGGGTCTAGCTGGCTTTGACAGGAATTGTGCACTTGGTTCCAGCCTCCTTTGTCCTGAAACCAAAGGCTGAGGAGGGGGGGGCGGTTTGCAGAAGAGAGTACAAAGGTTAGTTTTAAAATCAGACTTTGCTGAAGCATTAGCACAGCCATTTTGATTTTTGTTCAGTTTTATGCTTTTGAGTGGTTTCAGTTTCTACTTGAGAATATTGTAGTGAGACAAAATGAAATACTGCATGTACAACATCCAGCCTAGCACTTGGCTCAATAGATATTAGCTCTTGCTATTAATGTTACTGAAGTTCTAAGGGTGAGACAATGAAATAAATTTTGCGAAAAGCTGTCAAATAATTTTAAAACACTGTTATTCATTCATCTACGTCTTGAGTAATTTTGCTAATTTGAGACTTGATCCATAGAACCTGGTAGTTTATGGGAAGGGAAAGGGAAGAACTGTCAGGCTTTAACTAGTGGGTTTTACTAAAGTAGGCAGAGTATTTCATTAGATTTGCCTAAGGACCCTACCAGGTGGTGGGTATTATTGTGCAGATTTGACAAATGAGGAAGCCAAGACATTTAGAGGTAAAATGACTTTCATGTAATAGGTAAACCAGCAAGGAAGGGATTTGAATGTATAGTGATTTGAATTTGATAGATTTTGATACTGATTTTGAGTTTGATCTCTAATGGAACCTGCATGAGTGTCTCTGGGAGGCTAATAAATAAATAAGAAAGCCACCATAACTTCCCTTGGTGTTTACAGGATTTACCATGGTAGGTTTCAGAAAATCATGAAGTAGATTCATCTGTTTAATGGAGTGATAGTTGGACTAGTTACTAAAAGATGGATTTTTTTTTTTTGCCAGCATTCGATATCCTTTAAATTGAATTGACAGTGTTGAAGATTCAGATGTCTTTATTTATGTATTTATGTAGCTTTTACAAGTAAGATGTGAAGTAAATGCAAATGAGTGTGAGTTCCAGGGGTATTTCTACTTAAGCTCCCCTTTTCTGGCTGTGATGCTTTCTGATGAATGGACTAGAATATAGGAGAGATGATTGAAACTTATTCCAAATTAAATTTTGGGCTACCTTTGTGACGAAGAGCTTTGAAATGACTGTTTTGAGGAGTCCACCTCTCTTTTTCAGTGGCGACTGCTCCATACAACCCTCAATTTACCTCAATTTACAGTGGTTTTCCTACCCTATTCCTAAAAGTGTAGATATATTTTCTTTACATTATCATTATACACAAGCCCTGATGAGTTTTAAATGTGAGATTCTCTCCCTGGGGAGATGAACTTTAATTTTTTTTTTTTTTCCTGCATCCTGGCATTCGGGTTATGTTGTGAGAAACTGCTGTATTCCCTGTTGGTGTGACATGAAAATATTCTTTGTAAAGGACCAGAGATGGTGAGAAGGACAGAAAGGAGAGAAAGACAACAGCAGGAAGATGAAGGCCAAGGCCAAGTGGGAGAGAGGTGGTAGAGAGATGGAGAGAGAGAAAGATGGGAGAAAGAAACGGAGTTATGTAAGAGAGAGCTGACTGATGGAAAGAGAAGACAACAGTTGGGGACAGTGAGAATGAGAGGGGAGGAGAGAGAGATGGGGATCAGAGGTGGAGAGGGAGAGAAACCAAGAAGGCGGGACCCCAACTCCTCCTGGGCCCAGCAGGGAGCTGGCAAGAAAGAATTTGAAGCCAGAGGGACATATTATCCAGAACCAGGAGTTGAGTCTAATTGTAAGCAGACCCTGCCCGCCCCCTTCAGATGAGTGATGGACTCCTGGCATGTGACCTGGCTTGGCAGTCTCCACCCCCTGGCCGGGCTGCCATAAGGAGATACGTAATGTCTCGAGTGATGGGAAAGTCATGCCTGCAGATGGTACAGATGGAGCTGCCTCATAAAATGACTCACTGTGAATCCTCACTGAAATCTCCGCCATAAAAATGATAATGGAAAAAGCACAAGAAAGGCTCAACAGGCTTGAAAGAAATTTGTTCCAGCTTGTGGAGCTCCCTTCAAATTTTGAAAGGAGGAGGAAAAAAGACCTTATTAGTAAAATGCCAGGAAGGTAATGTATCTTCTTCCCTCCTGGCTATAGCCCTCCTCACCCCCGCCTCCTTTTGACATCAGTATGTAAATGAAAGCAGCAAGGGAAAAGGAGGAAGAGTTTTGGAGGAAGACGTAAGAATTATTTATTACGCATAAGGGCTGATGTTCTGGAGAGGGAGGACTGGAGGCTCGGAAGAAAGGGAGTGGCGCTTTGGAGAGCCAAGAGGCAGGCTCTCAGGGGGCAGGAGAAGCTGTCTTTTGTTGGGATAGATATTGCCAGAGCGGAGTGGGCCTCCCAGATTGTGAGGTCAGGCCCTGGACGATGGAGGCGGTTAGCAGTTGGTCACGAAGACCTCTGTAGCTAGAAGGGGAAATTTTGAAGTCCAAAAAACGGCCTTCTCAGAGTAACTACCACTGGCAATTTTGAAGTCACCCAAGACCATGATGCTTCTACACATCCCCAGTTACAGGTCAGTTTTATGGATATGGAATCAGCCAGAATTCGAGGGTCCTCCGATGGCAGGACTGTTATTTAATGCAAGGGCTTTACAGCTTCAGTAACAGCAGGAAGATGAAGAATGAGGCCCCGTGGGATAGAGGGGGAGTAGAAATGGAAAGATGGACAGAGTCCCCCCTGGCAAAGCTGGGACTGCAGTGGATTACCAGGAGGTGCGCCAGCTGGAGCGGTGTTGTAGGACAGAGAGTCACATTCAGGGCCGCGCACTCTGAGTAGCAATTGATAGCTAGTAGCCAGGTTAGAGCTGGGTTTCACTGCAAGGGAAAGAACTCAGAGTGAGGCATATCCACTGTACTGATGGAGAAGGTGGATCAGAACCAGGGTGTGTGTGTGAACAGTGTATGTTGGGACAGTCACAGATCAGCAATGGTCCAGGCGGACGGTGAAAGTACGGATGTCTTGCTTACGAACGGAGCAGAGCCTAATGACTAAGGTGTATAGCATGGCTTGGACACTTGGTGGGATACAGAAGCTGGGAATCCCCTGTCTGCAGGGCACAGTTGTCTAAGGAAGTGGATGGGGAACATGGCAGGTGGAAGACAGAGCGACAGGAAATCACATGATGGTAGGTACGAATTAGGGACTTTGCAAGAAATAGAATCCAGGTCCTGTGGTTCAAGAGTTGATGACGAAGGGGGGAAAACTTAGGTGTGGACGAGGTCGAGGGAGGCAGCAAAGATGAAGTACTCAGACCAGCCACAGCTGGGAGCGGCTACCACTCTGTGTTTGAAGGGACATGTGAGGGGATACGTTTCTGCCGCCCAGGGAGAGTGGAAGCTGTAGGGGAGGGCCTTCCTGGCCGGTGTTAGGATCATAGAGCCCCAACCAGGAGGGTGTCTTAGTCTGTTCAAGTTGCTCTGACAAAATGCCACAGACGCATGGCTTATAAACAACAGAAATTCCTCGCAGTTGGGGAGGCTAGAAGTCCAAGATCAGGACGCCGGTGATCGGTACCCTGCGGGCTGTGGACTCTCCTTGGTGCCGACGTGATCGGTACCCCGCGGGGCTGTGGACTCTCCTTGGTGCTGACGTGATCGGTACCCCGCGGGGCTGTGGACTCTCCTTGACGCCGACGTGATCGGTACCCCGCGGGGCTGTGGACTCTCCTTGGTGCCGACGTGATCGGTACCCCGCGGGGCTGTGGACTCTCCTTGACGCCGACGTGATCGGTGCCCTGCGGGGCTGTGGACTCTCCTTGTGTCTGCATATGGTGGGGGGGCTAAGGAACTCCCCTTAGGGGTCTTTGATAAGAACATCACTCCCATGCATGAGGGTTCCAGGTTCATGACCCAAACCTCTACCTTATAACACCATCACCTTGGACATAGGAATTTTGGGGGAGCACAGATATTCAGACTATAGAGCAGAGAACGGAGATGAAATACTCTGACCTCCTGTCCTTCCCTCCTGTGTTCTCCTGATGCCTTCTGCTGGTCAGGCCCAGTCCGAAGACAGCAGCGAGGAGATCGGTCAGGTCAGGCTCCTGGGTCACAGAGCAAGGCACGGTGAGAAGGCCACTCAAAACTACCTGGGCTCTCAGGCCCAGGCTATGACGGGCATGACTTTAATACTGATGAGCAATGGCAGTGCTAAATGGGGAAACTGAGCCGTAAACCCTACTCTTGTATGAGGAGACAAGGGGGAGCTTATGGTTCAAAAAGAGCCTTAGTGGGGCACCTGGGTGGCTCAGTTGGTTAAGGGACTGCCTTCGGCTCAGGTCATGATCCTGGGGTCCCGGGATGGAGCCCCGTGTCGGGCTCCCTGCTCAGCGGAGAGCCTGCTTCTCCCTCTCTCTCTGCCTGCCACTCTGCCTACTTGTGCTCTTTTTCTATCTTTCTGTCAAATAAATAAATAAAAATCTTAAAAAAAAAAAGAGGGAGCCTTAGTGGGTACCTGGGTTGTATACAACAGACTTAGTTCTTGCTTTGTCAGATGGGGGTGGAGGCAAGGCTGCAAATGTCCTTGTCTCCATCCTTGTGGGCTCCAGAGCTGGGCAGGGCCCCGGAGCTCCCAGAATTCTGGTGTTGGAGTTGCTGTAGGGTGGGGGCAGAAAGCCTTGATTGGCAGGGGTGATTTGAGTGCTAGGGAAGTCATGCAACACCAGAAATTCAGAAGCCTTGGAGGAAAGGCTGAGAGTGGCCAAGAGCCTAGAGAATGACTTTCAAGGAGCTAGAAGGGCCATATGGGATAGGAAACAGGGCAAGGCAGCATCCATGCCAAGAAGGGCCTTGAAAACAAGGTGGATCTCCTTCACACCAGAGATACTACTTTGTTTTGGTTGTGATATAAGGGCCAGGCTCCTTGTCATCAGCCTGGGGCCTGTAAGGGGAGTGGGAATGGGGGAGAACTTGCTGAGAAGTGTGGTACAGTGCGAAGGAGAAGAGTTCATTTTGGTGAGAGAGGTCTTCATAGTCTGGTTTTCAGCCCTGCATTTTCTCACAACACGCCTCTTCAATCTTCCTTGACTGAGGATTGTACTTAGAGGAGGAACTTTCTCCTTCATGTTAGATTCAAGGCTTGACCTGAGCTCATTTCTGCATTAGCTGATGACATAATTAATTGACTCTATTAGGTGTACATGGGATAGACTTTTATTTCATAGGTTCACAAATAATACTAAAATGGGGTTTTAAAGATAAATGGACTAGATCTTCAATTAAACCCTATGGTCCTTTCCTTGGATAGTCACAAAGAAGATGGTGATTATTTCCCAGTTATACCATAGGCTACGTTGTGGCATTTTGAATAATTCTTGGTCTCTGTCTTGACAGAATCGTGTATTATTGTCAGGAGAGAGTCATCTGCATGCTGCTGCTTTCTTGGACATGGCGGGTGTCTCTCAGGTTCCTGCTCTGATTTCTCATCACTTGCGCTCATCACTGTGGGCATGGTGAGTTCCATTGAAAGTTAATACTTAAATATCAATTATGTTTCTAGCTTTAGGTAGATTCAGAGTTGGAAAACTTCAAATTGCCAGACCAAGTAAAGAAAAAAGAGAACCCTCTCAACTCTGTCTTTATGTTTTCAGAGGATTTTGAAGAGGTTACTGGTAATTCTGTACGGGAGGGGGGGTGTATTGTTAGTAAGACTGACCCCGCACATCCCCTCTGAGACCACAGGGTCCGCCACTGTGTGTGCGCCCACCTCCCAGCCTCACCCACATCCCACTCCTGTTACTTGCATCTTCGAACCTTTGATCCTAGCCTTCTCTGCCCCAGGCTGATGTTTTGTGGCATCTTGAAAATGACCCAGATGTCTCGGTCCTTGTAGAAGTGGGACGATGGTTAAAAGTACATACGAGAGAGTTACACGTGGGGAATAGAATTAATAATTTACTGAAGGTTTTTGGAGAATTAGCTGATATTCAAGTATCTAGTTTGTGAAATACGTAACTTCCAGATTTAAGTGATTATGTCATCACTATTAATGAAAACTCACATGAGTGGCCATTATTCACTCTACATTTTGGATTCAGTGTATCCAGATTTGTCTTATTTTTGCTTCCAAAACATCTGTTTATGCTAAATTTTGGATCTTACTCTGTAGCTAATTATATTTGTGACCAAACTAAGACAGAGGCTGTAGTCTGTGAGTGTCTGAGCAGCATGAAATACCCTGGGGTGGCCTGGAGCAGGCCCACTCTGTGAGCCATTGTGTAGAAATGGAGAAGATGTCAGAGTCACACAATGACCACTTGACTGGGTGTTCTAGAATAGTTCCAGGGTTAAATGTTGGGTCTTGCAGTCTCTGTAAGTACAGTGGGAACTGTTAGTTTTATGTCCTCAATTTTTATTTAGTATATAGTCTCCGCTTCTTCTCTGACCTTCCTCATCCCCTGGCTGAGCGAGCTCTTGGGTCCCACCATGCCTGCTGATGTGCCTGGTCTGATGTGGCCCTGGCTCCATGCTGACACCCCTGGGGTCCTTCTGACTCTTGAGTTCCAGTTGGCTTCCTGGTCTGCCATTAGCTTCCAGGGAGGGGTTGTTGTCTTGGTTTTGGATGAGAAGAAATACCTTGAGGGCTATTACCACTGTTAGTCTAGAAAAGATAAAGCTTTTTCTCAGTGATTCAGTTCGTTCAAATTCATTGGTATTTCTGGGCAGTGCGGGTTAAATACCCACCCTCATCCAGGACTGGAGGAGGTCCTCAGAGTCCTTGAAAAAACGTTCCCTGTGTTTTCCCCGCATGTGCCTGGGATACAGGGGGTGCGTCAGCCCATGGCTCTGCTTTCCTTCTCTCCTCCTTCCCAGAGAGACTGTGGTTACCTTTACTGAGTTTTCTCCTCATGGGCCTGAGGGGACAGTTACCTTGCTATTATAAGCTTCTGATTTGGAGACTCAGTGGGCCCATCTTTCATTGATTCATACGTAATTCTAAATGTTTGGGGGAGGCAGTATTATGTTGAAGCAGTCTTGGTGGAAGAGTCCCTTGTAGCCTCTTTTCTAATATTCGTACCTTTGTAGTACCTTTGTTTCTCTGCTTATAAAAGTCATATAGAAAATATAAATAATTTAGACAGGTACCTAGAAGTAAAAGTGCTGGTTTCATGTACAGCATAAATATTTTAGACCCTTAATATACATATTGTGAAATTGTATTCCAGAAAGTTTGTACCAATTCACCTTCCTGCCAATTGAATAAATGGATAAATTTTTATTGGAATGGAATATTATTACTAACAAAATCTCACCAACTTAATAGGTAAAAATATCTTACTTCACTGTATTTTTAAAATTATTAGTGAGCTTTTAAGAAAAAGCATAAACAAGCAAACAGACACATATATATCAGGTTTTTGTACCTCCCACCCCTGGCAGCATAGGAATATAACATTTTAAGTGCTAAAAAATTATTTCTTTTCCTTGTTCTCTTTTTTGCTTTTTGTCTTTTCACAGTCTCTTTCCATCCAGAGTTCATCTTTGTATTTTTTTCCTAGATTTAAAAAATGGTCTGATTTAAAATAAATTTATTCCTTGATCTGCATGAAGTTTGTTTATGTGCTGTAGAGGTGAGGATTTACATAGCTTTTTCTTGGAATCAGTAACCATTTTTTCCCAGCACCTTAGTTGTAAACAACAGAATCCCCTCTGGGCTAGCTTAAGCAGACACATAATGTTCTGAGAATTTTAGGTGGCTCACAAAATCTCTGCTTACAGGGGGTAACTTCCAGCAGTAATGCCTGGAGCTGGGCCCCAGAACTGACCAGGTGAGGGGTCGGCCAGTGATGCCTGTAATGACACCCTTCCCAGCAAAACTGAGGCCAGGCCAGGTTTAGAGCTGTTTTTCCTGCTTTACTTTTGAGGAAGAGTGTTAGGTGGCTGCGTCTGATTAGGGAAGAAGTTTTCTGGAAATTATTTTGAGAAGGCAGTCCTCACAATATAGGAAATTAAATATATATATAGGGAGAATGTGCAAAAGGTTGAGTGACCACAAGTGACAGACTGAAAGTGACTTAAACCAGTTGTCTGAGCACCTTTCATCATTGATTTAGGTATGCCACCTTCCTCATATATTAAATTTGCATTTTAAAAAATGTGTAACTAGGAGTATCTGTTTTAGGTATGTATTCGATTCTGATTATTTTTACGTTCTTGTGCTAATGCCAAAATTATTTTTTTGTTGTGTTACGTTTTAATTCCTACTGGTGTACATTACTAAACTTCTTCGTCAGTTCTTAGTTATTCTTATTTTTTTCTTCCAGATAAACTTTAAGATCACTTCATCAATTTACAAAAAATAAATTGGCATTTTGATTAGAATGCATCAAATCTTCACATTCATTTGGTAACAATTGACCTTGTTAGAATACTGGTTATTTCCATCCAGATATATGTGGTACATATATCTTTAGTCAAAAATTTTTAATGTACCTCAATAAAGTTGTGCAGTTTTCTTCATAAGGATATTCACATTTATCACTAAAGTTATTCGGAAGTGCGTATTATTGCTAATATAAATAGACTTAGTTTTCCATTTATTTTCCTTGTTTTTTATGTGGGTTTTGTTTGTTTTTGTTTTTGTTTTTGGCATTTTCCTTGTTTTTTCTTGGTAGGTAGGAAAGCTGTTAAATTTTGCATATATGTTTTGTGTTAGACCCTAAAATTTATTAATTCTAAGAAAATTGTTGGGCTAAGAATATATTGATGTATGCAAATAAAGTAATTTTCGAACATGATAAGTCAGACAACTTAGAGACATGAAAATAATATCTGTGTAATTAACTCAATGAGCTAGGTGTAAAATGCCCTGGAAGGGGAGATGGTTCTAATATTGTAATAATACTTGCCTTCCCTCTGTGCAGATACTCTTAGTAACGTGTGTAAACCCGGTGATTTATAGCACCCAGATATGCTTTGTAAAGTCAACCACATGCCTGCCTTGGCTTCCCTGTCAATCTACACCGCATACCCAGACACACATGGCATTTTCTCCCCAAATGTAGGTTCTTAAGCTCCACATTCAGATTCTGGGTAGTAACAGATTAATTCAAGCAGATTGATGCCTCAAGAAGTCTCCTAGCCTTGCCTCGCCATCAGCGCATTGGTGGAGGGGATTTCATAAATGAAAACAGACTGGGGCTCACTCAGTTCAATCTTCCTGCCCCAAGCCAGTCTCTTCCTTTCGACAACTAAGCCAGGTGTTTAGAGAACAGTGTCGGTGGTGGGGTTTGTGGAATGTTATACTTAGAAGATTTTTTTTTTTTAAACAGTAAATAAGCTCAAACAAGTGGAAGGAATTTGGTAAATGCCTATTTCTAAGACTTCAGAGACTCCAAATTATCCTGTCTTCCAGGCAAGTGAACAACTAACAAAAGGGCATTAGTTACAGAGAAATTCACTAAAAAGCCTAGGGGTTATAAGCATCGCTGGATAATAGGCTCTAGTTCCATAGGTTATAAAACACACAGAGAGGCAGACATGTCCTAAATAAGGAAAGGATCTTGCTGGACAGATTGTCTGTGCAACTTTAAATATTTTAATAAGATTTCAGTTTTATTTGTAACCTTAAAGGCAGTTCATAGGCAGCCCTGTTCCTGAGTTGTTCATCGACCATCTAGCCATACTACATAGTATCTGCACTCTGCCTGTTTAGAGTGCAAATAAAGATGAGCAGACTAGACTCAATCCATGGGAGAAGGTGGGGTTCAGGGTGCTTTTTCTGTAAGGTCTTATCTATATCTCAAGGTTTTTGATCTATGGGACTGTACTGTGATTGATCACTTTAGGTTGGTTCTTAACGAACTTAGGAATTTGGCTCTGAGCCTAACCCAAGTATAGCTCAGATTCTGCTCTTCCCAGTGAGAGCTGGAGCAGTTGGATGGGATTTGGGAAGGCTTTGTGGTGAAGGGAGGAGATGGGTTAAGTCAACTGTATTAAAAGGCCAGAGTAGGAGCTTTCTTAATACTTGAAGGATTACAGGATATTTGAGGTTGGAAGAGGTTGTATTTTCGGCAGGAAATGCAAGGAATCCTGTCACATCTTGTGGGGATAGAGGCTGTAACATTCTCCTGCTGTGCTTAAATATTAGAATCCTTACCAGTCCTTCCATGCTTCCTTCAGAGTCTGCAGGGTCTGACTTTACTGTTGCCACAAAACAGTGCTCCACATGTTCCTTGCTGCCTAGCAAGGACTAAGAGTGTACAATTGCTGAAAAGTTAAAAAAAAATCAATTTGATGTGTGTGTGGATAATATCTTCTGTGATACTGTACTAGAAAATCTGTAATTAGCCATTTTTGCCATTTAAAAATGTTGCAGTCTGATCTGGAAAAAAGTGACACAATTTCCTTAAACCTTGAAGTTCATTATGGAATGGAACTTGAAATCTGCTAGAGCCACGATTAATTATTCAATAATCAGTTAATTATTCTGGTAATCAACTTCACAAGGAAATCCTGCCTTTTTGAGAAGGGAAAGCAACTTTTTTTTTTTTTAAGATTTTATTTATTTATTGGACACAGAGAAAGAGACAGCTAGAGAGGGAACACAAGCAGAGGGAGTGGGAGAGGGAGAGGGAGAAGCAGGCTTCCCGCGGAGCAGGGAGCCCGATGCAGGGTTCGATTCCAGGACCCTGGGACCGTGACCTGAGCCGAAGGCAGACGCTTAACGACTGAACCACCCAGGTACCCCGGAAAGCAACTTTCTTTAGGTAGAAAAGGGCTGTAGGGGTTTTGACATCAAAGAGATGTATAGATTCAAGCTTTTGGAGATAGGAACCTCAGCTTTCTTGCTTTTAAAATCGTTTTGTAAATGACAATTAGAAAGAAATTAAATGATGGCACATTATTATTTTAAACTAATGGAATGGAAAATTAGATTTTTTAATGAAAATGGGATTGAGTGGAACAGTATTGTTCGATCCAGGTGTCTGTAGCTTGCTAAGCTTTTATGAGTGGCCCCCCGGGGTTCAGGTCCACCCTGTCTCCTTGAGGCGGTCCCCTGCGGCAGAGTAAAAGCTATGCTGTGCAAGTGAGCTCAAAAGCAGTCACGGAAGGCATAGTCACAGAACACAGGATGGCTTTTTACTGTTGAATTAACTGATTTTAACTATGTAGCTAGACGCAGTTTGAGGTAGTTATTTGGGTTAATTTCCCTTTTGTCTCCCATGTATATTCAGTTACTTCATTTTCTCAGGGACTTCAATAGCAGGGCTGAACGTGACAAAGGAAGTTGTCAATTCTTCCAGGCATTTGTTTTAAAGGGCAAAGCCTGTAGGAGGGCTTGAAACAAACAACAAAGACCAGAAAAGGAGAGAGTGGTTCTCAGGGAAGAAACAGTGACCTAGCAAAAGTAGGAGTTCATAGAAGGGCTTGGTGCAGACTAGAAGAATATTCTTCTGGGCCGCATGGAGGAAATGAGAGAAGCCCTCGAGAAGTGGGGATCCTGGCTGATTCCTGCGGAGGGAGCAAGACGCCAGAAGGTGTGTCTAGGTAGATGAACCAGAGACATCCTCGTAGAAACTTGGGTTATTGGACCATGGCAGCAGCAGAGAGAATTGGGGACTTAGGGAGCCATAGGGACAAGACAGTGGCCATCTCTTTGGCAAACTGTATGGACAAATGACTGATTACCAATAAGCTCTCCCCACTGTCTACCATAGGACTTGAGATTCTGCGTAAGGAAGGAGGGGTGATCACAGATGAGGGCCCAACTTCAGAGTTGACTTCTAGAAAAGAAGGATGTGCTGTCTTCTTTAGATTCAGTTTTGTGGTCTGAGATTAGTATCCACTACAGTGGATCTGATCAGTTTAGCACCACCATAATGAAAATAATAAAGCTATTTGGAAGCTTGGATCTCCATGTGATTCAGTTCCTGAGCCAGGGTTCTTACCGTATCAGTTGGAAGCAATGGTGAGAAAAGATTTGCATACATTGGAAGAGAACTATGACTCACGCATTTAGAAATACAACTAAGAGTAATTCCTTACGTGAAAATTAAGCTATACCCTGTATGGACTTTGTTTTTTAAAACATATATATGTTTTAAACATATATATATATATTTATTTATTTTTGTGTGTGAGATCACTTGAGTTCTCTCTTAGCAAATTTCAGTCCTACAGTACTATAGTGTCTTTAGTTGCAGTCACCATGTTATATATCAGATCCTTGGACTGTATTCTACTGACTTTCTTTAAATGTGTTCAGTGAGAGTCCCAGCAAGACACTCAGATTGCAGAACTTGGGGAGAGACTAATAAAAAGGGCTTGTTTATCAAAGGACACGCAAAATGAGGGCAAGCCAGAAAGGCCAGTGCGATACCTTGAGTCTAGTCACAGTGGGAAGTCATTCCCATCCCTGGGCCCAAGGGAGGAAGAGGGGCTGTGGGTTCCTGGAACCAGAGGGGGAGAGGGAACAAAGAAAGGGAGGAAGAGGAGGATTAGAGGAAGCTTGATGAGGGGGGCCACTTTTCAGGAGTTGTGGTCTTCAGTAGAGGGATGTAGTCAAGTCAACTTACTCTGATGGCCAGGGAGGGGGGTGGGGAAATACATACAGAACTTCCACCTCATTCTCCCCCTTCCTGTCTGAAGTGCTTTGTTTTGCTTTGTTTTTTGTTTTTGTTTTTTGTTTTTTTTTTGGCCAAATGTGAGCAAAAGCTAGAGGGCAAGGAGCCCAACAATGAAGTCTAATATTGGTCTGCTTGCTGCCCTCCTGGGGCATGGAGCGAGGAGAAACAGGACACAGTAAGGATAACAGAGTAGTAGTGATAATCACCACACCATCGTGCTGGCAAGTAGTCAAAAGAGTCTGTTCTCATTGTTGCATGATTAGATTATAACCTTTGTTTTTTCTTTCTTCTTTCTTCTTTTTTTGCTGCTGCTGCAAATGGCATAGAGTAGAAGTAGCTGGCTTAAAATGAATTTGGAAAAAAAAGAATAGGCAAGACGTCTAAAATTCTGAAAAACCAGTGATTTCAGATACTCGTTTTTGACCAAGTCCTTGGTTTAATTATTTTATCATATAAACCAATTTGCTTTTGTTTTTTTTGCCCGAGTCATGTGGAGCCATCGTCATAGTATAGACAGGGTCTGACGTGGCTGACTGTGGTTGGTCTCTTTGAAGGAAGTCTAGCAGGATAAACCATGAGCAGGACTGACTCAGGTAAGGCTTGCCATGCTCAGGGTCTAATGAGGGGCACAAAGCAAAGTACACAGCAGTTGCAGGTTGCCGTCACGTTGCACACGAGTGGAGAGCCCTGACATGTGCGGTGCACAGGAACTGGGTACTCTTTGGGAATTTGTATTCACTGATTTCATGTGTAATGGTTTTTTTTTTTAATTTATAAAACGGGATTACATATTACCAAATTTAATTCTAAACCCATGGCTTGAAAATGAACCATAACAGATACTATTTGAATACCTTGCATCACCTGTTGTACTCAGGGCTTATCTATATGAGAATCAGTCTTCACTACATCAAAATAGTAGGTCTCTTATCCTGATTTCAATGGATGGGGAAAGCAAGGCTGAGAGAGGTGAAATTATTTGCCTACGTTTACTCAACCAATAAGTGGCAAACCTGGAATTTGAACCCAGGACTCTTTCTCTCCAGAGCCCACACTCTCAACTACAAGCTTCCTACTCTTGATATGAAGGAGAAAGTAACTGTCACTTTTATGCATTCTGATGAATTTTGAGAGTGAGATCATACCTCACCAATTGGTGGCATGATTCCTTGGGATAAAATAATTTAAAAGTATTAGGTACCATTCACATGTGGACCAGTGTCACCCATTTAGCAGTTTCTCAGGAGACCCAGGATTTCAGCTATAAAGGAAGGCTGTGGGGAGCGGGTGACAAGGCTGGTCAGGTGTTCTGAGTTTCCATCTGTTTAGTCTGTAAATGAACTGGGTGTTACTAGAATGTGAAAGAGCGTATTTGCTGCTGCTAGCCTTCTCACGGAGGGGATGATGTATCCGGATTGCAGTTCATACATTGTTCCATGAAATATGGCTGTAATTTCTACTTCCCTGACCTTTTCCATATTCTCCTTTGGTTGGTCATTTGTCTTTTCTGCACAAGGCAGGGGAGGCCACTAACAAGGGAGAAGTTAAATGGCGAACTAAACAAATGAAAGCATAATGTGAAGGTGAAGACACAGCAGCATACCCCTATAACTTCAGAATGTGTGAATAATCGTACAATGGATCTTTCATCAACAAGGAAGGGATTTAATTGACTAAGACAGTACATCTTTTGGAATCATTGCTTGCTCCAGCTGTGATTATACATGATACGTGAAGTATTTTTAATATGGTAAGAGTTTTTCTATAGACATGGTGACCAAACTAGAAGAGGGAGCTGATAGGAGGCAGTGGAATATCTCAAACATGGTTTTTTCCCTTTCTGATGTCTAGCTGCCTGTCTTAGGTTTGGCCTCTGGGAAGTAGAGCCTGAGATGGGGAATCTTGTGCAAGTGATTTGTTGAGGGTTTCAGGAGAAATCACTAAGCAAGCAAGGGAGGCAGGATAGGGCAGGGGAGAGGCTAACTTCACTCTGGCTTCAGCCTGACTTCTAGAGGATGTGGAGGAGAGATGCATTCCAGAGTTGTCCCATCTCGAGGCAGCTGGGCTGGTATTTTGACCCTATATCAGTCATTCATTGGTTGCCGGCTATGCCTTGGGTCAGGTATAACCTCTGGAACATTTCTTGTCAAGATGGCTTTAGTTGGTGAAGGGCAATTACCCAGACAAGGGTACAGCCACCACTCACCAGTGCTGGTGGATGGATTCACAGGCCTGTAAAGGGACCAGCCAGGTGGGCCGCCTACAGAATACGTTGTACTTTCATGCTTCCACGTTGTTCCCTTCCTAACTGATGTATTGCAGACAGGTCAAGATTAGCAAAGTGAAGCTCTGAATCAAGGGTAAGAATTGTGGAAACTTTTCCAGTTTTATATATATTTATGTGTGTGGCTCGTGCAAGGCCATTTTGTAAAATACGTTTCTTACTGTGGACCATAGTTAAGAAAGTTTGAAAGCCAACTCCTACACACAAGATGAATTAGATAGAGATTTTTGCTTTGGTTGTGTATACAGAGTGCATACAGACTGATTGGTTCAGACTCTTGTTAGGGGAGGACCTGGCCTGATTGTTCTTCACCTCCAAGCTGATGGTTGAAAATGGGAATGACTGCATTTCTTTATTCTTTTCCTATTTGTTGAAAAATTAAGGAGGACACAGGGGATTCCTTCCTTAGTCCCCTCATTGCTTATCCCTGCCCCATGAACTTTGTACAAATGAGGTTCTTCAGTATGTGCTAAAGCTTCATCATTGAAATGGGCTGTACTTGGGGAGAATACTTTTCTCTCACTGAGGTCTTTTTTTTAACATATTGTGGAGAGAACTCTATCAGCCCCTTTACTTGCTGTACCCTAGGGGAGATGAATTGACTCATCCCATTTGTAAATTTTGGAAGAAGAACTGGTCATGTTTGTCTCGGCTTTATCCTCCTCTCTTAGGAATGTGCCTTTCTGCAGAGGACCTGCGTTCTCTGCGTCTGTGCCAAATACTGTGGAGGGGTCTCCCTGTGGGGTGGACCTGCTGCTCAGGTCAGCTGATGTTCCGTGTGCCTCCTTGAATGGGAGAGGGAAGGGTGCTGGCATTTCACTTAGAGGTACTGTGAAGAGTTACGATTGGAAATTACTATGTGACTTCACCAGATCTTCTGGGGGAGGGGAGGTTCTTCTGCTAGAACTTTTCCCATGGGCAGAAGTCTTTGTTCTTCTGTGTCATTGTTCAGAAAGTGTTGCGAACTGTGGGGCTGGAGTCCTATGGAGGAGAGCCACTAGTCTGCTTGGAAAAATACCTGAGCACTTAAATAACCCCCCAGACATGGTGTCAGCAAGTGGGATGAAATCTTACTAAGCAGCTGAAAACCTACTGAAGGCCCTCTGGAAAAGCTTACTGCCATTGTGCAGCTCAGTTGCGCAAGTCAGGGCTGTTAACTAAACTCAAAGGCTCAACTGTCTGGCAGCCAGCCTTTTCTGTAGCTGCTTGTTTGCCAGTTTGTCTCCAGCGTGTCTTGAAAAGTGTGGTGCTGAACAGGGAGTAGCGTACGTGGTTGCTGGAAGTCAGTGTGTGCGTCCTTCCTCTGAGGGTGAGCGGAGCTGCTGCCCCCAGGACGCCAGGCTGTCCTGACAAGTGCTTCCTCGCTCCTCAAGAGGGATGGCAAGGAGAGTTCCGTTTCCCAGGAGTTACTGCTCCTTTGCAAACCCTGTGGGATACCCTGTATGGATGGGCAAAGTGCAGAAGCCACATGTGAACAGTCGGTGCATTGGAAACACTCGCGAAGGGAAGACGGCAGACCCAGATCATTTTTAAATTTTTCATGAGTTGGTTTGCACAGCAGTGAGGAAGTCAAAAGTTTGTGTATTTTCTTTTCTGGGACCCAGGCCAGGCTTGTGGAAGGCTGATCATAGAAAGCTGGAAATTCTCAGGAACGAGGAAGCGGCACCGTGTCTGCCCTCATTTCCTCACCTCAGGACCTCAGGCTGTTGAATGCCGCTCAGAAGTTTGCTGAATACTAATGTCTGTCTGTCTGTCTCGCTTTCCTATATTCTTGTCGAAATCATTGCCCAACTATTTTCTTCTAAAGCAAAGTAAATGCTTGTTAATGACGTGTAGGTTTTGAACATAAGAAGGAAAGAAAGATAGTAAATTGAGATCTAAGTTTCTTATTCTTTTTATGTCACGTACCCTTTTTTGGCTCAAAAGGTGTTATTTATTGATATCAGGCTATACCATGTCTATTTTTATTTCAAAATAAGTTGTCTGTACAAAACTATACAGTTTTGTCTAGATGAGATAAAAATTGACCCATAATTTATTATCATAGCAGACAGTTTTCTTAAAAACTTTCTTATGTTGCAGTCCATACGTACATGCAACTGAATACACATTCTTCAGATAATAACGTATTACAGCTTTCCATGTTGCTACCTCGGCTTCATAGCCATCACTTAGATGATTTAAAAATACATATTCTTTAAGGAAAATACACTAGCAGTTTTAATAAATTTTTAATTGCTTGAACGTATCTGCATTTTTGTCTTAGTGTTTATTATCCAAACCCTAAAAATACCATGCAACTCAGTATCCTGTTTTTGGCACTTAACATGAGTTTTTCATCATACATACAAAATTAGCATAACATAATTTTAATAGTTGCCCTACATTCCACTTAGTAGTTTTACCAGTAATATATTTAAGCATTCTTTGTTGACAGGTTATTTCCACGTATTTTCTATTGTAAAAAAGCTATCATAAACATTTTCCTGTATGTTGCTTTTTCTTTAATGGGATTGTTCCTCTAGGACATTACTGAATCAAAGGATAACTAGTTTTCCAGCTCCTGATAGTTGTTGCCAAATGGCCTTCCAAAAATACTGCATTAATTTATATAGCTAGAAACACTGCACAACAGAGACACTTTCACACAATTCTTAATGTAATAATTATTGATTTTTAGAGCTGTGTTTTAATTTTTGTTTATTAAATTAATGGAATTGATTTTTTTTTTTTTTAGATTTTATTTATTTCAGAGAGAGTGAGCATGAGACAGCGAGCGCAAGCAGGGGAAAGGGGCAGAGGGAGAGGGAGAAGCAGACTCCTGGCTGAGCAGGGAGCCCAATGCGGGACTCAGTCCCAGGACCCTGAGATCATGACCTGAGCCAAAGGGAGATGCTTAACCGACTGAGCCACCTAGGCACCATCCTATTTAACTTTTAAGATAGTGTTTTTCTGAATATACTATATGAAATTTTGTGTTAGGTATTGCTGTGAATATTTTTCCTGAGACGACTTATTTTTTATTTTATTTATTTGACATACCCAAACTGTATTTTTGGTAAATAATAACCAGTGAGTCATTTTCTTCTGTGATTTCTGTTTCTTAGAAAGTCATTTTCTGTGCAAGGAATTGGTTCAATCCTGTATTCTTTGAGATTTTTTTTTATGACTTAAAAGCAACTTCTCAAGTAATGTGAAATCTTTGAGGAAAGAAAAAAAAAAGAAAAGCAATAAAATATTCAGAAATTCTGTTCCTTACAGAAAATAATAGGTAACATTTTTGGTATATGTCCTCTCACACTATGTACACTGTAAATATAGAAAAATAAATGTATACTTACACACATTTTACAAAAAGGGCATTGGATACGGCACATGTATTCTGGAAGCTGCATGTTTTCCCTAAATTGAAATGTAACTTATTTTTCTTTATCAGCAACTATAGATCTTCCGAATTTCAAATGGCTCACGTAGCATTCCATTACATATCTAACTATTCTTTTAGCATTAGACATTTGGGTTTTATTTTATTATAAACAAGTCTGAGAAGAACAGTCTCATACAAACATTTTTCACATGTGTCCATTTCCCAGCAGGGAGGATTCCTGGGGTCAAGGCATTTTTAAAAAGATTTTTGGCAATTTTTCCAAGGTGGCTCTCCCAAGAAAGGTTGTACTAATTTCAACTTCAGCTGGTTAAGTTTGACACTTCCTCATTTCCTTTATCTACCTAATTCTCTTTAATCTTTATCAGTCAGCTAGAAGATAAAGATGTCTCATTATTATCGTAATTTGTATTCTTAGGTGATTAATGAGGTTGAATATTTCTTCATAGATTTATTGCCCATTTGTGTTTCTACTTTTGTTCACATCCTTAGCTCATTTCCCATTAAGGTTTCATATCTTTGTGTAATTTGGTTTATAATTAAAAAATCTGATGCAGAATGTTCACCTTTGCCCCCTTTTTAGTGGAGTAGACTGCCTGGAAACCAGTTCTTAATCTTAGAATTAAGGGGGAAAAGTACTCTCCACACACAGAGCACCCTTAAAATTGCTGGCCATCTCCGTGTCTAAGGAAACCACTGTCCTCAGGGCGCCTGGGTGGCTCAGTTGGTTAAGCACCTGCCTTCGGCTCAGGTCATGATCCGAGGGTCCTGTGATGGAGGCCTGCGTCAGGCTCCCTGCTCCTCGGGGAGCCTGCATCTCCCTCTACCCCTGCCTCTCTCTGTGTCTCTAATGAGTAAATAAATAAAATCTTAAGAAAATAAAAGGAAACCACCATCCTATTATTCTGAGTGTGGATTTACAATTTCTATTAAATTGTGGTAACGGTTAGCAAGTAGGGGTGAAGTTACATTAAAGTACGTGTGAAGAGCCATTTACCCCTAAAAGTGATGTTATATTTTTATGTCAGTCATATGAGGAAGAGAAATGTCTTAGCCACTCAGAAACCAGAATTAATAGATGGGATGCTAGGTGGGAGACGGAGGAGGTAGATGGCTCATGAGCACAGATAAGTCAAGACTATAAGTTGAGGGTGTAAAAAGGCCCCCAGTAGGTGAGGATAAAAGTGGTCATATCTCAAGCTGGAGCTTCCCAGAGCCATTGCCAGGTCAGTGGGAAGGATGCCCAGAATAGCTGGAAGTCCACAGGCAAGTGCAAATGCCTTGCCATTGGGGAGGAGCAGTGAAGATCAAATTGGGAACTTGTAGTACGGACCACTTGTCTCCCGATATTTTAAATAATTGAACCACTGATTTATGGCTGGGTATATAGCCATCCATTATAAAGACTGTATTCTGCAATTTTCCTTGTAGCTGTTCGTAGCCACATGATAAACTTCTGATAGAAGGGAATGTGTATAGAAGCAGTATATACTCCTTCTGGGAAATGCTCTCAGAGAGAATGAGGACATCTCTTTCTCTTTTTTGCTGTCCAGAATGTGGATTTGATGGTTGGACTAGGTAGTGGACACAGTTGATGCCCTGCACAGTTCCTGGCTGGGCTGGGACACCCATCCCCCGGCCTTTCGGAGTGTGGGCAGCTCATGGCTCGCAGCTGTCCCCTTCTCCAGGAAATTGTCCTCCATCAGTTTTCCTTTCTGGAAGTGACAGCAATTTCAGGGTCTCTATTTTGGACTGTGAGGTGGAAGCCATGTGTTGAGGATGGTAGAACAACAAAGTAGAAGGAAGCACTTTCTTTGCTGTTTGTGCCTGTCTGCCTCTGGAATTTTTATGTGTGAAGTACTTGGGAAGTTAAGAATAACGATCACAGCCTTTGGTTCCACTTGGTTTTGTGAGAAGGAAAAAAAAAAGGCATTTTATGCTTGTGCCGGTGACTGTAGGTTCTACTTAGCACAGGATTTTCTTGAGGGTGGCACCTAATAGATGATTTTTAACAGGCGGTAATCTGACCATCTGACAAGGCATTCAGTGTAGTGACTGAGCATGGGCTGCCAGTCTCAGACAGAGCTGGAATCCTGATCTGTGATCTCGACATTTCTCGCTTGGCAAATAGGCCTAATACTACCTCCATTGTAGGATTGTTACTAAGATTTAATAAGTAAAACATATAAGGACTCATATAGGTTGGTATAAGTAGAGCCATTCTTTGTAAGTACAAATTCCTTCTCAACCCTAAGACAGGAAAATAATGAGATATTTGGAAACCTTTCAGAAATCTTTTCCACGGTAGATCTTTTAGATCATTCTTATTCTCGTTAAGGCCATTTCCCAGAAGGGGTCCATTGGATTTGCTGACAGCTTTCCCATAGATGCTTTTTCATGGAAGAGGGGAGGCTGGAACTGAAATCTGTTACCTTTGTGTCTTGCTGCATCCTGAAGAGCTGCTGGAAGAGTGTCTGAAGTAGCCAAGCCTTTCTCTTGTTCCTCAGCCTCTGTAGGAAGCCACCACTCTGCGTCAAAATGAAAATCTACACTAAAATTACCAGCTGTTGAAGTTCCCAAGCTTGACTGGACAAATTGAATCCAAAGAAGAGACGGCAATGCACAGGCATTAGGGCAATACAGGCCTGAGGGTCTTGGTCCCCTGTCCCAGAAATGTACTATGAATTTTCTTGATCCCAATTCCAGACATGTAATTTCTATTATGCAATAAAGTTGTGCTTTGCCTGCTCAGTCTGATGACATGGTGGATCTGACAGTACCCAGCTAATGATGGGTAGCTCCAAGTGTAGTCAGTTGGTATCCTGCACAGTAACTGTTTTCCAAATGGAGAATACTTCTCTGCTAAAGAAAGCTTTGCTCGGGAGCCTTGGGGGCACAGACCACAACTTTGCTGTTGAGGTCTACCAGAGATTCCATGGAGCATCCTTATCCACTGTGGATACCTTCATCAACATTGTGTTTAGTGGGTCACACAGACTGTGTATGTGTGGCAGGGCAGTTTCTACCACAGTCTGGACCTCCCTTGGGTTCTGCCACATTTGAATCTGGCAGCATTATAGGTCACCAGATAGAACCAACACTCTAAGTTCCTGGCCCAAATATCCTTGATTGTCACTTCTATACACCAAAAATGGTTTACCGTGAATACCTATGACTCTCTGAATGAGGCATTTAACACCAGTGGGAGTATTCATAGTCCATGCATGGCAAAAACCCAAGTGCCAGAGAATTAATGCCCCTGAAAGCAGCCCTCAAGCAATTGCAGATAGCTTCACCACTTCCTTGGGATAATCCCAAGGTGTGTTATATATGGTCTCCCAGAATTCCTTAGTATGATCGAGCCTCAGGTGTCCAAGAAGATGGTAGTCTTCTTGATAACACATCCTTTAATGGTATTCTTGGATTTCTTATCTCACTTCTTGAGGATCCCTTTCCAAATAAGCTACTTGTACTCACTTGTACTCACAGCCTCATTTTAGAGTGTGCTGTTGGGGAACCCAACCTTTGACCTCTGGTAAATGGACAAAAGCAGTATTCCCACATATAGTAAGTCTTCCACAATCCAAAGACATCCAGAAAGCACTAGGCCCTTTTGTTGCAGGCATAACATGCAAGCTAAAATGACTAGCTAGCTCATGGCAACTAGCTCTTGACCTCTTAATCTCTCTTAAGAGAGATCCTGGAATATCCCCAGACATTTGTATCTGTAAAAAACTTCACAGATGGGGCAGCTCTCGACGACTCCCTCCGTCAGGCATACAGGTGATACAGGAGCATCTTGGTTACTTGGTCTGACTAGCATATTGTCATTAAGAGTAGACCAACGTAAAGTTCGGTGGAATGTCAAGAAGATCCAGTTCCCTACAGACTATGTGATGGAGAACAGGAGAGTTCACATAGAAAGAACATAGCCTCTGGGGCAAGATAGTGAATGTGTATTGCTGTCCCTGTCATGTGAAGTTCAGCTGCCTTTGATTCTTCCTCCTGTTGTGAATTGAGTAGAATCCATTTGCCACATTGATAGCTGCATACCAAGTGGCAGAAGTTAGGTTGATCTCACTAGTGAAAATAGCACATTTACCAGAGCAGCTGCAATGGGGACAGCTACCTTGGTAAGTTCATGGTAATTCACTATCACCTGCCACAAATAATCTAGTTTGTTCAGGAATCAGTTGAGTTGAATGGGGATATGATGGAGATTACCATACTGAATCCTTTAAGGTTTTATGGGAATGAGGTATTGCTTCTCATCATCTTGGTTGGGTAGGTTGCGGGAGGGTAGTAGCTTCATGTGCTTTCACTTGACTTTTCCTCTCCTGATGGCTCTTACTCCACATGTTAGGAAACAAATGCGAATATTATGATAGCTGCTAATTATTTATACTCCAATTATACAGAGGACTTTGGGGAAAATAAGCCATACTACTAACTATGAGATAAAATTAGGATGTGTAGGTATTTAACACCTGACTTCTAAAGACCCTCTTTTTTTTATTATTATGTTATGTTAATCACCATACAGTACATCATTAGTATTTGATGTAGTGTTCCATGATTCATTGTTTGCATGTAACACCCAGGGCTCCACACAGAACATGCCCTCTTTAATACCCATCACCAGGCTAACCCGTCCCCCCACCCCCCTCCCTCTAGAACCCTCAGTTTGTTTCTCAGAGTCCATCGTCTCTCATGGTTTGTAAAGACCCTACTCTTAACTAGAGCACCACCTTGGCATTTGAGTCTTCTGCTATTAGTGTTAGTTCAGGTTCTGTATCTTTTGGTCTTCAAAAAGCCCACGTTATCCCTTTCCCCAGTACCCAGTTACCATGGGAAATAATTGCACACTCCTTGGAGAACTATCAGAGGAGTGTGGACCATTATGCTTGTAGTTGCCTTGCAAGATCCTTCCTCAACAGTGCCTCATCTCTCCTCCAATCAATGGGCTCTAGGTCAATACACTGGATCAGATCTGGGAGAGGGACTTACATTTTCCATTGTGATGGCTAATGTCAGTCTTCTGCTCTCCATATCACTATAGTCGGCAACCTAGCTCAAACCTTAATTGTTTAAGTCACTCTTATTTGCGTTTGCTGTCAAATGCAAATTTTGAGCATCAGAGTCATATTCAAACTTGCCAGAGCATTGTTTTTATACTTATAAATGTGTAATTTACAGTGCAAGTATAACAATTGTGAATCTATGTGTATGGAATAATGTAGGCTAAAGCTAAAGAAAAAAATTGGAACCATGGGGAGAAACTGGTAGGATCATGGTTGGTCCTTTAACACATCTTTATCTGACAGATCAAACAGTAACAAATATGTTTAGAGAATATTTTAATAAAATGAAATAATTATTGAACATTCATCTCTACAAAGATAAAATGCATTTACTTTTTAAGCATCTATTAAACATACTAGGCCAGTGAGGACCTTTCTTAATGTCAAAACTATTTATATATCCCTTGATCGTGAAAAAATTCATAAAACCAACAATCTACCATGAGTTCAGGTGTATGGGTGGATGTGGTTGTAAAAAGAAGAAGCCAGGAGGGTGCATAATCAGTGGGCAAGGAAGAGCACAGGTGGGTTTCTTTGGAAGCTGATTGGGTTGAGTCTGGAAAATAGGAGCATCTTTTGTTTTTTCTCCCCAGCCCTACCATGCCATATCCAAAACGTTACTTGATGAGTGGGGGATTACTAAAAAAATATTTTTCACTAGAGAAATACAGTATGGTTCTAGTAATGGTCTTTTTCTATGGCTTAATCTTCAAGTTGGAAGCTGATTCTTTGATCTGGTGACATGAACCCCCCGCCAGATGTACATCTGTGAACAAATGGACTATATCTTGTTAGGTTAAATTAGTTGGGAAAAGGGAAGCAATTAGAAATGGGCCTGGCACACAGTCACTGCTCAATCAAAGGCAATACTACCCAGTTGCTATTCATCAGTGTCCTGCCTACATGTCTCCCATAGCCCTCACACTTCTCTGGATAGTCCAACCCAATCACACTACAGTATTTGCCATGCATTTCTTTCTTGTCTTCTAATTGTTTCCTGGTGTTGACATTATCCCTTGTGCTGTACTGCAAGTACTTAAACATATGATGCCAAATTTTACAACCTGCATAGCTTGGAGCAGGTAGTATAGCATTGCAATTCAGTGTCTGGTTGTAGCAGAGCCTGCTTGCATTCAAAGCTCAGTTCTTCTACTACCTAGTTGTGTGATCTGGGGAATGTTATTAATATCTTAAAGCCATTAAGGTATTTGTGTGTATGGTTTTTTCTTTTTGAGTTATTCTTTTCCCAGCAATAGGATTACTAGGTCAAAGGATGACGTGTGTAGCTGTGTGACTTAGCAAGTTAGCTACATCTGTATGCCTCAGTTTGCTCACATGCAAAACGGGGATAATCACGTCTCTCATAATGTGGCTCTGACAGTTAGCAGATAAAACACATGGTCTTTGGCAAATAGGAAACAGTAAGTGTTGATGCTACCTATTATTTTGATTGAAATACTTGTGTTGACACTCACTTTTGAACAGATGCTCTGCTGGTCAAAAGATAAGAAGTTTGAAAAAGGAAAGCAAATGAAATTATTCACTTAAATGACGCCTTTGTATTATCTAAGATTTGCAATTTTGCATGCTTTCCTGACTGTTCATATTCATGATTAGTTAAAAGAGCACTGAATTTGGTATGGTGGCAGCTTTTCACAAGATCTACTTAAAACATGAGCTGTAAAAGTTGTTTTGGTAATCTGCAGAGCGGGGTGGGGGGGCGGTTGAGGAAGGGAAATGAGTGAAAAACTATCAGATAGAAAAATCCTAAATCTTTCTCTGCTGCATAATAAGACCCAACTTTCTTCTTGCCTGTATAAACAATTTACTTTTAGAGCAGAGCTTAGAGAATGTAGATGGGGGATGGGAAGGCAAGGTTCAATTTGCGGGGTCATGCTTGGTGAGAAAAGTGTTCCCAGAAATAATATTTGAAGAAGGATTACATTCTGAACCCTGGTCAATTTCTTACCTCCTGGCAAAATAAATTATGATGTTGGGCAGGTTTCAAGCCCCCCCAAATGCCAGAGTTGATATTCGATGAGGTTCTATTAGGGGCTTTTTATACACATTATAAATGGTTGCCAAGACTTTTGCCTTTTTCACTACATCTCTGTTTTCACGACATCACTGGAGCTCGTGGCTTGATGTGCCTCACAAGCTGCAGAAGGGAGTGGATTTTGACAACTTGGTGGGTCCACAGGTTCAACAGAGGCTGAGATCAGCTGGCAAAGGAAAGCGAGACACAGCTCCATGGTGGGACGCAGCTCTCTGTCCATGCTCTGAAAAGGGTAAAGAGTGCGGCCAGTTTTGGCTGAGGATTTGAAATAAGCTTTTGTGTGTGTGTATGTGTGTTAGTAATTAATATATATAATTAAACTAATATATGTTAGTAATTATATAATTATATATGCGCTTGTGTGTGTGTGTATATATCCACACACACACACACACACACACACACACATACTCGCATAACTTTTTTCTCTCTGTGCTTTGGCCATATTAGAAAAGGAAGAAGACTGAGTTTAGATTAAAAATTACGTGGTAGCATTTATTGCTTGATACTAAACTCTCTATAGATAGCAAATAAGATGATAAACCTGATTAATTGACATCATCAGTGTGAAAGTATAGAATGTTGCATGCACACTTGTGTGGTAAACACAGATCTGGTTTGTTGTCGGCATTCTTTACAAGAGGATTGAAGTCAAATCAGGATGGAAAGACTAGATGACGTTGTAAAACGATGTATATGTCATTGAAATCATTAGAGGAATAGGAGTTATTTTTTTCAAATCCTACAGCATACCCAGTGATGACAAAAAATATCACCAAAATGATATGACCTCATTTGATGGATTTGGTCTTAGTAGAGAAGACAGATTTATGGTTAGTAATTTGTGTCCTTCAGAATTTAGAGGCAGGAGGCAGATGAAAATATAGCACGTTCAGCAAAACCTCTCTATAGCCAACTGTTGGACAGAAACTCAAGTTTCCTGAAAACTCATGGAAAAGCCATTCTAAGCCCTAACTCCTGGACCCTTATTATGACTGTGGAGAAAATAACTTTTAAAACTTGATATGTTCACTTATGCGCAAAGGTATATTTTTACAGTATTGCAAAAAAGGTAAATTAGGAATATTCTTATATTCCAAATGACCTGGTATTATTTTATTTTGCCATAAATTGCATGTATCCCAATGTGATTGAAACCCTACCAGGGTTTGAAGTTATAACCGCAGCTAATGTATTTGAAAAAATAAAAAGCTTTTTGTCAGTATGGTTTCTGCTTCAAACTGTGCAAGACACACTTATTCTCCAAGATAGAAGGACCCCCCCCCACTTTTTTTTTTTTTTAAACAAAAACCTTAAAAGACTAAGCAGGAAATAACACACACTCACGGAGACATTTTAGCCAAAAAGGAATAATTGAATGCAAGCAAGAAAAGGGATTTATTTTAAATTAAAGAATTTTGACAGGCCAGCCCAAGAACAAAGGGCTGTATTCTATGTTACCTATTTTCCCAGGGGTTCCAGGCTCTCATAGACTTCAGTGAAAGGGTTACTCACAGGAGGGAGGCCAGGCGCTGAAGAAATGGTGATCAAAGCAATCAGCTTAAAGCATCTCAGTCTGCCTTCGATAGGCTAGCTGTTCAGAAAGTTCTATGGCCTTCTGCAGTTATGCCTGCCTTTTCTGAAACGGCAGTTGCAGGACAATTACAGTCCAGCCTGAATGGTTGGGTTTGGTTTAAAATACTTTGTTAGGTTCAAAAAAAAAATACTTTGTTAGGTTCCTTCTATATTTATACTACTGTGGGGTGTGAGTAGGTTGAGTAGTGATCAGGGACTTTTGATTGATGGCAGAGAGGGAAGCAACATAAAAATGACTATTTCTTGGCTGGATAGTGTAAAGAAGGTGCTTCTTAGGACAGGGTTTGGTCTTGGCCTCTTAAATAGGTGTGATGCTGAAGAAAGAAAGCAAGCTTTGGGGCCCCTCAGGTCTGGGTGCGAATCCAGCTGTGACCATTCACAGCAAGATGAGCTGAGACAAACCATCTACTCTCTTTGGGGTTCAATTTTCTCACTGAAGTAGGGCTAATAGCTACCCCAGGAAGTCAGATAAGGATTAAATGATAGAAAGGACTTAGGAGGGAAAAGCACAGGAGTGATGAGTGTGCCTTAGTCATCATCAAATTACATATACATCACTTTTTCTTAAGAGGTCAGTCTCTGTGGCTTCAGGATTAGCTTCATGTTCTACTGTATGTTCCTTGTTCAGCATGTATGGTGTTGGCAAGGCTCTTTGATCTCTCTGCACCTCATTTAGCTCATCAGTAAAATGCAGATGTTAATAGGTCCTACCTCAGACGTTGTTATAAAACAATAAAACAGAGCATTTAATACAGATCTTGGAAAATGAAAGGTCTCAAGAAAGTTACATTGTTGTGTATGTGTTGCCTGTTAGTCTGTTTTGCTATTTTTCTAAACCAGTTGCCAAATTCTCCTCTAGAACCTGAATCTTCTTCCTTTTTCATTGCATCCCTTTCTCTCTGATAGAGAGGCTGTGGATGTGTGTTGTAGAGCAGCCCCTTGGCCCCCCTGCAGCATCCCCTATGAAATTGGGTGCAGCCTCACAGTGCTCCTTACCCCAACATCCAACCCTTTCCCACTGGGCCATTTTGGGTTTGTTTGTTATGGGACAATAGAAATGATGATTTTGAAATTAAATCAACTGGGTAATAGTTCATAATTTTGAGGTGCTTATATATGATATCATATATAGAATGATTGTATTCTGTATATTCCAGATTTTAAAAAGAGTGACTGTGTATTGCTTATTTACTCATAAGGAACAATAAAAATGGACAATGAAAATATAAATATAAATTCAGAATAGGCCTTTCTTTATTCTCTGTTAACTCCCCACCAAACACCTCAAAGTTAGCACGTTCTATAAGCTGAAGGATTTGTTGTGAGCCTCCCCCAAAACAACGAGCATGCAGATCCTCTGCATAGAATGAAGGTGGATACCGAGACCATGGGGCTTGTGCCAACCTTTCAAGTCTGGCTAAACTCCTTTTGGGAAGGGATGATGTGTATATATATATTTTCCAAGAGAGGTAGGGATGGCCGGATGACTCTGGGAGAGTCTCTCATTTTTCCATTTCTCATACTATCTGTAAGTCCCAGAGTTTCATGAGAATGGCTTGGGACACAGCAGATAGAGCTCCCCTCTGTGCCTCTAAAGTGGTGGTGTGGAATTTATGCAGGACTCCACAGCTTGGGTTTTATTATGTTGTTACTTAATCATCATCAAAGCTTACATAAATCACTGAATTTCTTTGGGATGCGGTTTCCTGACCTGTAAATTGGGTATGATAATGAATATCTCTTAGCGCACAGATTGGTTGTGAGATTCACATGGGAGAAGCATTGGGCAGCCGTGCTCCCCCCTAGTGAGACATGACTAGGTTACATAGATAGTCTGTATGCCACTGTCTCTTTATTGTGTGAGCATCATATATAAACAACTCATGTGTGCTTAAGGCATACGAGCATAATGAATCAGTGATTTGTAATTCTTATATATACTTGCGTCGACTTTTATGTTCTGTTTGGGATCTAGCAGCATTAAATGGCCTACGCAAATGAAAGTTATCTTATTTTTATCACCGGGAAAGTTTCCAGGACATTATCAACACATGCTAAAGTTTCCCCCATAGAATGTAATACCAAAACCTCTGCTACCTTGCACTTGGACTCACGACTTCCCTATGAATCGGCCTCTCACTTATAAAAAAAGCCACAGGCCTTGTCAGCCAAATTCCAAAGTGACATTCAGCAGTGGATATTTGAATTCAATTTTGGTTTTGCTTTCAGACTGTCTCTCTCTCTCTCTCACACACACACACACACACACACACACACAACTTACATGCTTCATGTATCCCCCCACCTTCATCACCTTTTCCCACCTTTCTCTAGAGCTTGACTAACATGTTTATTTCAAAACCACAAACACACAAATTCATATCCACACCTTCAGCAGGATTCTTAAGCTGTTGCTTCCCACATGTTGATCATAGATCGGTTTAACTGTACAGCATTGCCCTTGGTTATCATCCCTCCTGAAACCATGTGGAATACTCATCTTCCCTAATCCTGGTCTATAGTATTTCTAAAGTACTTTACAAGCCTGGAGTAATGGCTTATAATGCTTTGCAGCAGCTGAGCTGGTAGCACACATGATATCTTAAATGTAACAATCAAAGGAGTGCGCAGGATCTTGGTATTTCCGCTGGCTTGCAGATGTGCTGTGTCTAGGTCCAAAATCTGTAATGTCAATTTTAGACAAAAGAAGCTTAAAACAAAATAAAGTCTCCCTGCTTTGTGTCAACAACTGAGCTAGGGTAAGGGAACGCTTCCTGATTGGGAGACTACATGTATTGTATATCAGTTATCTGACCCCTACAGTAATTTTTTTTTTTTTTTGGGTGTGTGTCTGTGAGCAACCTCGCTCAAGATTTATGTAATGGAGGGCATTGTTTTATTAATCTACACCATGTGGAACTCTCCAGGTGCTAAGCTTTGATCTTCCTGCCCTCTGGTACATTAAGTTTTCTAGTACTCATTGACAATGATGTTTGTGATTTAAAGCACTCTTTTCCTTACTGCAGAGGGGAAAGAAAAAGGGTTCAGATAACTCTGCATTGAACCAGAGACCCTCCACTTCTTTTCTTGTTTGGTCTCAGTTTAGGATAAAATTCACTCTGATTCTGTTTAGGAGAATTTGATCAGCACTCCAAGGAGTAAAAGAATATCTTTCTGAAACATTTTATGGCACGTTAGATTACTGCTGGAAATGCCGAACTTGGCTGACTGGGGAAGTTTGGCCTTCATCAAAGTGGTATGGGAAGATGGAAAGTAAAATGCGATTTTCCATTTCTCCTGCTAAGAGCAAAAGGAAAAAAGAGGTGGGAGGGATGAAAAGAGATACAGACCTTCAGAAATCCAAGTCTGTCATGATCCTAATAACATTAAGAACTAAATGATAAAATTTGTCTAATAAAAAAGTACAATGAAACAATCTGATTTGTTATATTTCAGAAAACAGATGATTACATTAGAGGAAAATGTAAAGAAATAGCAAGCAAGTTAAAGGCAGTGTGATATATATACTCCTTAAGGATATAGACCCAGACATCAGACTGCCTGTTCCAAACTTCGTTTATGCTACTTACAGGTGTCAGGTTCCCCACCTGGAAAATGGGGATAATAATAGTATCTACCTCCCAGGTTATTGAAAAGATTTAATGAGTACTTAGAATAGGGCTTGTACATCCTCTGTGCTGTGTGTTTGCTAATACCTGACCCAAGCCCTTTGGCTATAATTACCTGTGATTTGCAGTATGAATTATTTTCTTATCCTCACTTATGTTATTAAATAGTACAACAATGTTGAACTTCGTGGGCTGGAGACATCAAGGCTGGCTTCCTGCAAAGTATGTAAACAGCAACCCTTTATTGGGGAAGAGAATAGAGACCAACTACATTTATGTTCAAGAGCACCATTATCAGAGGAAGAAATTTGGGAAGAGGTACCATGACCTTCTAGGGTCATGGAATCCTTATGGCTCTCCAAGGTCAGCCCTAACTTCTGTCTTATAGGATAGAGGGTCACCCTCTTCCTCAAATCTCTCCATCCGTGAGCATACAAAAAGGGTGCACTTGCCTGGAGCACCTTACATTTATTTTGCCTCTTCTTAAAATTCATATACATGGGATCATATTCTTCTGTGTCTCGCATTTCATTCAGTAACACTTTTAAGATTTGTGCATGTATCACTAGTTTATTCTTTTTCCTTGTGTATTATTGCACTGTATGAATATAACATGACTAATTTGCGCATTCTACTGTTGATAAGTTGTTTTCAGTTTTTGGATACTGGAAACAAAACTTGACCATTACTTGTAAAAAGACATTTAATAGTATCCTCTATCAACAATTTAATTTTGAACTGATGTCTATACTAACATTTCTTCTTGTCACAGTCAAGTTGAGTTGAATTCAGAACGCCTTTTATGTCGTCTAAGCTTTTTTTTTCTTTTTCTTTTTTTGGTCCCAACTGCCTAAATCATACTGTCTTTTCTTTTTTTCTTTTTTTCTTTTTTTTTTTTATTCATACTGTCTTTTAAAGAAGGGTTTAATTATCATGACTTGGGTCCATGCCCACCATCTTCATTAATATTGATAAGCTAATTGAAGACTAATGAATGATGGTCAGGTGAGATTCACCATGTTTGCAAAACCCCTGAGTGATTCTGTGACTCAGTTGGTCTAGCTCCAAAGAAAGATGAAAAATGCCAAGACAGTGAAAGATTGATGTTTCCAAGCAAGTGTGTATAGGACAGTGAGGTTGTTCTAACTAATGAAGGCTTCTACATCCATACTCATTTTGAGGAGATGAGTGTGGGTTGGTTTGGAGCCAGCTCAGTTGCTAGACACAGGTGTTCCAAAATCCCATGTCTTGCTCATATAACATCAGGCAGAAGTTAAGAAACACTTGAGCCCAGAAGTATATGAGAGAGGGCATGCCTTACTCTCCAACAGCTTGAACTTGTCCTGCACTGCTCATCACAGTCAGTGCTAGAGGCACAACTTGGGGGGGGGGATGAACTTGGAAATAAATGGAATAGCTTGGGAGACTAAAGGCTGGAAATGAGCACTCCTCCTTTCCCCTTCAGGATGCACAGACAAGGAGAAACAGCCTCTCGAGACTTTGTAGCACTTGACAGTAGCCAGGAAGAAGGGAAGGCAGAGGAGAGTGCCAGATAATGTTGATACTTTTTTCTTAGGGGGGAGAAAAAACTGTAGTGGGGTTGCATGACTTTAAGCTGCCTTGTTAGGCCCGGGAGAAGGGTTTTCCATGGGTCTGGGACTTTCAGTGTCAAAACTGGGACAGTCCTGGTAAACTAGGGACTTGGGATAATGAAACAGGTTGATGAGATCTCCTGGGCTTCTAGATTGTTTGCGATGTAAGGGATCATCTAATCTAGTGGTTTTTAAAGTCTGTTTTGCAGAAGACCAGCCTCTCCTTCTGGGCATCATTTTAGAAACTCAGACTAATGAAGCAGGGATTCCCTGTTCAAAGCAGGGTGGAGTGTGGATGTTCAGGGAAGTCCCAATCTAGCCTAACTCAGCCCTATTTTGTAGATAGAGAACCTGAGGCCAGGAGACATCAGGGGCTTGAGGCACTGTACCTGCTTTATGACAGGCTTGGGACTGCATCTTAAGCTTTGAGTTTTGAGTGGTTTGTAGACCATACTTTGGCCCCTCAGAGTGTGAGCAGAGCACTGCTGAATCACAATCACTGGATGCTTGTTAAAAATACCCAGCAGGAAAACAAATAATACAATGTATGTTAAAAAAAAAAAAAAGGAAGAAGATAGCAGGAGGGGAAGAATGAAGGGGGGAATTGGAGGGGGAGACGAACCATGAGAGACGATGGACTCTGAGAAACAAACTGAGGGTTCTAGAGGGGAGGGGGGTGGGGGGATGGGTTAGCCTGGTGATGGGTATTAAGGAGGGCATGTTCTGCATGGAGCGCTGGGTGTTACACGCAAAAAATGAATCATAGAACACTACATCAAAAACTAATGATGTAATGTATAGGGATTAACATATCATAATAATAAAAAAAATTAAAAAAAATACCTAGCAGGAGTCCCTGCCCATGCCTATCTGGAGAATATACTGGAGAGGGCCTAGGAATGTGCATTATAACAAGTTCCCAGGTAATCCTTATGAAGGTGTGGCTCTTAAGCCCCCCCACCCCCACTCCTTCCCTCAGGATTCCTTTCTGAGAAGTGCTGAAGACACTTGCTCTGTAATCTTTGAATCCTATCATTTGTAATTTGGTGTTTGAGCTTACTGCAGGGTGTTGAACAGCATAATGAGAAGGGCCCCTGGATCTTGGGGAATAGGCAGGCCACAGAAACGTCAGCTTCTTCTCTCATACCTGTGCCTGCCACAGCAAGACTGGAGCTGGATTCTTACCTGGTGAGCCCTCATCTGTCACCTGAGAGAAGTTTCTCACCCATTACTGGCCTGGGCAGGCTGCGGGATTCACTCTCTTGAATCGTAAAGCATTTCCCCTGTCACTGTGGGAGAAATACTCTTTTCCTTGGACAGAGACATATGAGTCTTCCTGAGATACTATTGAGAAGCTCTGCCCTTCTGACCCGGGGGCTTCCATTCCTCTCCCGTAGGCTCCAGTGGGTCCTGTGAGGACTTCAAGGGCATGAACCTGCATGGAGAGGTTTATATGACTTGCTTCATTTTTTCCTTTCTCTCCATCTCTTTCAGAAACATGCTCTTTTGTATCATATGATTGGCTTTGTCTTTGAGAAAGTTGGGAATAGGAGATCCAAATGAGAATGTATTGCCATGTCTTCATATTTTCTTATGAGGAGGTCCTACTGTTAGGATTCTGGGATGGCTTATGAAAATGTTGATAAATAGCAACCCCAGCATTGAATTCTTCTTTACTTTCTCCCTTTGTGTTTACAATGGAAATTTACAGCTTTATTTTGTATATTGGGTTTGCTTTAGTTTGTTCCTAGGTGACCCTAATAATGGTTTCTTCCACCCTCATCTCAGAACTCTTCCTCATACCTCCAGCCCCAGTCCAGCAAATGAAACCAAACCAGCTGTGGACTTTCAGAGCAGGAGAAGCTGGCTGAGAATCACATATCTTTAGAGGAGCAATGTTCTGCTCTCTTTTTTTAACCACAATTCTACTCTTTAAGTACTAGCCCTGGTCTACTGTTGAGACCAGTCCCGTGGTGGCTATTTGGACCTGGCATGGCTTTGGGTAGCCTGCTAACGGCAGGATTGGCCTTTCTCTGAAGTGCTTGAAGACATTCAGAATTGGTGGTGGCAGATTGGGTCACCAGGATTTTTTAGCCATATCCTGCTGAACTTAATGTCTGCATACAGCCTGGCTACAAACTTCTGAGATCTGGTGTTTCTAGATTCTTTACGTTTTCCAGTAGAATGGAAGAAAACATCTTCATATTCCTTCCTTGGTTAGGAGCGTGCAGTCCTAGCTATTGTTCTGAGGTCCATGTGGTGCAGCTGCTAGTTCTCATTGCTGCAGCAGGTATGGGATTCCTCCACGCAGGGAGGTGGTGGGGCATGGCAAGGCTGGGGAGAGTGGGGGGAAGCGTGAGAGATAGTTTCATAGTGATGAGGTCTTTAGGGGCACATTCTGCCAGGTCACTGACCATTCAAGGATCTTGTCTACACATGGTGTGCAGCAGTCATGCTGCGGGCAGAGATCCTGCCCCTCCTAAAAGAGTGGGAGCAGCATGCTCCTGCAGAGCAGAGGGGGTGGTCTGTGGACACTGGCAAACCAACGGTACCCCCTCCCCCTCCGCCTTCCCTAATAGGATTCTTCTTGGCCTTTTGATCAAGCCTAGCCCCATCTTACTGTTTGTGAATTTCTCTCTAGAGAGAACTCCTACCTCTGACTGGACCAAACCCCCCTCTAGGTAACTGCTTGCCAAGGTGCATCCCACCTTTGTTTGGCTTGTGACCTGGCCAGTCAGTCAACATTCACTGCTTCCCAAACAACCCCTCTAACATGCAGCATCATGCAACCCTAAGCAGTTGTTTTCATGAAGTTCACTGAGGGGTGGCTAGGGTAGCTGTGCTCCATGTGTTCCTTTTCGCAGGCAGCCTGAAGGGATAGTACCAACTGGAATTATGGAAACACATGATGGCTCCTGGGGCCTAGGCTTGAACCTGGCACACGTTCATTTCCACCCATACTCTGTCATCTAGAGCAAGTCATAGACAAACCCCAACATCAGTGGAGCTGGGAGATACTTGCCCATGGAGGTGGAGGATGGAGTTCTTATTAGCTGGATAATAATCTAATTTACCCCCCATCATGGTTTGCTAGACTACTTCCCTTTTGGTCTCTGCATTAACAGAGTACAGATCCTGGCATTGACTCCTTTGGAAATTGTAAATGTATTGGTGGGGTGTTGCCCCAGAAGAATCCACTGCCAGCGTTTAGACATATCCCCGTATCTTTGAATGGCTATGGAGTGGGCGTGCCAGAAATAGATGTATAATAGATTTATGAAAGATGTTGGTACCCTTTGAAATTTGACTTTAAATAAAATTAGAGACTTACATAAGAAAATGTAGCACTGAAAGAAATAGCTGCTGAAGCTCTAGCCCAATCATTTACATTTGAAGTTCAACATCAGGATGGCGCCACTATTTATCTTGGCTCCACAGCAGACATAACTCATTGATCGTGGATTTCTTTCCTGCTGACAGAGGATGTGGTCTCAGATAAAATTTCAAGACAGTACAAATTACCAGTACTAATAAGTTGGGTGCTGAGATGGTTTTTGGTGCCATCCTTGCCCTAGGAACTTGAGTATATGTGGAGAGCATCAGAAGTATGACAGTGAGACATGTCATTACATTTCTGGGAAGGATGCTTGGGAGTACCAGACTCAGAGAGGTCCTGGGAACAGGTCCTCATGGTTTTCACATTTGTGCTCCCAGTAAGAAAGATGGGTGGGCAGAGTAGGTCATCTGTGTTTGGCAAGGAAACCACTTTCTGGCACTGAGGAAATCAAGTTTACAGTGGGCTAGATTTGGAAGCCTAATAGAGCTGTAACTGTGAGTAGAGTTAGGAATCCGTCTCTTTAAAATAGCGTCCGGGCAGTGACCTGTCACCCACAAATCAGAGGACATTAAGAAAGGAATCCTTCTAGGATTGTGACTCTGGAAATCAGAAATATTTTTGTTAATGTCCTTGAAGATAGTTACTTTTTGGTGGAACAAAACCAAAGAGGTGCCATTTCCAGTGGTCCAGAAGCTAGAGTGTGCCTTGGAGATGTTAGGAGATGCCCTTGAGTAAAAAGGTTTGGGTAAAAGAAATTGGAATATGGAAGTACAGAAGAAGTCATAAAAGATCTAGGGAAGCTATCAGTGAGAGGAGTGTGTGAACATAGCTCAGTGAATACCTATATCCTCTGGCAACCTAGAGAAGGCATTCAGTGGAGACCTTTGCTGTACGTATTTGGGGGTACTGCTCTGAGTGTCATAGGTATGACTGGAAGGAACACTCTGAAAATGACCAATAGATAATCTTTCTAGCCATCTGGGAGTCGGGAGTCCAGAGAGGAGGAGAATGAAAAGGATGGCATTGGGGTATGGAGTGAAGACTTACTTGCATATTAGGGCAGGTGTCAAGATGATGTTGATCAGGAACCCACAAGCTAGGCTGAAGGAGACATAAAAGACTTTTCTCCCATTAAGGAAAGCCCTGTCTGGGGCAGCAGCAGTCATGGCTCTGTAACTGAAAGTGGGAGCTCAGGGACTGTTGGGTTTTCACCACTCCTCTGTCACCAGTGCCCAGCTCATAGCTTGGCATGTAGTAGGTGCGCAGAGCTTTGCTGAGTGAAGAAGGGTCTGAAGGAACTGGTGAGGGGTTTAAGGTATTTCATGTTGGAGATGGAAGTGAGGTCAGCCGTTCTGAGTGAAATGAAGAAATACGGCCTATGTCCAGGCCACTGTGGTTGGTCTGGAGTATTGGGGAGAGAGGGGAGGGTATCCCATTCATTGCTCTGAATTTCTAGCACATAGGAGCAAGGATCCTCTGTGAATGTCATTCTGGTTCTTTAGTAGAATCTCTAGAGATCTGAGGAACCCAGTTAGGAGTCCACTGAAGAAACGCCACTCAGTAACAAAGCCTCAGTCATCAGAGCAGAAAAGGAACTCTAGAATCTAGCATCATATTTGACATGCCAATTTGTAAACTGCCCAAGTCTACCGTACACCTTTATCTGGGTTTTATGGAAGTGGCAAAAGGCAAAGAAAAGCTAACAATCATGTGGATATCAAGGGTTTTATGACACCACAATTTTATAAACAGCATTACTTTAATTCCTGTACCAGTTATTCTTTGCCACCATAATGCTGCATAACCAGCCACCCCAAAGCTCACTACCTAATTCACTGATGGTTTACTGTCATGCTCATGGTTGTGCAGGTTTGTGGTGGGGACTCTGCTATAGGCTGTAGGTCAGCAGGTCTTCGGAGATGGTTCTTTTTTTTTTTTTCATACTGGGGACCCGGCTACCCAGAGTAGGTTTTCATGGTGATGATGGAAGCACAGGAACCAGACCAAAGGTGCAAGCACACGTAAAACATCTGTTCATGTCTTCCCTACTTACCTCTCATTGGCCAAAGCAAGTTACATGGTCAGGGCAAGAGTCAAAGGGCAGGGGAGTACATTCTGCGCTGCATGAGGCTTGGTAAGGATGTGGGATATATGCTAATATCACAGGGGGGTGCGGAAGTGAGACCAATAATTCAGTCTACAATAGTACCCGTGTAGCACAGTGTGATCACCAATTGGGAAGGTGACATTCTTCTCTCCTCTGCCTGGACTACCAGCCAACTTCTACACATTGAGAAACCCAGAGAATCCAGACTTACTTTGTCCCTGGAAGGCTTCGATGCATCACAGGGAGCTCCCGGTGGAGGTTACGGCACTGACTGGCAAGGTTAATGGTACTTGGTAAAGGCAACTGGATGGCATGTTCTGAAAATTGTAGCAAGTGCCTATACAAACAGTTAGCAGAGATTTAGCAGGAGGTTGTACTAGTAGTTGGAGGTGGTTAACTGATGTTAATGCAGCACCATATATCCCAGTAGGCTGGTGTGGGCCTGGGGAGACATGGATTTCAATAATTAGATATAGAATTTCAGAGTCAAAGAGGACCTTCGATTCATGTAACACAACCCCCTACTTTGTAATATCACAGATACGTATCATTCAACACTGTGAACACCTCCACTGATAGATGACCCCTCTCCCACAAGGCAGTCCATCCCACCTTAGACACATAGCATTGACAACACATGGGGCTCAAAAAGGATGAAACAAGGTATCAGGGAGGCAGATGTCCATAATGAGAAGGTTCTTTTTGTTGTGTGTAGAGAGAGAAGAACTTCTGTGGCTGGGCCAACAGAAGACAGAATGGGAGCTCTTTTTCTCTTGTGCATTCATGTTCTTTGTCAAGATGAAAATTCATGTAGCAAGGAGAGAATAGAGCCTGGGAAGTGGAGAGTGGAAGAGTACACTTGGCTGACCTTGGGTGGAGAGACCTTGGATTCTACTACAAATAGACTGATTACATCCATCCCTGAGCTAAAGTTTGACCTGGGTTACATGTACCATTTCCCATCTCATGAATTCCTCTTACAGATGAGGGAGCATACAGACGGGATAAGTCTGCTGCTGAGTAGTGCCAACCAAGGAATAGGAATGTTACCGTGTAGTTCTAGTCTCATAAATCCGTCTTGAAAGCTGGAAAAACTTGATGCGTCCAATGGATAAACCTGAAGGTGGCTTATATAGTGATGAACTTTGCCCTCAGTGTTTTACTCTTAGGGAGTTGGGAGCCCAAGCAGCTCTCAGGTGTTTTCAACAAAAATGCCAAGATCAGCTGTCAAATCAGTCGGGGAAAAGTAGTCAGACTGGTTATTTGACTTATATATAGCCATCCAGAGGAGTAACAGCCACCAGCAACAAAGTTTAAAGTCTGATATTTTAAACTTTTCAACAAGCTGTGTTGACATGTAGCCACAACCTTAATGTGCAAACCACTTCAAGCAGAGAGAGTTTTAAAAGCTGTAAATTAAAATCACATTTCCTTTGTAAGCCTTTGAAACCTTTGAGAAACAAATCAGTCAGATTGTCCCCTGTTGAGAATCCTGACTTTCTTCAGCAAATGTAGAGCTCAGAAAGGAATTAGTGCAGAAGCTGAGACTGATTTTAGACTAGTGATTTACTGCCTGTCAGGGCCATGACCCGTATTGTTTATTTGATTTCATGATAGCTCCCTTCCCCTTGAGACCTGGGTCAAATCCAATGCATGGTGACGCTTGTCCCTTGTGACTGGACTTTGCTGGTATGTTCTGTCCTTCTGGGTGGTGAGCCAGACTAGAGCCAGACCCCAGTGCAGTCTTAACAGCTGCAGTGGAGGGGTGGCAACCAGTGGGCTCTCTGGAGGGATATAGCCTCATAAAAGTGGTCCATAGCTGAGGTCTTTTTAAAAATCAAAATTAATAACATCAATTTCAGTCAGAAATATTTTACCCTTAGATACCCATTGTAGAGACACTGGGATTTCTCAAAACCAGGATGAAGACCTAATCCATGTTGATAAGATTAGAATGATTACTATAAAAACATAAAAACAACAATAAACGTGGTCAGCCTAAATAACTGAGGTATCTAACTACCTTAGGGGAGACCTGAGACTGTTCATGAGATCCACTTTGTGTATGTGGCTTTCCACTCTGTATGGAAAGACACATGAAGAATTTGGAGCTGTGGCTGCATCCTGAACCTGAGCAATGCCAGTATGCTCTCCATTGTGCAAGCTTCCTGAGAACAGGTAGACTCACTCCTGTGGTCGGGAGAGAGACAGAGAACCTTCGTCCCGCCTTGGTGGTCAGTTAGGAATATCATTTTGTGGGGTTCTCAAATTTTTTGAGAGCCTTTTCTTAAAAGAACTAAAAAAAAAACCCTGTAGCTGCCTCTAATGATTTAGCAGGGATACTCTCCCTTAGAGAAGGGGCTCAGGAATAACCATAGCTGTGCAATTTCCTATCCATCAGGAATGGTTTAAGCTGTACTCTGTGGCTGGGAATCCACAGCACAGTGGCTGACATGGCCAGTGAGGCAGCAGGAGTGCCCCAGAGAACCCAGAGATCTGCAGTCTGTTCCTCTCTTCCAGCTGGAGTCAGGATTTTGAGAGCAAAGAAGGGTGAATGTTTTGTGGGTTTTGTGGTCATGCTGGTGGGGTGAGACAGGCATTGGTCACCAGTGAAAATAGAGTGGGAATGAGTTATCAAATAACTGCAGTCAGGAAATCTTGACGGTTGGGGGCATGACTCAGACAACTTAGGAATAATCAGAGGTGCCTAATAATCCTCCATTTCTGCAAACATCTTAGATTCTCAGATGGGAGGGTGTGGTGGGAGGTGGGGAGACACAGGGTTTTAGTTATATATGTTTATGAATTATTTTGTTGTAGCCTGGATTTTTTTCTTATGTGAGACATACATTCTTTGCCTACATGCATTCATTCATTTGTTGATGTGATATCCTTTGAGTATCTATTTTGTGCCGGGCTCTGGAGTAGGTGATGAGAATAAAAAGCTTGACCTCAAATAGGTCTTAGTGCCTGACTTGAAGTGGCACACAGCCTAGGGAAGGACGAAGGCAGGCTTGCATACCCATAAAGTATAATCATGGCTATAAGGAAGGGGCTGTGTAAGCAGAGCACTGGGGCACCTGACCCACCATGTGTTTGGGCGGGGGTGGGGGGGATACTAGCCCTCCCAGTTGACACTGTTGATGAGGTCACTTTAGGGAGTGGGTACTGCAGTGCAAATGCATTATAATATTGCACAAGGGCAGCACTAATGAGTCCAGCGTGGTCAGAGTCGATGGAGCATGGTGAGGGAGCAGTGGGAGGTAAGCCTGGAAGGGATGGGCAGGGGCCAGATCAGGCAGGACCCGAATGCCCCCTAGGAAAGCAGGCAGAGCCACTGAATGGGTGAAGCAACTCTGTGAGGACACCATCTGAATTATTTCTTCAGTTACCTCTGAATGTTGACTGTGGTGGGTTTGTGTAATTGGGGTTCGTTTCTGGGCCTAGAGTGACTGTGTTTTATCTGGACCGCATGTACCATGGAGACCCATGGTGCAACTTCAAAGGGAAGTCTGTGATTATTCTGAGAAATTAGTGCAGGACTAGAACGTTAAGGCAATAGCTGGAGGCAGGACACCCTGAGTGCTTTTAAGAGCCAGCTCCATCTTATCTCCTCACAGGCATGGGAGAGAGAGTACGGGAGGAGGGAGTGGGGACACATTCCACACCGGAGAGTACTGGTCTGACTGCATCAAGTGGGCAGAAGGCTGTTGGGTTGGGGGGGAATCATAGAAAGAAGGAAAGCTCTGCACTGGCCTGAGTTGCAGTATCAGCCATACAGCTCGGCAGATCCCCTGATATTAGAGCAATTTGTGGTAAGTAAAGAAGTTACGTGAAGATGTGGGCCAGCCCCAGGTGGAGAGTCACGGCACAGCACCTGGATACCTGAGCAAGGCCATATCATTGGTAGCAGAGAACTATTCACTCTTTGTAAACCAGCTATTGGCAAGCAATGGGGCCTCAAAAGAGACTTGAGAGTCTAATTATGGAACAACAAGTGACTATGTGGTCAGAACTGTCCGTTAGGAGCTTGGCATGTCAGATACAGTAAGGCAGTGACTCACAGTAAGAAGGAAGTGTTCCATCTAGGGTTGACTTGAGGGAGCTCAGAGGTAGCTGAACAAAAAGATGGCCCAGATCCCAGGTTACCTTTCCACTGTCGCACCAATGCTTCTCCTCAGCTCACACTGTGGTTTCATGGGGCTTCCCCATGACCAAGATAGAGGATAGAAGAGGAGAGACCCTGAGCTTGGTTCGCAGATGGGTTGGAGCAAACCAAAGATAGATAGCCATTGTGGTACAACCCCTCCCGGAGTGAATAGTGCTGAGGGGAAAACCTCTGGAGGGCAGAACTTGAGGCAGAGAATCTGGTAATTCCTTTTGTGTGGAGGGAGAAGTGGTCCAAGGTAAGTATAAACACAGACTGGTGGGTACTGGTACATGGCTTAGCAGGTAGTCAGGGGCCTGGAACCCAGGAGCATGGGTGAAAGACTGGGGATGAGGTGGTCTGGGGAAGAAGCATGTGGATGGTCCTCTGCGGGCAAGAACAAAGTGTGAGGAACTCTGTACTGCAGAGTGATGCCCAGCAGAGACTCTCCACTGCAGAAGTGTCACTAAATAACTACGTGGACAGGATGTTAGCCACTTCTGTCCTTGGCCAACTCACTGGCAGGTAGGTTACAGTGGAACCTTTTCATCTGGAAAAAAAAATCCTGCACAAGATTAACACATATTCCAGGTTTGCATTTTCCTTTCCTTTCCACAATGACTTCATTGGCATGGCTATTTGAGGGCTCACAGAGTATCTGAAAAACTGGCAGGAAGTCCTGCAAAACATCACCTTGAATCAAAGGATGCACTGTTTGGCAAAGAAGCCATGCCAGTGAGCACAGCATCATGGAGTCCTCTGGTCCTACCTCAAGCCATACCATTTAGAGATTGCAGGTCTGATAGGATGATGAAATGATGACCTCTTAAAGGCAACTCGTAGATGAAGTCCCGTGGGGCTCGGTGTTACCCTTCAGGTTTCGATGATCCACATCTTGAGCCATGGCCTTTGGGTAGAATACATAAGTCTGGCAACCTGAGGATGGCAGTAGGAATGGCCCTGTCCCCATCACTTCCAGTGATCCACTTGGGGGAATCGATGTTTCCCGTCTCTGCAATTTTAGATTCTGTAGAGCTACAGGATTCCCAGAGGGTCACGGAAGCCATACTAAATTTAAAGCTCTGGCTGCAACTAGTCATTTGGGATTCCTTATGCCAGGAGAATAGCAGGCAAGAATGGAAATTAGGGGTAAATGACCATGATGATGATGAGGACTTAGGGCCACTGCTATGTCATGGTGGCCAGGAGGAAAACGTTTTGCATTCAGATGATTTGCTGTGGCAGCCCTTCCTCGTTCCGTTCCGTTCTAACAGTAAAAGGGCAATTATAGCGGCTCTGACTGTGCTAAAGACCTGATGAGCAGGGGCACAGATTCTTCAGGGGTGAGGTCTGAACCTTCCATCTGTCGAACCACCTAGATCAGCACAAGTGCCAGCTGCAGGGAAGGGATCTAGAACACTGGTAGGAGAGGGTGATGAACCAGACTCTTGGGGAAGCTGTGTCGGGAAGGATGAACTTCCTATGGGAAATGCAGGGCTCTGAGCGGTGCTAGAGGCAGCCCACACGAGGAGCTGGTGGCACCCTGCCTCCGTTCTCTTTGCTGAGCCAGTGCACCTGTCTGCAGTTGCTCAAATGGTGGCTGCTAATAGCAGAGCTCACAGCATCATTCATGTCCAGAGAAATGCCTCGTTAGATGGGAGCTCATGCATCTCTCCATTCCTGCAGGGTTGACCTACAAGCAGTGACTGCGTATGTGGTAGTAATGGTTTGTGGTGTTCAGCCAGTGTTCATTCTGAGTTACAGTTCATGCTCCAGGGCTGCCAGTGGCATGAGGCTGAAACCTGACATCAGCTGAGAGCACATCTTTGCTTAGCATCTTTCCCTGCTCTTCCACCTCCCTTAGAGATTTCTCCTGAGACTCCACAACACTCCCTCTTTTCCTTCTGCTTTTAAGGAACCCAACCTAAGATGGGCCAATAGAAGAGATTTTGGTTGAGGGGGGGCAGGCGGCCCTTTCCAGTGAGCTCACATGGTACTGTGCAGGCCCCCAGGAGCCTTTCCCCTGAGGCCAGTGTGTGTGTTCGCATGGAACACATAGGCTTTAAGCCGGGCCCCTCCCTCTTAACATTGACCCTGGGAGACAGCCCTGCCCTCACCAAATAGTTATCTTCTTAAAATTAAACCCAGTAAGGTGGGGAAGTGGAGCCTTGCTTCCTCCACCTGGCATCTTCTGGAATAATGTGACAGCTCCCTGTGGATTCCCCTCATCGGGCGCCTCAGGCTACTCTCGTCAGCTTGAGAACAGGAGGCCAGTGGGTGGACAACACCTGGTGAATAAATTTACACACCGAAATAATGGTTTCCATGTTGATTTTTCATAATTAACTAAACAGGCTGGAGTTAAGTTTCATGTGTAAAAAACTTGTAAGGAACTCTTGACAAGGGGTGAAGGTTGATGAGGGCAGTTAAGGTTTATGAAAACTTTTTTCCTGCCTGAGCTTTGTCCTCTCAGCCTCTCTCTCTCTCTGCCCCCTCACTTCCCCCAACTCCTCTCCTCCTTCATCTTCTCCCCTCTCCCTTTTCCTTCCTCTCCTCATAAAACCTTGTTTGAGTTTTCGTGTATCCCTACAATTTCCCAGCGTGTGTGAAAAGAAAAATAGTAACATCGGTAGATTATCCTGGTGCTTCTGTAATTTGAAAATTACATCTGCAGATGTCTGATCTTGAAGGAAAAAAACTGAAGATTTGGCTAAGTTTCTAGCAAAAGAGGCTTGGAAAATATATGGGATGGCAGGTGGTGGGAGCTGAGACATGGAAGCCCAGTGGAGGATGCCACATCTTTACCTGGAGGAGACCCTCCGCTTTCTTGTAGCTCAGCAGCTTATCTGGGGTGGGAGAGAAGCATGCTGTAAACAATTCCTTGTTTGTGAAAACAGACATGGTGCTTCTCAGTTAAGAGTCTATTATATTTGCTGAAAGAACAAAAGGCTTTATTCCAGTCTGGGTCAGATTTTGGTATTCGGAAACTTCACAGTTCACCTAGCTGGCTGGGGGCATGCTGCTCTCTCCTGTGATTTCTATGAAGACCCAGTGAAAATGGTGTTAGCATGGCTAACTTCTGCCTTTAGGAGATTCTGCCTTTGTGATTCTGTGGCTGGTCAGCTGAAAGTGCTAGGAGGATTAAGTTCCTTTATCTTTTATTATTATTATTTTTTTGCTTGGCAAAGAATGATGTTGGCATTGGCAGTGATCACTTATATTTTCTCATTTAACTGTCCCCTCAGGGCCAGAAGTCTTACAAAATTAAGATCCACCTTTGCAGATGCCAGTGAGGTCTTTGAGACCCTCCCTTCTCTGTTAAGGTCTTTCTGAGATCGGCTTCCTTAGCTGAGTGAGTTAAGTAACATGCTTTTCCTTGCATAAAGTCTATGCCTGCTGGGGTTTTCTTGAGAGTGGGTTTTACTGAGTAATACAGTGTGGGGTTCTGTAATCTTTGCTCATGGTTTAGACCCAGTTTACTCTGACATGGGAGGCCTCATTCTAGAGTTTTTCTTTGGGTCTGGACATATGCTGTAGACTTCTACAGGTTGTCGTTGGGTGGATTCGGGTGCAGAGTGCACATGTTTGGTATAGTTGGCCATCTCAAGTGTCCCATTTGCCATGAGACATTGGTGTATTGAGGTGCTGTATTATAAATATGTGAGTATGGAAGTCCTACTTACTGCTAAAACAGATTTATCAATAATAATTAACACATTGCTTCAGAGATCCAAGTTCCTGAAAATAAAGCTGTTTTTAGTGCTGAAGAATTTTAGGACAACAAAATCTGTTTACCTTCTTCTTCCCTGTAACTTTTCTTTATTACAGTTCCTTGTATTAGAGAAATTCTCAATTTCATTCTCTTATTTTGGTGGATTTAGGAAGATGATTATTCAGCAACAGATCAAACAGAACCTTTGTCTAGCCTCTCCTTGAGAGACCAGGTGGACTGCTTCTAACGTGGTCTCGCCTGCCACAGGGCCCTTTTCTCTGCTTTCCTTCATATACATGCTCCGCTCCATTCCTGTAACCAACGCCTGTCATAGCGTGTGCTGGCATCTGCTCCCACCTCATTCTCTCCCAGACTTGCCTGCCCTTCAGGGTTGAGCTCTCTTTCTTGTCTTTGCCATAAAGACTTAACTGGTTGTTCCAGTCCACCTGGCTTATTCTGCACTCCTGTTGCACTTTCATCAGTTCTACATGGTTTAGTGTTTGTTCTCTAATAGTTTCGTATTAATTTTTTCAAACCTTTGTATCTGGTGACAGTAGTGACACTTTATTGACTCCCAATTAGGTATTAGCTATTATTACTTATTAGATGTTAAGCACCTTACTCATGTGCTCTACCCCTAAGTGTGACATTGGCCCTGTAGAGTATGTTACTGTCCCATTTTAGAGTTGAGAAAGTGGAGGCTCAGAGTGTTTAATAACTTACCCAAAATGGCAAAGCCTCGCTTGGAACCCAAGACCATCTGATTCCAGTCTTTGTGCTTCCTCCTACACTGGGTTCAGTCTCTCAAAGACAGACGCTGCATTGACTATTTCTCTCTCTCTCTCTTTTTTTTAAAGATTTTATTTATTTATTTGAGAGAGAGAGCACAAACGGAGGGGGAGAGGCAGAGAGAGAGAGAGAGAGAGAGAGAGAGGGAGAAGCAGGCTTCCCTGCAGACCTGAGCCGAAGGCAGACGTTTAACTGAGACACCCAGATGCCCCTGCTATTTCTCTTTTTGTTTCATGTTATTCAGCATACAGCAGCTGGGTATAGAAGAGGTGATATGTAAATTACTGAATGATTCTGTGATTGGCTTTATTTAGCATTTGGTGTTTTTTGGTAATGTTTTAAAGTGGGTGTTTAAGAATCCATCTTCTGTTTATTTTAACATTTATTGAGCATCATCTCCACACCAGGCTCAATGCCTGGTGCTCTGGATACAGAGATGAGTGAGGTGGAGGCCTCATCTTTGAGGTTACAAACCAACTGTGTACTCTGGTACCTGGTAGACATACAGCTAGTCTACCATACGGAAGGATTGCCTTATTTCCAGGACTGGCATTGGATTTACGCACATGCCACCATTCTCTCTTTACTTCATGGTGAACATGAATTTTTGTGATGTCTGGGTAGATTCAGTCTATAACAAATGAATAAAAGGTAGAAAATCTCCAGGGATAGAAGGATCCATAGGAACTTCTAACCAACTCAGCAGCCACACATAATTGATGTTTGTGTTTTTGAGATACTTTGCTGTGATGGTATATGTGATGGGAGTTTGGGTGAGGTGGCCAGGGAGTCATTGTAAATTTCTTTAAACAAAATAGCAGTATTAACTACTTTGCAAGGGTAGTATTTTAAAGAATTTCTTGTTCAGTGAAATCTTTATTGATGTTTCAAAAGTCCTTAGCTTTTTGAACTCTCAGGAAATTTTCTGAATGATGTTTACAAAGTCTTTATTGCTCTACATCTCCTGAGAATAAAATGCTAAAGACTTGTGAAAGATATTTATTTTTCTTTAAAACTAAAGACCTTTAAAATTTCCAGGTACATTCCTAGATATATTTTGTATGGTTTGGGAAATCCAACTAGAGAAGGGGGAAGTTACACTCCAACACAATTGCTGGAAAGTTTATAGTGTATGAAATGAATTTTCCACACAGTATTCTTTAGGACAGGCACTCTTTTAAGGAAATTATGAAACTCAGAAGATATCTAAGCCATACCAATTAAAGGCTATATATTTAACTTATGGAAGATATTATTCTATGAAATTATTAACTTTTAAATAATTAAAACATTACTTCATTTTAGAAAAAAGCTGAATAAACTCCAATAAACAATACAAACATGTGTGTCTTTATTTATCTGTCTGTCCCTCCACCTATTACCCCTCTTTGAATACATTTTATTTGATAACTGTCTTATAACCTATTTATTCATTTTATTTGTTAACATATTTATTTCATGCTTCCTTGAGGTTATTGACATGTAAAATTGTTTAGGGAGTACAGTGTATTGATTTGATACATTTATAGACTGCAAAATGATTACTACCATGACATTAGCTAATACTACTTCCATCACATCACTTCATTACTTTTTCTCTGGTGAGAACATTTAAGATCTGCTCTCTTAGCAACTTTCACATATATGATAAGGTATTATGAAATATAACCACCATACCTTATATTCCCGGAACTTAACTTAAAACTGGAAGTTTGTACCCTTTGACCAGCATCTTCCCGTTTCTCCTACCCATCACTTCATGGAAACCCCTACTCTATCCTGTTTCTATGAGCCTGGCTTTTTTTGGTTCTACATATAAGTGATATCACACAGTATTTGTCTGTCTTTGCCTGACTTTATTTGACTTAGTATATTGCCCTCAAGTTTCATTCATGTTGTTGCAAATGTCAGGATTTTCTTCCTTCTCACGGCTGAATAATATTCCATCACACACAGACACACACACACAGACACACACATACACACACACACACACACACACTCTTTCTCCATCATCTGCTGATGGATACTTAGATTGTTTCTATATCTTGGCTATTGTGAAAAATGCTGCAATGAATATGGGAATGCAGATAGTTCTTAGAGATCCTGTTTTTGCTTCCTTGGGATATATACCCAGAAGTGAAATTGCTGGATTATATGGTATCTCTATTGTTAATTTTTTGAGGAACCTTCATGCTGTTTTCTGTAGTGGCTGTACCATTATATTCTTACCAGCAGTGCTCAAGGATTCCCTTTTTCCATCCTACCAACACTTGTTGTTTGTTGTCTTTTTGATAATAGCCACTCTAACAGGTGTGAGGTGGTACCTCCTTGTAGTTTTGTCTTGGGCCTTCCTAATGATTAGTGATATCGATCGAGTACCTTTTCAAGTACCTCTTCACTATTGATACATCCTCTGTTCAATTCCTCTGCTGATTTTTAGATTGGATTGTTAATTTCTTTTTGCTGTTGAGTTGTATGAATTCTTTATATATTTTGTATATGAATCCTTTATCACATTTATCATTTGCAAATATTTTCTCCCTCGTAGGTTGCTTTTTCATTTTGTTGATGGTTTCCTTGGATGTGCAGAAGCTTTTTAGTTTGATGTCCCACTTATTAATTTTTGGTTTTGTTCCTTGTGCTTTTGGTGTTACATCCAAAAATTCTTGCCAAGATCATTGTCAGGAAGCTTTTCCCCTGTGTTTTTTTCCTAGCGGTTTTACAATTTCAGTTCTTATCTTTAAGTCTTTAATCTGTTTCAAGTTAATTTTTGTGAATGGTATAAGGTAGGGGTCTAATCTCTTTCTTTAGCATGTGATTATCCAGTTTTCCCAACACCATTTATTTATGAGACTATCTTTTCCTCACTGAGTGCTCTTAGCTCCCTTTTCAAGTATTAAGTTGACCCTGTTTGTGAGGGTTCATTTCTGGGCTCTCAATTCTGTTTCACTGGGGAGACTATGTTTTGAGTATAGCATGGTACTCCTGTGAGTTCATGATATATAAATGTATGTATGTGTGTACAAACATGGAGTTAATTAAGAGACATGCTAAGTGGAAATATTTTATTTTCTGTCATTTCTGTACCATCACATGCGATTTTTACATTATGATTCTCTTCACTCTAAGCTTCTGGCTTGTGGCCAACAGGTTTTCTTGCCAATTTACCCTTTTTTATTAAGTTGAAAGATTTGTCCCTCTTGCCTACCCTAGTCTGGGTCTTCCTAGAAGAAATTTGCAGTCATGCAATGAAAAATGCCTGTAGCAAGACATATGCAAAGTATTACCACTTTGCTTTAATCACCAGAGCAGACTCACTCCATGAATAATTTGAGCCACAAGCATCCTGTTGAAAATCAAGACCTTTGGGTTGAGTCATCTGTTCTTTCTGTGGCAGGTGTTAGGGTCAAAGCACTTTAGATCTTTACTATGGTTTGGAGAAAGGACAGTGAGCTGTACAAATCCCAAAGCTACTGCAGTCAGTGTGCTTTCATTAGACAAATACTCATTTGAGATGGTTACATACTGGACTAGGGAGCTTGCCTTTTTCCCTGCAGACCTGGGTTTTAGGTTTTCTCTGTAGTATTTCATGTGGAAGCAACTGTTGATGGATTCTCGTCCCTCAGAACTGGACCTTTTATCTGAATCACAAAACCACAAAGCATTTTAACATGCCTATAAATGTGTCAGGGTCTGTTTTACGGTGAGCCAGGTATGGACAAAGCTTGGAGAGACATGTACTGCTGCCACCTAGATCCCATATTTGTGGTTGAATGTTGCTGATACTAACATTTAACAATTGCTGTATCAAAAGTAAGTGGGGAAAAAAGACTATATAATACTATATTATTATTTGAGAGGGTAGTATGAGTACATGAAATATTGATTAAAAATGATATAACTCTGGCTGGAAAATATCATTCATTAATTCATTTGTTTCTTCATTCACTTACTCATTCAAACCATTCTGATGCGTAGCTTCAGGAGCCTTATGATAAGATACAGTGCTAATTTGTGAGTGGCACATTGATTGTTAGAAATCCCAGAAATTGCTGAGGATGCTTAAAATTTCTCCTCAAAGATATATAATACGTGTGAATATAATGCTAGATAATTTCCTGAAGTGCCATTTTTTGGTCTTTGATTAAGAGACTGAAAAAAGGTAGAAAAGCAATTATTCCACTCTCTTGCAACCATGGACAGTGTCTGTTCTGGCTTACCTTGTCTCTGGAGAATTAATAGCTTCCTTAGATTTTTATGGTCAGCTAGAGAAAGCCCCCAGCATCTTTGTTCGGAAGCCTTGGGATTTCCAAGGCGGGGGGAGGCTGGAATTTCCTGTGACATGGTGCACAAGAGGTGTGGCCAGCTCTAGGAGCTGACCTGGGCCCTGTCCTATGCCATGTTCCAGAGACAGCAGGCCTGCTAAGGGGGGATGGTAGTGTGAATGTCCAGGACAGAACACTAAGTAATGTTTCTCCCCGGGCAAAGGCCCTGGGGGTGCAGACAGAGAAGATACTGCAAACAGAATAGCTGCCACCTTCAAATGGGCTGTGCTTTCTTAAACAAGGATCATCTCAGGGTGCCCACTGAGACGATTTTCAAATAGTGGAGGATGTTCTCCAAGTTTCTGAGACTATGTAAGCCCCAAGGTTGGCTTAGGATCCCAGAGATAGAGTCCACAACAAATGCATAAAATTGGGTTTCCCGCTCATTCTGCTAAGAATGGGCATAGCTAGCTTTAACTGGATTTAGAATAGTGCTTCTGCAACTTTACTGTGTATACATATTACTGGCATTTTGTTCAAGTGTAGGTTCTGATTGAGTAGATCTGGGATGGGGCCTGAAATTCTACAATTCTAACTCACTCCCAGGGGATAGAAATGTTGTTGGTTTATGTATCACATTTTGAGCAGCAAGGTATAGAAAAACAATCATGGCATTTTTCACACTGGAATAATTAGGAACAAATCTGTATGTACACATGCATATATATATATATGTATGTATAGACATAATAATATATATGTATATATAGCCATATATAATTAACATATGCACACACACAGTTTTTTTTTTTTTCAATAAAATCAAATGGCAGACTGTGGATCATCTGCTCAGAACTAAAGTACTTGGAAGCATGTATTAAGGATGCAGATCCCTGATCCCACCACAGGCTTGCTGCGTCAGAATCTGGTGGAGCCTCCTGGCAATCATAGCTGCAAATTGAGAACCTTTGGCTAGACTTGCAGATTCTCAGGCTTGTTATATGTTAAACTTATGTGGGGAGTTCTTTTAAGATGTGTCTTCATTGCCAGAGATTCTGATTTAATTGCTCTGGGGTGCAGTCTGGGCTTTGGGCTATTTTTTTTTACAAGCTCTCCGGATGATTGCAATAGGCCCTCAGCATTGAGATCCTTGAAGAGGTCACAAGCTGTGCCGCTGGAGTTGGACTTGGCTTTGAAGCTGGGCAGGCATACATCCTAGCAGGATGACCTTCAAGAGTTACTTATCCCTTGAATCTCAGTTCCTCACCTGTAAAATGGGGGCATTATAATAAGAACTTCACAAATGAGAGAACACATGGTAAATATGTGATTATAGCTCTTGGCACATGGCAAACAATAAGTGTTAGCCTGTATATTTCCTCTTATAGTTTTATTTGTGCTATTCATGTATTCTGTCTCCTATGAAAGGTTTACCAGACAAAGCCAAACTTTATCCTTTGTCCAGATTTTTACAGGTCCAGAATTATGGAAACTGGAATTTGGATTGTAAATATTGTCAATATTGCTGTTTTTTATGGTAAGGTTAATTACTCCTTTACTTCCATTACACTTGAAAGTAATTTGTCACTTGAAAAGTAATTTGTACTCACTAGAAAAATGTTTGGAAGACTTGGAATAAAAGGAAAGTAGAATTCACCTATGGTCATTTCACTTGAGGTTAACTCTTACTGATTTCATATATTTCCTTCAAGTATTTTTGAATACACATATAGAGTAATATGCATATACAATAAAATTTGATATATGTGTGTATTATAAAATTGGAGTCATTACTCTATATAATTTGTACCATGTGTTTTTAACATTAATATTTTGTCATAAACATTTACCTTTGCTATTAAATGTTCTTCAAAAATATGACTTTTAATTTCTACCTAATATTCTATTACAAGGAGCACTATAATTTACTGAATCTTTTCCCTTTTGTGGGGTTATAACTGAGTGATAAATATTTTTGTACATAAATCTTTTACTACATTTCTCATTTACTTAGGATAGATTTCTAGAAGTGGTATTATTGATTCAGAAGTATGAGCACTTTTATGGTTCTTAATACATATTGCCAAATAGCTTTCCAAGTTAAATTTCCAATAGCAATATATGAGAATACTTGGTTTTCTCACTAAATATTACCTTTAAAAGTATATTTCCATATGATAGGTATTTTAATTTGTATTTAAAGAAAGAGCTGAACATGTTTTCCATTTATCACATGTTAATGTCTACTCTTTTGTGAATTCTCTGCTCATTGTATTTCTTCTCTTTTTTCTATTGACATGAGTGTTTTTCTTGTTTATTTGGAAGATTTTTTTCATTTAGTATAGATATTATTCCTTTATCATATTTATAGTTAATAATTTTTCCTGATTAATCATTTCACGTTTGGGGCACCTGGGTGGCTCAGTCGGTTAAGCGGCTGCTTTCAGCTCAGGTCATGATCCCAGGGTCCTGGGATCAAGCCCCATATTGGGCTCTCTGCTCAGTGGGGAGCCTGCTTCTCCCTCTCCCTTTGCCTGTTGCTCGCCCTACTTGTGTGTGCTCTCTCTCTCTGTCAATTAAATAAATAAAATCTTTAAAAAAAGTGCTTTAAAAATCATTTATAACATTTATTTTTTAATTTAAATTCTTTTTCAGTCTTATGGAAATTTTAAAAATTATTATATTTAAATATGCCAATTTTACTTGGTGATTTGATTGTTTTATACTTTGAATGGTTTTCCTTAGACTCAGATAAGTTTTCTTGTGCTATATGTTAAAAAGTATGTGACTCTAACTTCTGTGAATGTTGTTTTGGCATGATAGGACATAAGACAAGACTCGAGGTTTATTTGAGTTGACTGACAGAGAACCAGGCTCTGGAGCTGAAGGCTTGCATAGTTCTCAAAGGATGGGCTCCCAGAAAGCTTTTTTTTTTTTTTTTTTTTTTTTTTTGCTGTTGAATTATTTTGCACAGAGCTAACTGAGAAGGAATGATTTTGTGCTAATCCTGATAAGGGATTATTTTTTACATTCTCTCCTTGCCCCACCTTGTTTGCTAGGTTGTTCATTTTTTAAATACTGGTTGATTAATATCTAATTACACTGTATTATGTTTAAAGATATGGACTTTACTTTCCATTCATTGAGGTTTCCACTGTGTCGCGTCATGTAACAAAACAATTTTCTTAGTTACTCATCTGATTTTTAAGACGTTTGAAAGAATCAAATTGTTCTGTAGATCTTGTTACAAAGAGCGGTGGTCACCTGCTGGTCCCAGCCTCCTGTTACCTCTGTCTTCTCAGAGGCCACCACGTCTGGCTTCTCAAGGAGATTCTTTTAGCATTTACCTCCATGGCTCCACGTGACATGTTTAGATGGCTACTTTCCGCAGTGGGGGGATGAGGATTTATCTTCCTGATTTACCTAGGTACATCCAGACACACATAGGAGTCCTCCCTCCCCCCCCACACAGACACACATAGACATACTATGTTGTCCTCTGGATGTGGTTATATATTTACCGGATAACTGTGGTTTGATTTTTCTTCAGTGTTTTTGTTCTCACTATGCCATCAGTATAGTTCATAGCCAAGGGACTCTGATGGGACTTATTGATTGTTGGTGTCACTGTACTTTGAGCTGATGGGATTGTTTCCCTGGGGAACCCCTGTTTTAGTTTAACATTTATTTTTTAATATTTTGTACTGGTCAGATACAGCAGATAAAACTCTTCTCATTTCCTGCTTGGAGGGGGCATAAGACCTGGTTGCCCGCATTATGGGAACTGCTCGAGGAAGGAGGGGAGGTAGTGTTCAGAATGTGTGCTTAATCCCTTTATTTTCGCTAGGGCTCCGTACCCTCATCCTCACCTGTATCTGATATCTTCCTGTGCAGGCCCTTCTCTTGTGCTTTCTCTGGAGATGAAAATTCCAGTGTTAGGCATGGGTTGGAGGGAAGCTTTGGGGGAGGGATAGGCAGTTGCCTGGCCACACGAAGTACTGGAGGGGACTTGGGGATCTCATTACTTGTTAAACAGACTTGCACAAATCCTTCTTTAGTCTGACCTTCACCTCCCACTTACAGAGGTACCTGGTGCTGCCAATTTCTGAGTCTTTTGGGTGTTCCTGAGGGTAAATTGGATTTTTCATGGGTTTTCCCACTGTCAGCTTAGGATTCAACTTTCTTGGGTCTGCTAAGTCAATTACCATGGGCCATCTGCTTTCCAGCTTCCACAATTTTGTTGCTGTTGTCTTTTCTCCTGTTCTCTTTATTCTAATGTGTTTATATCTTTATAAAAATCCCTTTATTGTCATGTTAGTAGGGAATGTTGGGGATAGTGTATTTAGGTGAAATATTTAAAAATCACCCATAATCTCACTTTCTAGACATACTCATTGTTAATGTCATTTTGATACAGAGCTTTCAAGATACATAAATTTTTACTTACTGAATATATTTGTAAGGAAACGGGATTATTACATGCAGACTTTTGGTGACCTCATTCAAGATAAACTTAACCTGGGAATAAATATGAATTTACTTTATTATTCATAATAATAATATTTGAAGCAAGTAAAAAAGATGGTCTAAATAATTTTGTAAATATGTTTGCAATGCTGATTATAAATGTCAAACATAATGTTAAAAGTAAATAAGTTAAAAATATTTCATAACTATATTTTAGCTTGAAGCTACCAAATTATAATAAACAAGACTAGGACATGGAAGTAAAAAGCACTATAGAGTAGAACCTGCCAAATTCCTTGTTTTAGATAATGGGATGTCAGGAAATTCCATTTTATTCTTGATTTTGATAATTAGAAAAACAGAGCTTAAAATATTTTGTTGTTTTTAATTTATGTAGTAAAGACAATGGGGGAAAAAGAAATGCAGTGAATCAAATACAAAGGAAAAACACAAAGACAAAATAAATGATTAAATAATAACTTCTTAAGCAAAGTTTTCTTTTTTCATTTGTGTAATTTCCTGTCAGTGTCTTGCAAGTTAGTTAAGTTGATTGGACCACGATGCCAACCATGGTAAAAGCCAATTTTCTTATTCTAAAAGTATTTCATGTAGGAGTGACTCCTGTCAATTGTTTTGTTTTGTTTTGTTTTTGAATGTCATATCTCCGAGGGTCTCTGGTAAATATGGATGGCTGGCAGCTCAAAGACCTTCATAAATCACAAGACAATAGATTAGAATACACGTATTTTTCATTGTAGGTTAGCCGTATTATGTTCTGTATTTTAAAATGGACATGATTTATGGTGCATTTGTTTGCCAGGCATTTTACAATATATGCACATTATCTCTAATCTTTATAGTAAGTGCCAGGTATGTGTTATGCAATTCATTTACTACGTAAGGAAGTGAAGACTCAAAGAGGTTAATTGACCTGCTCAAGTTTACTTAGCTAGTATGTGGCAATTTATGGACTTCAACCAAGGTCTTCTAAGATCAAATTCTCTGCTTCTCTATAAGGTGGTAACTTGAATTAAAGGCCCATATATTTTTCCCCAGTCAAAATAGTAATCTGTTCTCTAGTGCAATTCTCCCTCCACATGCCAATATTTGGAAAACTGTCAGGTTGTTCCAATTAAGTATTCCAATGCTTAGAAGAGTTTAGGGGGTCCTCCACTGGGCAGTGTTAAAGAAATTCTTCTGTGAGCCTTTAAAATGCTGGTGGGTGTTGTGAATCATCAGAGGGGAATGCTGTGTATCCATTTTTGTGCACTTACTTGACTATAGGACCCCTTTTGTTTCTGATATACCTGGAGTTGACTTACCTTCAGTAGTCATATGGGGAACACTGATTTGGGGCATTATGTTCCACTGATGGTTGTACATTGCCCTCTAGGATCATATGTACGGAGTGTTGTAAATTCTTTCCTCCCTGTGAAAGAAAGAAATGGAAGGAAGGAAGGGAAGAAGATAAAAGAGAGAAAAGAAGGACTAACAAACATAGGCAATTTCCCATTGGCATCATTAGGTCATGTCATTGAAAGATTTTGGAAATTCCAGTAGACAAATGATACAGTCTTGCATGAGTGAGAGCATGTGTTTTATTTAGCTTTATGTCTACGTTACCTAACATGGAGCTTGTCATGGAATTGGTGCTCAGTACATCAATGAGCCAGTAAAGGGATGAGTGAACTGAATTGCAAAGTCTGAGGTATGGAAGTTCTGGGTGGGTTTGGGCACCTCCCTTGACCTCACTGCTCTTCCTGGGTGAAACAGAGATGGATTCTCTCTTGCAGGGTGTTGAGAGGGTAACACTGGTGCTAGAGTCCTTAGCACAGTGTCTGTAACAAAGGAGGAACCTGCTATATCTCAGTCACCTTCCTGTTTTCTTCCTGGCGGCGATTTCCTGCCTGATCCCGGCACCCTACTTTTGGGAGTTCGTCTTTCATAGGGACATTAAGGGGAGGTGAACAGATGTCTATAAATGAATATATTCTTAGCATTCAGCCATCTTGCTAATATCTCAAGGATTTTTCCTTAAAACATGTAGTCCCCAGCTTATTCTGTTACACTGTTCTTGCGCAAGATCATGGGCTATCTAAATTCATGTGCTAAGTATTGATCAAAGCTACATAGTGTACAAATTTCTCCTCAGTATAAATATGCGGACTGCCTTTGTAACCATCACTCAGCTGGTAATCAGCAGGGAGCATTGTGTGATGCTTCCTTAGGAAAGTTAATGCCTAAGAAGTAATGGGCTCTTCATTACATGGGGCACCCAAAGAACCCCGTGGGAAGAGACAGGCAGGAAACAGTAGGGGACAGAGCAGAGTTCATGGGCTAGCTCGTAATTATCATGGCTCCTGGCTAAAAACTGACAGACTCCATGCACACACTGAGTGCAACATTCTCGTTCCACCATGTTTTATTTCTCACATGCCTGTTCCTGGCCATGGTTGTGTTACCAAGGATTGAAACTTAACTTGCTTTTCCCCCTTACATCTACTTAACATTTTCAAAGGAAACAGAGAGAAGTGGTCAAAGGACACCTAGTAATTCTTCAGTGGAAGCAGTGGTTTTTTTTTTCCCCCTCATCATCGGGTCAAACAATTCTGTACAACTTAAGTTCGAGCCTGTGTCATGACACACACAAAAAGAAAATGCTTTTCAGAGTAGACCACAGAGTGTCTGATTACCCGACCTGATAAGGCCTACAAATGGAAAGAGGAGAAAAAGTTAATTTTGTGTGCTGACTGCAAATACTTTTTGTTGTCTCTGTGGCCCTGAATTCTGAAATGGTACACAATTGGACCTTCTCAAATTTCCTTACACTTCTCAGCTTGGTTTTTGAGCTGATGATATGTTGACGTCTCTCTCACCAGCAAGGGCAAAACTATCTCTATGTATGCTTCTTTCGTTTCCATGGATGGATTATTTTCTTTGAAAAGGCTTTAACTGCCACAGATGGATATTCTTTTGAGTCATTGTTTTCATTATTTTTCACAGGAGAGTGAGGCTAGGGCCCTTGACTGAGAGCATGTCTATCCTTTAAGACCCAGAGAGCCATAGAACATGCATTTAGTGTGTTTGGGGTATCTCCATGTCATTAGTGCTCAGCTAATTAACTGCTCTCAGGATAAAGGCCAAATTCTCTTCATTCTGTTCTTAAGGCCTTCCATCACTTAGCCTTCCTTTTCCTACTACAACACCTCTTTTTTTGGGCCCAGAGGTCTTCCATTCTTCCAACACTGCTCGCTAATGCACCTGCCTCAGGGACAAGCTTTGGAAGTTCTGGAGCTAGAGCACATGAGGGCCCATCAGATCTTAGTTCTTCTTTAGGGACAAGTGTGGTAGAGAGACCTATGGACTGTGAATCTGAGACCTCATTCTCTCACCTACTGGTTCTGGCCACAGAGGAAGCTGGAAGTCTCAGAACTAACATTCAGTTTTATAATCTCTACAATGGGTACTAACACTCTGTTTTCTTTTTTTTCAAAGATTTTATGTATTCATTTATTAGAGAGAGAGAGGGAGAGAGAGCTTGAGCCAGGGAAGGAATCTCCAGCAGACCCCACACTGAGCACAGAGCCCAATGTGGGGCTTGACCCCATGACCCCGAGATCATGACCCGAGCCAAAATCAAGAGTCGGACACTCAACCAACAGAGCCACCCAGGCACCCCCTAACAGTTTTCTAGTCTGTAAGATGGGGTAGTAACATCTGGATATATGGTTTTGCACTTGGAAAAGCCTTGGGCTTTCATAGCTCTGGCGGCTTAAAAGCAAAGATGTCCCTGCTGATATTCTTCGCCCACTTCTCTGCAGTCCTCCCATTTCCTCTCTGCCTATAAAATCCTTAAAATCCTTTCTATCATCAGGGCCCTTCTTGGTTCTGTCGTATTTATAACATTTTACCCAGCTGCTCTGCTCCTGTTGGTTTTTCATTGTTCAAATCACCTATAACCTTTGCTAACAATATATTTTGTCACTTAAATAAATAGAGCTCTGTGTTTGGTTTAACTTCTCAGCTTGTAACTCATAATAAATTGATCCTACTTCTCATCAGAGTCAGAAGCATCATATTCAGAAAATACATCAGCTTGAGGTAAAAAATACATTGAACATCTATTAGAGTTTCACTACAACATTTCTGCAAACCCCAGAGGGTCTGGCATTGCGCGACAAACCCAACTGTCTCCTCGTCTGATGGCATCTCAGCCGCTCTTCTCCCCCTCAGAACTCTTCATGCGCCACAGGTTGGCGCCTGGCTCTCCAACCTGTTTACTCGGTCCTTCCCATCTCTTTTCTCTTTTTCTCAACGAGTGGCTCTCTGACATTTCTGACACAGATGAAGTCCGACTTTTGGGCCCTTGGGAGAGAAGGGCATAATGTTGATGCTTTTACAACCTGGCACCAGGTTGAGGCTCTCACCCTCTTTGGGGCCAGCGGCAGCTGGGCCTGGAGGAATTGGGGCCAGCCATCTTGCCCTGCTGTCTCCTCCTCCTCCTCAGCCAGTCTCCTGTGGAGGCTCCCCTGAGTTGACCAGATGACCAGGGCTCCCACAGTTGCTTTTTCTGGGGAGAGGAACTTTCAGAGCACATCTCCCCACTGTGTCATTTTACTTCCCAGCCAGACCCTTGGAATTCTTACTTCTGCACAGAACTCCAAGTTTTCAAGCCAATTTCACATGCATTGTTAGGATTCGATTCTCAAAACCACTCTGTGGAAAGCAGTGCAGGGTTCTGAATCTCCCCTTTCATAGATGAGAGGAGGGAGACAGAAGAGGTGGGAGGTTTCCTTTCCCTCTCTGGCCACAGAATGTATGTCCGAGACCCTGTGCAGTATACATGTCCTAATCCTTCGACTTAGTCTTGTCTACTACCTCCCTGGGATTTCCCTGTTTAATTGATACCATGGCCCATTTGGCCTCTACCCTTCCGGTTTGTCAGCACCTGTCTGCTGGAGCTGTGTATTCTCCAGAGGGCAAACTCCTATCATCCTAATCTCAGGGAAGGGGATTCAGCAGACTCTTTTGATTAATTAGGGAAAATGCTTCTGTCTTGATGGTGCTGACAGTTGCATACCTGTTGGAAGCAGGATTGGGGGTAACAGATGGTGACCAAGGAAATGAAGATCATGTGGAAAGAGTCTTCCTTGGCATGTAACAAAGGAGAAGGTGTACCTGGACTTTTATTTGGCGTGGTGGGGATGAAGGGGTAACGATCCTAGGAAAGATGCATCTCTAACCAGCTCCATGCACTTGATCTGGATTAACACTTAAAAGTAAGCCCTGCACCAGCTCCCCACACTTCTGTGACCTTCATCTGGTTAAGAGACCCGGACCTGACTTTTAATAAGTTAACCAAACCTGTCACTGTTTGGGTTTCAGCTGTATTTTACTGTTTGCACTCTTAGGATCAGTGTTTCCAGGTTTGAACTGTGAAAAAGTGGATGGTTCCTTGAAATCACAGGTCACAGCCTGTAGACTTTGGGCCTCATTTAACCTGCCTAAAAGACACTCCACCCCGGAACTCTTTTCTTTGAGCTTGACATCGGGCAGCAGGGACATAATTTGAAGCTGAGGGACAGAGGGGGGGCAAAAGAGGAAGGGTTGCCCAGGAAATCTCTTTAGATGACCTTTCACTTTTCTTATTTCATTACTGCTCTCCTGTGCAAACAGTGAAAACACGCCAGTGCCTGGGCTCTGCCACGGACCAGTGGATTCTGAGTCTCTGAGAATGGAGCCTGAATATCTGTAATATTTAAAGCTCCTTAGGTTTTCTAATGCTAGGGTGGAGAACTGCTGGGTTAAAGTCTTTGTGGAGGTTTACAGGGGGCCTTTCAGGGCTTTGAAATTAAGAAAGCCCTACACTAGCCCTTTATCTGGTATGTCCTTCCAAATGGCCAACAGACACATGAAAAAGTTCTCAACATCGCTCGGTATCAGGGAAATCCAAATCAAAACCTCAGTGAGATACCACCTCACACCAGTCAGAATGGCTAAAATTAACAAGTCAGGACGAACTCAACAGGAGATCGAAGGAGAGAGTAGCAACAACTCTCTGAACAGAAAAGCGACCACTTACTGGAAGGTGGGACGTGCGGAGAAGTGAATCCGAGGCGATATTTGGGAGGATAGACGGCGGGGGAGGGGGCCTCCATCGGCTGCTTCTGGCAAGTGCTAGAGCCGCGGAGCACAAAATCGGAACTTTTAAGAAGTCGGCTCCGTGGAGGGACGTCGCTCCAGTGGCTAAGTGGGGGGTGGAACCCTCGCGGGACAGTGTGGTCTCAGGACCCTCGGGGTCACAGAAAGACCGGGGGTGCCTGAGTGCGGCAGAGCTCCCAGGGATCGGGGCGGGGAAGCCGGCTGCAGAGACGGAGCCGAGGCGTGGGCTCTCAGCTCGGGGTTGCCATAAACTGTGATCCGCGGCCCAGTCGGGCCACTGCTCCTCCAGCAGGGACCCAACAAGCGGCAGAGCCGGGGAGACTCCCCTTCCTCCCCCGGGAGGAGCGGCGCAGGAACGCACCGCAGGGATCTGCTGGGTTTGGAGACTCCACACGGGGTCAGGTGCCAGAGATAGAAACGCTCGGTCACAGGCCGGGTGAGCATGGAGTGCGGCCGGAG
>NW_027397090.1:11730242-11754537 GCF_003265705.2 Callorhinus ursinus
AGAGAGACAAATCAAGGAGTCGATCCCATTTACAATTGCACCGAAAACCATAAGATACCTAGGAATAAATTTAACCAAAGAGGCAAAGGATCTGTACTCAGAAAACTATAAAATACTCATGAAAGAAATTGAAGAAGACACAAAGAAATGGAAAAACGTTCCATGCTCATGGATTGGAAGAACAAACATTGTGAAGATGTCAATGCTACCTAGAGCAATCTACACATTCAGTGCAATCCCCATCAAAATACCATCCACTTTTTTAAAGAAATGGAACAAATAATCCTAAAATTTGTATGGAACCAGAAGAGACCCCGAATAGCCACAGGAATGTTGAAAAAGAAAAGCAAAGCTGGCAGCATCACAATTCCGGACTTCCAGCTCTATTACAAAGCTGTCATCATCAAGACAGTATGGTACTGGCACGAAAACAGACACATAGATCAATGGAACAGAATCGAGAGCCCAGAAATGGACCCTCAACTCTATGGTCAACTCATCTTTGACAAAGCAGGAAAGAATGTGCAATGGCAAAAAGACAGTCTCTTCAAACAAATGGTGTTGGGAAAATTGGACAGCCACATGCAGAAGAATGAAACTGGACTATTTCCTTACACCACACACAAAAATCGACTCCAAATGGTTGAAAGACCTAAACGTGAGACGGGTGCCCATCAAAATCCTGAAGGAGAACACAGGTAGCAACTTCTTCGACCTCACCCGCAGCAACTTCTTCCTAGAAACGTCGCCAAAGGCAAGGGAAGCAAGGGCAAAAATGAACTAATGGGATTTCATCGAGATAAAATGCTTTTGCACAGCAACAGAAACAGTCCACAAAACCAAAAGACAACCGACAAAATGGGAGAAAATATTTGCAAATGACATATCTGATAAAGGGCTAGTATCCAAAATCTATAAAGAACTTATCAAACTCAACACCCAAAGAACAACTAATCCAATCAAGAAATGGGCAGAAGACATGAACAGACATTTTTCCAAAGAAGACATCCAAACGGCCAACAGACACGTGAAAAAGTGCTCAACATCGCTCGGCATCAGGGAAATCCAAATCAAAACCTCAATGGGATACCGCCTCACACCCGTCAGAATGGCTAAAGGTAACAAGTCAGGAAACGACAGATGTTGGCAGGGATGTGGAGAAAGGGGAACCCTCCTACACTGTTGGTGAGAATGCAAGCTGGTGCAACTCCTCTGGAAAACAGTATGGAGGTTCCTCAAAAAGTGGAAAATAGAGCTACCATACGATCCAGCAATTGCACTACTGGGTATTTACCCCAAAGATACAAATGTAGGGATCCGAAGGGGTATGTGTACCCCAATGTTTATAGCAGGAATGTCCACAATAGCCAAACTGTGGAAAGAGCCAAGATGTCCATCGACAGATGAATGGATAAAGAAGAAGTGGTATATATACACAATGGAATATCATGCAGCCATCAAAAGGAATGAGATCTTGCCATTTGCAACGACGTGGATGGAACTGGAGGATGTTATGCTGAGTGAAATAAGTCAATCAGAGAAAGACTTGTATCATATGACCTCACTGATATGAGGAATTCTTAATCTCAGGATACAAACTGAGGGTTGCTGGAGTGGTGGGGGGTGGGAGGGATGGGGTGGCTGGGTGATAGTCATTGGGTAGGGTATGTGCTATGGTGAGCGCTGTGCATTGTGCAAGACTGTTGAATCACAGATCTGTACTTCTGAAAGAAATAATGCAACATATGTTAAGAAAAAAGAAAAAGAAGAAGATAGCAGGAGGGGAAGAATGAAGGGGGGGAGTAAGTCAGAAGGGGAGACGAACCATGAATGACGATGGACTCTGAAAAACAAACTGAGGGTTCTAGAGGGGAGGAGGGTAGGGGGATGGTTTAGCCTGGTGATGGGTATTAACGAGGACACATTCTGCATGGAGCACTGGGTGTTATGCAGAAACAATGAATCATGGAACACTACGTCAAAAACAAATGATGTATGGTGATTAACATCACAATAAAAACTTAAAAAAATAAAAAAATTTAACAAGACAGGAAACGACAGATGTTGGCGGGGATGCGGAGAAAGGGGAACCCTCCTACACTGTTGTTGGGAACGCAAGCTGGTGCAGCCACTCTGGAAAATAGTATGGAGGTTCCTCAAAAGGTGGAAAATAGAGCTGCCCTATGACCCAGCAATTGCACTACTGGATATCTACCCCAAAGATACAAATGTGGGGATCCGAAGGGGTACGTGCACCCTGATGTTTATAGCAGCAATGTCCACAATAGCCAAACTATGGAAAGAGCCAACATGTACATCGACAGATGAATGGATAAAGAAGATGTGCTCTATATATACAATGGAATATTATGCAGCCATCAAAAGGAATGAGATCTTGCCGTTTGCAACGATGTGGATGGAATTGGAGGATATTATGCTGAGCGAAATAAGTCAATCAGAGAAAGACATGTATCATATGACCTCACTGATATGAGGAATTCTTAATCTCAGGAAACAAACTGAGGGTTGCTGGAGTGGTGGGGGGTGGGAGGGATGGGGTGGCTGGGTGATGGACATTCGGTAGGTTATGTGCTATGGTGAGCGCTGTGAAGTGTGTAAGACTGATGAATCACAGAGCTGTACCTGTGAAGCAAATAATACATTATATTTTGAAAAAAAAAAGGAGAAGATAGCAGGAGGGGAAGAATGAAGGGGAGTAAATCAGAGGGGGAGACGAACCATGAGAGAGGATGGGCTCTGAGAAACAAACTGAGGGTTCTAGAGGGGAGGGTGGGGGGACGGGTTAGCCTGGTGATGGGTATTAAAGAGGGCACGTACTGAATGGAGCACTGGGTGTTATACGTAAACAATGAATCATGGAACACTACATCAAAAACTAATGATGGAATGTTTGGTGATTAACATAACATAATAAAATAAAAAAATGGAAAAAAAAAGAATGCTCTATACTCTCTTGCTAGGCAGATGAAGAGATGTGCCTTAGATAATAAACATCATTAGTATCTCTGTGCATCAACTTACTGTCATGAGTTAGGAGGTCAGTCTCCTCACTACTCTACTCCTCCTTCCCAGACTTGGCTGGGAAGGCTGAAGGCAGATTTCTTCCCCATCAAGATAAGGGGTGCCGTCCAACATTGAATGTCCCACCACAGTGGACCTGGTCTGTGAAACCGCAAATGCCATTTGCTTTCACTCTCCATTGGCCAGATGCTCCAAATTCATAAAACTTTTTCAAAGCACTAAGAATTCTTTAACTCACACGTTGAACTGCTGGTAGAGTAATAACAAGGATGTCTCCTTCCTCATCCCTAAATAAAGTATTGGAATAAAACAAGACATTCTTTTTTAGCATCCAAACAGATCCCAGCAGTTCCAGCCAGGAAATTTAACAGCCTGATGTGGGGCAATAGGATCAGTCGACAGGGCTTGTCTTTCTGGCATGAATGCTAGCTGGTGTTCAGTGCCTGCTCCCTACACAGGTCAGAGCCACATGTGTGAGGAATTCTCAATATGATGAATAAGTGATACGTAGCTAATGAGTATCTCCTGCATGGGTAGATGGTTTACCTCAGACGTTCCTAATCCTGGCTGATCTTTCTATTTCTTTGGACACTTTGGAAAAGCACAGATATTTGAGGCCACTTCAGACATACTGCATCAACATTCCCAAGAGCATGGGGCCTGGGTATCTGTATCTGTATGTTTTTTTTTTTTGAATCGCCCTTCCTCATCCTTACTAGGTATCCTCATATGTGACTCGCAGGATCGTAAGTTGGTAGACCCTTTTTTAGAGGGCAATTTCATTCTATCACAATGTAAAATCCATTTCCCTTTGAAGAAGCAATTCTTTTGCATCCTTTAAATGTATCTGCATAAGTATCAAACATAGATGTAACTCTATGATGACAAAGACTGGAAACAACCTAAAGATTTGTCAATGGAGTTAAATGAATGAAAACATTTCTACACAATGGAATACTATACAGTTAGTAAGTTAGATCATTTGGGAATGATCTTTGTAGATAGAGAAAGATGCATGTATATTTTAAGTGAAAGTGAGTTGCACAATAATTTCATTGTGTGTGTGTGTCTGTGTATGTACAATACAGACACATATATTTTCAGACATATAAGCATACGCATGCATGTATGTGTGTGCATACATCTTAGCACACATATATATCTGTGCATATCCTCAGTTACCTTCTGGAAGGATTTACCATTTGTTAATCATTTGAATTTATTTACTTTGAGTTCGTTTCCTAAGCCTCTCAGTGCTGCTCAGGCATGTCTGAGAACCAGTGGTTGAGCTGCCAAAGTTTCATTCTTAGGCCAAGCCAGTGATCCTTAGAGTTTCCTAGGAGATATTCTTTCAGTGTCCATTGTTAACTGAAGAGAGAGCCATTGCTCTAGTCATGTTAAGGTAGCAACCGAATTTGTTTAGGACTCACCTTGAGTGATGGGGACCCTTTGCTAAAGTTTCAAAGGTGGTATCTATATTTATTTCCAGGCACTTTTTTTTCTCTCTTCTTTCATGGGTGAATCAAATTTGGAAATATGTTTTTTAGAATCAAAGAGGTGATCTGGTTCTCCTAGTGGAAATAACATTTAAATGTCTTTGAGCCTATAAATCTCATTGTATGGGTTATTTTATTTTAATTTTTTTATTATGTTCAGTTAGCCACTATGTAGTACATTATTAGTTTCTGATGTAGTGTTCAGTGATTCACCAGTTACGCATAACACCCGGTATAGGTTTTTTAAAATTAAAACTTCCTTTTACATTTCGTCAGTATAAAGAGGAGCTTTATAATGATGGTAATTCATTTGAATCACTTGCTTAGTTTTAAGAAAGCAGGGTGTGTGCAAAGATCCTTCTTCTTATTGATGGTATGTAGGACATCAAATCATGGGTCACAAACATTGTTTCTCGTTGAAATGGAAGGGCTTTTGTCTGCCTTGATCCTCCCACCCCCCCTTTTCCTTCCCTTCTTCATTTTCCAGATGGCTAGACACCCAATGTATGGGCTATGAAGAAGAGAAGAAAAAATGCTCAAATACTAGGCATTGCACTTGTGTAAATTGTTTTATTTTCCTGAATAATCCTGCGAGGAGGTGTTATTGTTCTCCTTTCACAAATGAGAAAACATTGAGAGGGATTTTGTGTGGCCCAAAGTCAGCACATGTTGGAACTAGCACTGGGCCTCCCTAGGCCCATATATCTTTTCTACTGCGTCTACCACGCAAGCCCCAAACTAATGATTTCTGTAATAATATTATCTTGGGCATTAAAACAACTCGGGAGTCACTTTATCAAGACTGGAAAATGCTGATAGCATCCTAAAGTGCTAACATTTTTCCAGTCGAATTCCAAAATAATCCCTTTCATACAGCCCTTTCTTAAATTACGTGAAACGGTGGCAGGATAATATTCTTGAAGTTTTCCCCAATGCATTTTGTCCCTTTGACCCTTTTCCAGTTCAGCCAAGTGGACTAGAAGTGTTGCTTGCCTTATGGAAGGAATATTATGGTAGCAATAATAAAAATCTGTATTAGTTTGCTAGGGCTCCCGTAATAAAGTACCACAAACTGAATGGCTTAAATAACAGATTTTTATTGTCTCATAGTTCTGGAGGCTGGGAATTCAGGATCAAAGTGTTGGCAGGATTGGTTCCTTCTGTGGGCTGGGAGTGAGAATCTGTTCCATGCCTCATGCCGAGCTTCTGGTGTTTGGCTGGCAATCTTTGATCTTCCTTGGCTTGTAGGTAAATCATCTTCACACAGTTTTCTCCCTTTGTTTGTGTCTCTGTGCCCAAATTCCCCCTTTTCACAGGAATGCCTCATATTCACTTAGGGGCCTACCCACTTCAATATGACCTCATCTTAACTCATTATAACTGCAACAACCGTATTTACAAATAAGGTCACATTCTAAGGTACTGGGGACTAAGATTTCAATATCCAAACTTTTGAGAGGCGCAGTTCAATCCATAGTATACTCCCTGAAACGTCTGGAGAAATTGAGAGCCAAGGAGACCTGGGCTTTATTTCTTCAGTAGATGATAAGGTATAAACAATCAGGTGTTGTGTCCATATAGAGAGGCCTCCGCTTAGAGGAGTGAGAGCAGCAGAATGGCTTTGTGTGGCTCAGCAGGACCTGGGAGAGACATGGCCTTAGAGGACCACGAAGATTCCTGAAACCCCATGATGATGGTGGAGCTGTAGAATGTGCTCTTGAGCCAAGAGGATTCTTCAACTTGGAGCAAGGTCCAAACTGAAAGGGCCTTTTGGATAGGAATGAGAAAGATTGGAGCTGCCATCTGCATGGAAAGATGGGGGAAGGAAAGCAACCTCACTTATCTGTCTGGAGAGGACTCAACCCCAACCCCTCCCTCTTCTTTCCACAGGAGGAGTTGTGTCTGGCTTGTGCACTTGAGTGAGCCAAGCTCGGCTTGCTCCACTACAGGTGAAGCCCACAACCTTTGATGCCTTCAGCACTAAAAGAAAAGTCTCGAGAGGGCAGGGGCAGCCAGGCCAACCTGGGATTCCAGGCCAACCTAGGTATTCCCAGACACTGCCAGAGGAAAATGGGGAACTTCCCAGGGTGGCTGTTGAGTGAAACAAATTGATTGGCTTATTAGCCAACAGTTCACAGCACGTTGGGGAAAAGCAAATATGAACTGTGTTTTTCTCTATTGCTATTTATGGGTTGAAACTCTTTCCTGATAAAATGCCATGAGACACTAGAAGCCAGGTAGATCACTGAATTCTTCACATAAAAGTAGGCTTTTCTAAACATTGGCAGCAATTTCCTTTGTAAATAGGTTTAACCTTAGACCTGCTGTCATCTTGCATTTTTGCACAGGAAATTAATTTTCTCCATCCTTTTGGTGTTTGAGGGAAGAGGGGAAAAAGTTGAGAAAGTCCCTGGGATTTCGAAAAGCTGCCATATAAACTTTAAAATTAAACAGATGTTATGTGAGTCACATGTAAATGGAGCCGTGGGGACCCAGGTCATAAACTGAATGGGATGTCCTGAGGCAAGAGACGAAGTGGATTTTGGGGGGCAATTATTGGGGACCTTGTGGATCAAAAATATCAAGTGAAGATGGATCTTTGTGTTTCATCAAGAGCTAGAGAATATTCCACACCATAAATCCTTTCCAGCAAATTTTAAACTTCCTGAGGGCAGAGGCCATGTCTTTCTCCACTTTCTATTCTCAGTGCCCAGCAGGTGCCTCACATGGAGCAGCCACTGAGCCATTTAGTGAATTTAGTCGTCTGGGAGCAAGCAGATAGTTACCTCATAGGAGGTGACTGCTCAGTGCTGGGACCCCTGTAGCTGACCTCAGTTTCATTCTTTACTGTTTTAGTTTAGATTTTCCCAGAAGCAGAGCCTCAAGTAAGGACTCGGGTACAGGTAGTTTGTTGCGGAGGTGAGCCCAAGAAGTAGGAGGGTGAGAGAGGTGACAACAAGATGGGAAAAGAGGAAAAGAAAACATTAGGGAGAATTAGGAAGGCTTCTGCTGTCAGCAGTGGTGGGCGGTTTACTTCACTGGGGTCCCTTTGAAGGGTATAGAATAATCCCCAGAACTTTCCATGCTGAGGGCAGAGGCTGAAGGTATTTATCCACTCTTTCCTTTTCTTCACATTGACAGACATCTTCAGTGCGGAGAGTAGCACCTACGAGCACTTGAAGTGGGACACTGTTATCATCAGTTCATCACAGTGAGGGATGGAATCAGAGGTGGGCCCAGGAGGGTGCGGAGCGGGGCCCCAGGAACAGTCAGTTCCCCCCTGACTGTAATAACTTTCCTTCTCTTTCTCCTCCTTTGATCTGTCTTGGATAGTATTTATATATGCCTTTGAATACCTTTTAAATAGAAATGTATTGGCCCTTTATTTCAAGTGATTAATTTTCCTATATGGAGTAAGAGTGAAAGACCAAGGATATCAGAAAGACAATAAGCGTATTCTGCCTCTGTAATCCTGATGTACTGCCATATCCTTCATGGGGAAAGATTCCTAGAGGGTTTTTCCGTCCTAAGCTGGGCCCATTTGACCTTGTCTCTCTCCCTTTCTCAGTGTTTCCCTGCAGCAAGCATTGGCCCTCCCATGCCAATCTCATTTCTGCCTGCATCTTTGCTGATTTAAGTTACTCATCATTCAATTCACCTGAAAAGCTGTCTCTCCACTTTTATACTCTTTTCTAGCTGTTAGGTGTTGAATTGTGTCCTAATTCCTCATTCATGAGATGAAGTCCAAACACTCCGGTATCTCAGGACGTGACCTTATTTGTAAACAGCGTTAGTTAAGATGAGGTCATACTGGAGGAGGTTGGCCCTAATCTAATTAGAATGTTGTCTTTAAGAAAGGGGAGATTTGGACTCAGAGACAGGCAAGTATAGAGGTAACAGTGTGAAGAAACACGGCGAGGTGGTAACTGTCTGCAGGAAAGAGAGAAAGGCCTGGAACACATCCTTCCCTCACTACCCTCAGAAAACTGGCCCTGCCAACACCTTGACTTCAAATACTTCTGGCTTCCAACACTGTGAGACAACAGACTTCTGGGTTTAGGCCACTCAGTTAGTGGTGCTTTGTTATGGTAGCCCTAGCAAATGAATACATGAGACATTCTTCACGTTCAGCTTAAAACCTTCCTCTTCTCTGAATTTCAGTGGATTATAGAGAGTCCTGGGCCAGGTGTTAGAAACACTGGGTCTAGTCCTGACACTGATCATTAACGAGTTGTATAAACGGGGCAAGTGTCTTCACCTCTTTGGACCTCTTCATAGTGCAAAATAGGGTAATAACTGTCCTGTCCCATTGCCTGAGAGTGGGGATCCTCACATGTGTATGAAAAGGTTTGTAATCTAGAGAGCAGTACGCTGATGCACAGAGCGGGCGTAAAGAAAGGAATGTTGAATTTTGATCTGGGCATCAGGGGGACCTTGGAACAGTATTTCCTTTCAGCCTCAGTCCTGTCTTCTGTAAATCAAGATGACTTTTGAGGCCCCTTCCCAGCTCTCAAGCTCTGGGACTACATGGTATTATTAGTTATTTATTGATTCAACAAATACTGATTGTCTGCTCTGCCAGGTTGTGCACGAGGCACAAGGGAGTGAGTAACTTCAGTCCTGGTCTTCCAGGAACTTTGTTGCTCCAGAGTTTTCCTTCTCAGTAAATCCCACAGTGGCCATCTCCACCCTTAGATGACATATTTTCCTCATCCTTAGAGGAACAAAATCTTGGAGAAACATAAAGATGGGACCAAGAAGGGATGGTTTTGGAAAGAGATTGTTTCCAAAGCCGTGCTGTTTTGTCAACAGTTAAGGAAACGATTGGCTATGGATTCCTTTGTATAGGCCAACAGTGACATTTTATTAAAATTTCATCTTCCAAAATGTTCTAGCTCAGCCTGGCTTCATTTTGTTGGCATATCTCTGGGTTTACTAACAACACACAGCTGTTTAAGGTGTGGAGAGAGCGTATCCTTTCCTTGAATGATTTCTGACCACTAGTATTTGTGTTGTTAGTTGTATCTCCATCTCCTCTTGAGTTTTCATTTCATTTTTGTTTTATTTTACATCATGGATATTCCGTTTACTACAGAGAGAGGCTGTCTGCCCTTCTTTTATCTAGGTAAACCTCTTTGCATGTCTCTCTCTGTGATCAAATCTCAGTGGTGGACATCAGTCCAGGTAGACATTGGATTTGAAGTATTTCACTTATGCAGCTAAGATGTTTTTGGAGGGTCTATACCCGGCTCACTCAGCGTAGCTGGAAATACAGTAGTGACAAGTCAAGGAATCATATTATCCCCATGGAAGGTTCCATTCTTCTGGGGAAAAAAAGTATATAAAGAAAGACAAAAGAAGAGCAAAACTGGGGGCATCGTGTGCCTTAATTTCAAGCTATATTACAAAGCTATAGTAATCAAAACATTAGGGTGTTGGCATAAAAACAGACACAGAGATCACTGGGGCAGGGAGTCCAGAAATAAATCCAAGCAGGTATGGTCAATTACAACAAAGGAGACAAGAATATATGATGGATAAAGAAAGTCTCTTCAGTAAATCATGTTGAGAAAACTGGACCACCACATTACACCATACACAAAAAACTCAAAATGGATTAACAACTTGAATGTAAGACCAGAAACTTTAAAACTCCTGGAAGAAAACACAGGTGGTAAGCTCTTTGACATCACTCTTGGCGTTATTTTTTTTAGATCTGAGTCCAAAGGTAATGGCAACAAAAGCAAAAATAAACAACAGACTACAACAGACTAAAAGTTTCTGCGCAGTGAAGGAAACCATCAACAAGATAAAAAGACAGGGTACTGAATGGGAGAACTTACTTGCAAATCGTATGTCTGATAAGGGATTAATATCCAAAATCTATAGGGAACTCCTATAGTTCGTTAACAATAACAACAGCAAAAGACCCCCAACTCAATTAAAAAAAATGGGCAGAGGACACGAATAGACATTTTTGTGAAGAAGACACACAGATGGTCAACTGACTCATGAAAGTATGCTCAACATCATTATTCATCAGCAATACGGAAGTCAGAACCATAATAAGGTAGCATGTCATACCTGTAAGAATGGCTCTTATCAAAAGGACAAGAAATAACAAGTGTTGGCGAGGATAAGGAGAAAAGGGAACCCTCGAAAATTAAAAACAGATATGATCCAGCTGTTCTATTTCTGAGTATTTATTCAAAGAGAACAAAACACTAATTTGAAAAGATAGATGCACCCCTATGTCCACTGCAGCATTGTTTACAATAGCCAAGACAAGGAAACAACCTAAGTGCCCACGGATGGATGAATGGATAAAGATGTGCTGTACACACACACATACGTAATGGAATCTTCTCAGCCATAAAAAGAATGAGATCTTCCCATTTGTGACAACATGGATGGACCTGGAGGGTATTATGCTAAGTGAAATAAATCAGAGAAAGACAAATAACGTGTGACTGTACTCATTTGTAGAACCTAAAAAACAAAGTAAGTGAATGAAAAAAGTAAAACTCAGATACAGTAACTAGATTGGTGGTTGTCAAAAGGGTGAGGGATGGGGGGAATGGGTGAAGGGGGTCAAAAGGTACAAATAAATAAGTACATAAAATAAGTCATGAGTATATCGTCCAGTGTGGTGACTATAGTCAATAATACTGTATTGCACATTTGAAAGTTGCTGAGAAAGTAAATCTCAAAAGTTCTCGTCATAAGAGGGACGCCTGGGTGGCACAGTCAGTTAAACATCCGACTCTTGCTTTTGGCTTAGGTCGTGACCTCAAGCTTGTGAGATCAAACCCTGGCTCCATGTTCAGCCCAGAGTCTGCTTGAGACTCTCTCTCCCTCTTCTTTTGCGCTTCCCCTCTAATCGCTCTCATGCGTGCTCTCTCTAAATGAATAAATAAATCTTTTAAAAAAAGTTCTCATCGTAAGAAAAAGACATTTTGTAATTTCGTATACTGGCATGGTAACTAGACTTACTGTGGTGATGTTATCACAATATTTATAGTAGCCAAGTCGTTGTTTTATACCTGAAACTAATATAATACTGTATGTCAGTTACACTTCAGTAAAACAGAGATACAAATAAATATATAAAGAGATGAATTAAGTTCAGAAAATAAGTGCCAGGTCCGTGTGCTAAAGAGTGACAAAAGTACGTGGGGACCTTGGATGATGTGGACAAAGGAGTCCGCTCTGGGAAGTAAGATTTGAGCAGGCACTTGACTGAAGAAGAATGAGATGTAGGGAGCTCTGGAGCATGAAATTTGGGCCATGCAGAAGAAACAGAAAATGCAAAGACCTCAAGGAAGGGGAAGGATCTGACATGCTGAGACAATCAGGAGAGGGCATGCGTAGACTATAAAAGCACTTGGAATACCCGTGTTATTCCTGAGGGCACCCTCAGCCCCAGCCCCATTTCTCTGCTTCTCTTTTGCTTGAATGACTTCTTCAGACCAATTTGTCACCCTCCCTGTCTGTTTAATAAATCTTCTACATTGTGTGTAAACCTTGGCCCCTGAGAATTGGATTTATTAAGTCATGACCTAAGGGGAAACGTTTGGGGGGAAAGTTAGATTTAGTTCAGTAACCATGGGAAGGCAGGATGAGCTAATAGGTATCTCAGGCAGGAGTCATTCAATGATAAGAAAGATGAACCCATTTGAAATAGCACTAGAAAAGGGGAATTTCGTAAAAATGTAGGGAATGTTCATGGAACCCAGGGGCAGGAGGTAGGCTGGGCTTCACTGTCTCAGGCCGCTCCTGTCTTCGCTGTTCTCTTTCTGGAGGGCTTGTTCTTGCATGGCTGCTTTGCTGCCTTCCGGCTCCGTTCTGCTCTCTGCAGCATCTTTCCCTGCAAGGCATTTCATTATCTCACTCCCATAACCTTGGCTTGCACTTAAGGGAGCACCCAGCAGCAGCCAGGCAACTTGACCTTTTGTGCCCACCCTGGTCCCAATAACTATAGACTTTAGTCTCAACTACAAAATCCTGGACTAATGATGCATGGCCCCAGTAGGGGTCAGGCATTCATCTTTGGTCAGTTTAGATGTACCTGGTGTAGGGGTTATTCTCTGGGGTCATAGGGATAGTAATTTGGTGGGGCGGCTTCTCTAATGAAGATGTATAGATGGGGATAGAGTCAGGGCTATCTTTAGAAAAGATAAGATAAGTAGAATGTGCTTGGGACGGGAGGATTCACAGCGAAGGACGAAATGGGGTCTGGAAAGAAAACCAGTAGGGAGAATGAAGAGGTTAGATATTATGGGAGGAAGTACAGTGGCCATGAAGATGTGGGTTTAGATTTCTTCTGATATTTTTAATAACACGTCCACATGTGTATGTATACACATGCACATCACCTTCCACCAAGTGATGTGATGCAACTTATAGAAAACAATTTAAAACTCAGAACTAGTTTAAGCTAATTCATTCTGCTCTTTCGTCTACCTTCTAGAAATAGACTGGCTTGATTGTTAAATCTTAATTAAGATTTAATTATTTGAGACTGCTATGAGGCACCAAACCCCACATTTTTTTTTTTTTTTTTTTTTTTTTTTTTTTACTTCGTCAGCATACAGGAAAACTACATTTCCCAGCCTTGCCTGCAGGTCCATGTAACTAGGTTGTGGTCAGTGATACATTGGCATACTTTCATCCCTGGCCCCAGAAACCTTCCTACTCGATCTCCATGCTTTGTCACTCTTCCCTTGCCTGCCATTTCAATTCTGATGACACAGTAAAGCACTTGAAGTCCAAAGAGTTGGTTCAGCCATGGGATGGAAAATTCTGGATTCTCAGATGACTCTGTGGAGCAGAGACCCTTTATGGATTTGCATTAGATTAAGACATGAGTGATAAATGAGCAATGCCACTGATTTTTTAGTGTTAATTGTAATGACTCTTAGTTTTATCCTTATTAGTACATTGAGGATGTTTATTCTTTTTTGGAGTTTCTGCCTTCTCCCCTAATGCTGTGGTAGAGATATATGCATATTTTTTAAAAGACTTATTTATTTATTTGAGAGAGCCTGAGAGTGAGCACGAGCAGGAGGTGGGGCGGATAGAGAGGGAGAGAGAGCACCCTCTGAGTGTGGAGCCTGATATGGCTTTATCTGATGATGCTGATACCATGACCTGAGCCAAAATCAAGAGTGGGACACTTAACCCACTGAGCCACCCAGGCGCTCTGAGATTTATGCGTATTTTAACAAAATGCTAATAAATCCATAAGATAGAGTGGTAAGGCTATAATAGAGTGAAAATTAATGGCAAAGAGGATATATAAATCTGACACTAAAGAAATTCTTTTATAAGTGAACTATCCAGTAATGTACCTAGATGTTTAATCTTCAGGGGTGGCATGTAATTCATTTATTGATTTATTTTTTTTGACCACAGAAAGTGTTTGCTTTCCACAACTATGTTTGAATTTCACCAGTTTCAAGTCCATCCCAGAAAGCTAGCTACAGTGCACTCTTTTATTTACTAATGTTGTGCAGGGAGAAATTTTCTTAAGGAAAAAAATTCTTTTATTTGCCAGTTAGCTTTTGGTAATGGAAATGTAGATAGAAGCACAGTTCGCTGATGTTTAAGTATTCACCCTGCCACCCATATAGCTGACAGAGACATATAGCACAGGTGATATACCAAGTATATTAAGACACATACACACCCCTCTGCTAACAGGTTGCACGTGTTGGTAATAGTGTATGGTTTATTTTACTTTGCAGCTTTGGAGTTTCTGACAGTCTTGTACTAATCTGTTTTGTTTTGTCATTAATTCTGAGTTTCCAAGTTATCAAACTCTCTAAAATTTGTAGAAAAAGCCCTGGACCAGAGTCAGTGATTTTGGTCTCCTCTCTGCCACTGCTTGGCCTGTGACCCTAGACATTACCTCAGCTATTTGGACCCTCATTTCCATAACAATAAGATGAAATGAGACTAGAGAATGGACTTTGGAGTCAGATGGACCTGGGTGACTTTGGACAAAGTTTGTTAGCCTCTCAGATCCTTACTTCCCTAATGTATTGCATGACCCTCTCAAGGTCAAGGTGAGCACTAATGGGGCATATCTCAAGTCCTGGTTCACCGTGGGTATTTAAATATTTGCTTTCCTTGCCCTGTTCTCTGGATATTTGACAGCTGACCACTTTCTTCTTAAAGGAGCAGCAAATGTGGGAATCTACTCTTTGTTATCTCAGTGGTGGTCAGGCTGTGGTAGACGGACTAGATAGAAGTGGACTTCTGGCCTATCCTCTTAGTGATCAAAGAAAATATGCCTAGAAAAGGGGTCTGTTGGAGACATCACCTAGCACACATCACACACGTGATGAGCATAACAAGTGAATGCCCATTTGTGTGCAAGAGCAGGGATGTGCATGTACACATGCACACACACACACACACACACACACACACACACACACACACACGCTTTGAACTCAGTGTCTGTGCGACCCGAGTCAGCCATTACAGGTGCTTTTCTGATCTCCTTGTTCCTATGTAATACCACAGATTGAGAGAAGAGGTGGGAAGGAGAGTGGCGTTCCTGTGTTTGTTGCATGGTATTCTGATGATGTCAGAGCAAATCCATCAGAAAGTCACCAAAGAAAAACAATGAAGAAATATCTTTAAAATCCATGGTTTATAATCTGTTTTTAGGATGTTTTTTCTCAGTAACTTGTGAAATATCAAAAACAGCCTGTCTCCTTCAGCAGTACTTTCTTTAGTGTGATTAAGAAGTGTCCCAAGAGGGGCACCTGGGTGGCTCAGTTGGTTAAGCGACTGCCTTCGGCTCAGGTCATGATCCTGGAGTCCCGGGATCGAGTCCCGCATCGGGCTCCCTGCTCGGCGGGGAGTCTGCTTCTCCCTCTGACCCTCTGCCTTCTCACGCTCTCTCTCTCTCAAATAAATAAATAAAAATCTTTAAAAAAAAAAAAAAGGAAGTGTCCCAAGTGACATGTGAGCTGATCGAGGTAAGAAATCATTTCCTGTGTGGTTCTTGGCCTTGTTACAGCCTGGAAAGGGAGAGATTACAGGTGGTCCACTCATTGCCCTTACTATGGTCATGTGGATGGAGAACTAATCTAGAAGCTGAAGGCCTCATTTCTTGTCCTGGCTTTGCTACTCACCACCTTGTAACTTTCAGCTAGTATTTTAGTTTTTCAGCTCTCAATTACCCCATTTTTTAAAATCAGGGAATTTGGGGTATCATTTAACTCGGATCTTTAGTTCTGGCATTATTTTTCTGAAGTATGCTGTAATGTATATGTCTCAAAATACACTAACTTTTATGCCTGCTTCATATTTTTGCCTTTATGCATTATCTCGACTCAATATTTTTTCACTTTTGAAACGTAACCTCTTCCTCAGTAATATTCACGTGTGTGCAAACTTGCACAAGTGCGTGTGCGCATGCACACACACATTAAATTTCCAGCTGTTAACATCTTTTGTTCTTTCATGTAATAACACATTTTGTGAAATTCTGCTATGGCATTTTTTTTTTGAGAGAGATTACTCTACACCTACTCGAAAATTTAATTTTTCCATCCTGACTAGCTTATCTGATGTGCCAAAATGAATGCTGTGTCATAGGTCATTTCCCATTAGCCTAAAGACAATCTGACGTCATTGGTTTTGAGAAATGGCAGCCTTCCTCTTGCCAGTAACACCTGTTGATCTACACCTGGAATTCTGTGTAACACAGATGTGACAGAGATTGCAAGATCGAAGAGCAGAGAAAGGGGCAGAAGAGGGTTAGAAAAATCATTCAGATCAGGTTATGGGTAATAGAACTTTACTTTTTTTTTTTTTTAACTAAGAAAGCATTGGATCCTATGACAGTGCATTGTGTATGTCCTTCTGTGTCCTCTGTATTTTGGCATTGGAGCTGACTTGCACAAACACTGGAACTGAGTGAAGCCCTCTTTTAGATAATTAAAATATCCAATGTGCTTACACTTACTTAATTGATTTTGGAAAATGAGTTCCTTGCATGTCTTGGTTTTGAAAGAGTTCCATTAAGAATTGGGATTCATAACACAGTAAGTTTAACCTAGGCTTCATTTTGAGATCACCTGATATCAATTAGCATTCCTCCAGTTTGGGGCTGATTTATGATGCCCTTGTAAGGCCCTGAAAATATGAAAGCAGAGAAGCAGTATTTCAAAATGCGGCATAAAATCAACAATAAAATGTATATTTATAACCTGAAAAGTATGATTTCATCCTGGAGAATTACCAGCCCAATAGCAGTAATAACCATGATTTTCATTGTGCCATATTGTACTTATTAAGCACTTCAGGGAACTTGTGAATAAATCAAATTGTGGGATCAGTTTTGGATATCTGAACATATTTTTAAATATTGTAAAAATGTGGAAAAGTATCACAACTGGTTATTATTTGTTCATGTTTTCCAAAAGGGTTTTAATCATAAGCTCATTCTTAACATCCTCCTACAAGCTGGACTGAGGCTGGAATGGCCTGTAAAGTGAGATAGTTTTAATAAATGCAGATTTAATATGGTCATGAGATAAGATTAGACCCTTCAAAAACCCCATTCAAATACCACAGTTTCTGACTGATGCTCATAAAAGTCAGGGAGAGCTAGGTGGTTTGGAGGATGCAGTGTTATCAGAGAATTTAGGGTGATGTATATGCCTGCTTTTGATTTAAAATTTTAATAAAAAAAATCAGTCTGGGAAGTGAAGGCCCTGAATTAAAATACCCAACTTACTCTGTTCATATTATATTGGCTTCCACAAGTCAAGGCAATTCAATCCAAACAACATTTATTGATGAGGTACAATGTGTCAGGCACTGTGATAGGCCTGGGGCTGCAAAGTCAAGGGAGTAGTAGTCTGGGAGAACTCTCACTGGCATCCAGATCAGTGTGAGAGAGCGAACGGTGACATCAGAGTGTGGCCTTCCCTGATCTGGTTAGTATTCCGAATTTAGAACATTGATTCCAGTGGGACAGGGATGTATGGGTTGGCCTGGGTCTGTAGAGGTCAGTGTCCCCAGTGAGTCATTTTATTGCCACCCTGGGTTAAGTTTCAAATAGCATCTGGGTTAACCTGGACAGTCTCACTTAAGTAGCTTTAGATGGATGGTTCACCTAATGAGAAGTGGTTACTACTTCTTAGTGGGGACAGGAATGGTGACAGGGGCATATCCAAGGAGTTTTATGATCAGGACAGACATAAACAAGATTTAAAAAATAAATATCCTGTCTTGTTGACATTCCTTCTTAGGGGGCTGTTAGATCATAGGTTTTGTAGCTGAAAGTAAAACAAACCACTTTTGTGTCTCATGTATCCATGGCAACCCTGCCAAGGGAAATGACAAACATGAGTAAGTCTCAAAGAATTGGAAGGAAAGTCCTAAAGGGTGCTGCTGGGAAGGTGGTTGATGCTGATGATATTGGAGGAGGGTTTCTCCTCTAAGTTGCCCAGCTGCTTGCTCATGCTGCGCCCCCGGTTCAGTGATGGAAAAGGCCATAGGTTCTCATCATCAGAATAGCATATTAGGCATTGGGTGTCACTTGGGCTAAGCGTGCCCTGTCCTATATCACTTTTGGCTTCAAAATAGCTGACCCACAGTCTCTGCAAGCCGTACAACAACACTTAGAGACACAGTCAGGGAAGTAGATTTCATCCTATTCTTGTCTCTTTTAAAGGGTGAAAAATTCTGGGGGGTGATGAGGAACAGAGGAAACCAAGTGAAAGAGGTTTTTTTTTTACAATGTTTTTGATTTACTTTCCAAAAGTTTGCATTTTCAGTTACAAACTTGCCTGGATACCAAACTCTTGTGCTGACTAAGCAAAAAAATGTTGTGATAACTGGAGAAATAAACATAAAATCTGATGAGTCCCTTCCTACATTTAACTTTTGTTTTCTCCCTTGGTAACATACAGCATGGGACTCTCTTGCCCTGGAGGTGCAGACCACACACAGGGGCCGGATTTCAGTTCCACAGCAACCAATTGCACAAATAGTTTCTTACAATAAACAGATCCTCTAAATATCATTTGCTTTTGTGAATAATAATAATAATATGCATGGCTACCATATGTTCAGTACTTACTTTGTAGGGAAATACTGTGCCGTATATTTTATATAATGTGCTTATTTCATTTAATTTGAGCCTTACAGTATTCCTGTGATTTAGCTATCGACGTAGCAGTATACTTAAAAGTAAAGCTTAGAGAAGTTATGAACTGAGTTAAAACAAGATTTCAATCTAGCCATTTTTCATTTGTAGCCCATCTATTTTTATTATTATACTCTTTTGCTTTCTTTGGGAGGATATTTTAAGTTTTTCCGATTGTAGTTTTCATGTTTTATGAGACTGGAAGCATACTTCTCAGTAAAATCCCCTGATGGGCTTCTGGAACCTGGAAGGAAAGACCTTAAAGGAATGTTTTTTGATCTGGGTGTTATGGACTGAATGTTTGCATCTCCCCAAAATTCATATGTTGAAGCCCCAACTCCAGTGTGATGGTATTTGGAGGGGCAATATTCTAAAGGTGATTAGATTTAGGTGAGGTCAGGGGGGTGGGGCCCATCTGGTAGGATTAGTGTCCCCCCCCCCCCCGCACCGTGTGAGGACACAGGAACGATGCAGTCCTCTCCAAAGCAGGAATAAAGCCCTCACTTGGGGTTCTGAATTGGCTGACACCTTGATCTTGGGCTTCCCAGCTTCCAGAACTGTGAGAAATAAATTCCTGTTGTTTAAGCCACTCGGTGCCTGGTATTTTGTTACGGTGGCCCAAGCTAAGATAGTGGGTTTTAACTGATTTGAGTCCTGATATCAATTATTAGTAGACTATGACCAGTATGATTTTAAAAAAAGGAAAGAGAGGAGAGTAGAACTGAAAATATCTGCGTACGTGGTAGTAGGGATAACTATTGTTCACCGAAACTTTGGTGTACATGTGTGTGCATACACATGCACTAGTACATGTACACATATAATTTAATTTTTGGTATATATATATATGATGTGTGTGCACACGTGTGTGTTTACAATTTAAAATGTATCTTTCACTATGAATCTCACTAGAAAGGTGGAGAACCACGACTTTCGGATATGAATGCATTGGAGAAATAGGATTGAGAGGTACCTAACTTATCCTGCATAAGGAGTAGAGAGGGGCTTGGGGTATTGGAGGGGGGTTCAGCCAGGGAGGACGGAGGAGGAAGTAAAAAGAGCAAAGGGGGTTCTAGTAGAATGGCAAAAGACTGACCCCTAAGTGGGGAAAAATGAGTATAGTTTTCTAGGAGGAAGAAATGGTTGAGGGATTTTTAATAATAGGAATGTCTAGTTCTTACATTATATTGTTTACTCTGCAGTTCTCACTGTACCTTGCTTCCCCCCCCCCATTCCTAGAAATCTTCAGTACAGTCATCTACATGTACAACCCGGGGCCAGTGCTGAGGTGCAGTGTAAAGAAATCAGCAAGGTATCCAACAATGCCAAGGGCAGAATGAAAGATTTGAGCAGAAACAGGAACTTGGGGCTTGAGGTGACCTACAGTTACTGGGGAGAATTCTGGGTTTCCTACCACATCTGAGGAAATGAGGGCAGAAGTTGCCTTGACTTATATCTGGAAGTACAGTGTGCTTCCAGTAAGCTGGTGACTTAGAGATGTCCAAGAGGTTGGGACCCCAAGATTTTCCCCATCCACTCATGCCTCCTTTTTCACCTGCCATTCCAATGCATATCACAAAAGAGTAATAAGCAGGAGGGTTGGGAGAATGTACGATCTGATAGACGAATAACCTAGACTCAGTTGCAGACAAGAACAAAATGTATGCATGTGCATTTATCTGATTTTGTGCAGGGCCAGGTGCTCACATGGTACCAAGCCTTAGAGTGTACAGGATGCATGGGCTTCGATGTTTCCAACACATTTCTTTCCTGGAGAGATTTTATTTTCATTAGGTCGCAGTTTGGAATAGTGAAAAGCACATGGGTTTGACCTCCAGAGGCATGCATTATCATTTGCTTTTGCCTTCTTTGAAACTACTGTGAGGAATCTATCACTTTGGCTCTCTTCCTGTAAAAGGGGGAGGTAAGATTTCATTTTCTTCTGGCTTATAGCAGCTCTAATATCGGTATGGGGGAGCAATGGTGTTTGATATGAGTCCTTGGAGACTACATGGAGACCCTTAAGCAGCTTCTGGATGGACTCGGGGGAAGGAGGATCCCTCCCTTGGGGCTTTTTCCTCTCCTTCTCTGCCATGCTCCACAGCTTCACCAAGAGCAGCCCTGCATTTCTGTCTGTTTCATGTACTGAGATTCTCTTTCAAAAAGAAAAAAATGTACAAAACCACTCTACTGGACAATGCACAGGGAGGCTGTTCACTTTCAATGACTAAGAAGGGGCTAAAATTTGAAACCAATGGGAAAAGAAGCTATTGAGAAACATTTTCCGTGGAAAAGTTTCAGAACTACAAAAGGGCACGAGAGAAGCCTGACAGCCAGTTTTATGGCAGGTGGAGAGCAATATTATTAGTGACCAGTATGTTCTAAATATTTGGACAGTATTTGATGGGCTTTCTTTACGTATTCTAAAATTTTTCAGGAGCGACATGAATAAGTTGTCTTTCTACAGGTAGGAGGTGCACATATGTAAGTGAATATAGCAAATGTAAGAACTTATTTTATGCTGGAACTTGTCTAGTTCAGGCTGAACACACAGATTTGGTCCAGGTCTCTCACAGATAGAAAACTGTCTGGTTCACCTTCGATGGGATTAAAATTTCCCACCCTGAAAGCTTGAGACCCGCCAGTTCTCCCAATCCACGTTGGCATTGACTAGATTGGAGGTGACTTGAGCAGAGAGGAAATGCTCAGCATTGGTTGCCTTATTTCTTGAGTTAGTTTGTTTACTATCAAAAGCCATTCATGGCCCCGGAGATTTAACTAACTACTCAGGATCATATAGAATTTCTAGGAATATGTGATTGAATATGATCCTTTGGGGCCTGGGAGGTGAGAAATGGGGCTGGAGTGTAGGTGTACAGACGGTGGGGGTCACACTGAGAGAATGAGGGTTGTGGCCAAGGGAGTATGAATGAGAGAGTACAAGCCCCCTTGAAGTAAAAGTAGCCCTTTTTGAGGAGTATGAGGAGAATTCTCTCAGATCAAAAATACCAATGAGGATCCAAGGGAGAAAATACCTGGAGAACCGCTGTTAGAAAGTACAAGTCTACTTGTGTTGTCCGTACTATTTTTATTCCCATTTTTCTGATGAGGAAGCAGATGATCCATAGGTCATACAGCCAGAAAGTGAAGCTGAGTATTTTTTTTTTTTAAATTTCAGAGGCCATACTTTCTGTCTGCAGTAAAAACATCTCAGAACCTGTTTTTTTTTATTTATTTAATTGGTTAGATTCCCAAGGCACAGTAATCAGTTCTTACCTATTTATAATATTGTATGGCCCTAAATGAAGAATAAGGGTTTACTTGGTTTAGTTACTTAGTAGTCTTGACGACCACTGTGAAGTCATGCCCTAGACTTTTCTTTTTTCTACTTAAGAAAATATGACTTGAAGTTTTGGGGCTCAGAAGCCTCAGATATTTCCATTCTGGAATCTTCCGGCACCCATCCACTGGTCTGGTCTCAGATCATGGTACCACACAGGTTCGTGTGGCATAACTCCACGGGGCACCATTCATGTTGTTATCTGTGTAAATGCCCCTCAGTGGAGTTGTGTGATGTCAGGGTCCTGGGCCCAGTGGCCTCATTCTGTTGAGCTCCTTCCTGGTGTCAGAGCTGCCCTATGTTCCATCCTCTCTCCGTGGGCACCGTCTGGCTCATTCCAGTGTGAAGTCCAGGTGTGGATGGACCTAATTCTGCATGGTTCCTGAGGCATGGCTCTTAGAGCTCTCTAGATTTTAAGATGGAGAACTCAGAAGCAGGTGAGGGGCCATCCAAAGGTTGGGATCAGCTTTGGAGTCCCATAGATGGAATGCTTCCCCTGGTGATTCTGCCAGAATATGCCACCAGTGGGCACATACACCTGTACCGTTTGGCAACCATTTTTTCCTACAGTCTCTCAGAAATGCAGAATTTTAAGAGGGGGTTGTAATGTACTAATATGACATCAGACATTTCCATTATTGACTGATGGTGATGGAGAAAGGGGGCAGGGGCAGCAGTTTTCCAGGGAATGTTTTGCCTTTTAGTCCTATTACAGTAAACAGATTCCTATGGGGACGTTGCAGTTCTTCTCAACTTCACTTCCACAGTCATTTTTGCACGGCCTGCAGTGTGCACAGAAGGTGCTCAGCTTCCTGCCTTCTAGGGATTTAAGATCCCTTTGTCTACCAGTGGATAACATTTTTTCCAAGGAATAATTGACTGAAATTGTATTTATTTATACAGATAATATGTGTGTTACTTAACACTTCAGTGGACCTATAAGGTTAGACAATGGGATAATATAACTAAATGACTTCTTAAACGGGAAAACTTGAAATTGTGACTACTTTAAAATTTCCCCAAACTATAGAATGAATTTTCATCTGAAGTCTTCATCTATCTGATCTTGGTTTTCTTATGCCCCATTTCTTGGGCTGGGCACTCCCTCTAGGGCTCTCTCTTCTTTGGCTGTAGGACTTTGGGACTTTTCATTTTCCTCTAACCAGTCGGGAGCTAGTCCAGAACACATCTTTTTTTTAAAATTTTTTATTGTTATGTTAATCACCATATATTACATCATTAGTTTTTGATGTAGTGTTCCACGATTCATTGTTTGTTCATAACACCCAGTGCTCCACGCAGAATGTGCCCTCTTTAATACCCATCACCAGGCTAACCCATCCCCCTCCCCTCCTCCCCTCCAGAACCTTCAGTTTGTTTTTCAGAGTCCATCATCTCTCATGGTTCGTCTCCCCTCCTGACTTACTCCCCTTCATTCTTCCTCTCCTGCTATCTTCTTCTTTTTCTTTTTTCTTAAAATATGTTGCATTGTTTCAGAAGTACAGATCTGTGATTCAACAGTTTTGCATAATTCACAGCGTTCACCGTAGCACATACCCTCGCCAATGACTATCACCCAGCCACCCCATCCCTCCCACCCCCAACCACTCCAGTAACACTCAGTTTGTTTCCTGAGATTAAGAATTCCTCATATCAGTGAGGTCATGTGATACATGTCTTTCTCTGATTGACTTATTTCACTCAGCATAACACACTCCAGTTCCATCCATGTCGTTGCAAATGGCAAGATCTCATTCCTTTTGATGGCTGCATAATATTCCATTGTGTATATATACCACTTCTTCTTTATCCATTCATCTGTCGATGGACATCTTGGCTCTTTCCACAGTTTGGCTATTGTGGACATTGCTGCTATAAACATTGGGGTGCACGTACACCTTCGGGTCCCTACATTTGTATCTTTGGGGTAAATACCCAGTAGTGTAATTGCTGGATCGAATGGTAGCTCTAATTTCAACTGTTTGAGGAACCTCCATACTGTTTTCCAGAGTGGTTGCACCAGCTTGCATCCCCACCAACAGTGTAGGAGGGTTCCCCTTTCTCCGCATCCCCGCCAACATCTGTCGTTCCCTGACTTGTTAATTTTAGCCATTCTGACGGGTGTGAGGTGGTATCTCATTGAGGTTTTGATTTGGATTTCCCTGATGCCGAGCGATGTTGAGCACTTTTTCATGTGCCTGTTGGCCATTTGGATGTCTTCTTTGGAAAAATGTCTGTTCATGT
>NW_027397090.1:11759537-11908088 GCF_003265705.2 Callorhinus ursinus
TCTATCCCTATACTCTGAAGAGTTTTGATCAAGAAAGGATGCTGTACTTTGTCAAATGCTTTTTCTGCATCTATTGAGAGGATCATATGATTCTTGTTCTTTCTTTTGTTAATGTATTGTATCACGTTGATTGATTTGCGGATGTTGAACCAGCCTTGCAGCCCAGGGATAAATCCCACTTGGTCGTGGTGAATAATCCTTTTAATGTACTGTTGGATCCTATTGGCTAGTATTTTGGTGAGAATTTTTGCATCCATGTTCATCAAGGATATTGGTCTGTAATTCTCCTTTTTGATGGAGTCTTTGTCCGGTTTTGGGATCAAGGTAATGCTGGCATCATAAAATGAATTTGGAAGTTTTCCTTCCATTTCTATTTTTTGGAAGAGTTTCAGGAGAATAGGTATTAATTCTTCTTTAAATGTCTGATAGAATTCCCCTGGGAAGCCATCTGGCCCTGGGCTTTTGTTTGTTGGGAGATTTTTGATGACTGCTTCAATTTCCTTAGTGGTTATAGGCCTGTTCAGGTTTTCTATTTCTTCCTGGTTCAGTTTTGGTAGTGGATACATCTCTAGAAATGGACCCATTTCTTCCAGGTTATCTAATTTGCTGGCATAGAGTTGCTCATAATATTTTCTTATAGTTGTTTGTATTTCTTTGGTGTTGGTTGTGATCTCTCCTCTTTCATTCATGATTTTGTGGATTTGGGTCATTTCTCTTTTCTTTTTGATCAGTCTGGCCAGGGGTTTATCAATCTTGTTAATTCTTTCAAAGAACCAGCTCCTAGTTTCGTTGATCTGTTCTACTGTTCTTTTGGTTTCTAGTTCATTGATTTCTGCTCTGATCTTTCTTCTTTCTCTTCTCCTGCTGGGTTTAGGCTTTATTTGCTGTTCTTTCTCCAGCTCCTTTAGGTGTAGAGTTAGGTTGTGTATTTGAGACCTTTCTTGTTTCTTGAGAAAGGCTTGTGTTGCTATATACTTTCCTCTCAGGACTGCCTTTCCTGTATGCCAAAGATTTTGAACAGTTGTGTTTTCATTTTCATTGGTTTCCATGAATTTTTTAAATTCTTCTTTAATTTCCTGGTTGACCCATTCATTCTTTAGTAGGATGCTCTTTAGCCTCCATGTATTTGAGTTCTTTCCGACTTTCCTCTTGTGATTGAGTTCTAGTTTCAAAGCATTGTGCTCTGAAAATATGCAGGGAATGATCCCAATCTTTTGGTACTGGTTGAGACCTGATTTGTGACCTAGGATGTGATCACTTCTGGAGAATGTTCCATGGGCACTAGAGAAGAATGTGTATTCCGTTGCTTTGGGATGGAATGTTCTGAATATGTCTGTGAAGTCCATTTGGTCCAGTGTGTCATTTAAAGTCTTTATTTCCTTGTTGATCTTTTGCTTAGATGATCTGTCCATTTCAGTCAGGGGGGTGTTAAAGTCCCCCACTATTATTGTATTGTTGTCAATGTGTTTCTTTGCTTCTGTTATTAATTGCCTTATATAATTGGCTGCTCCCATGTTCGGGGCATAGATATTTACAATTGTTAGATCTTCTTGTTGGATAGACCCTTTAAGTAGGATATAGTGTCCTTCCTCATCTCTTATTACAGTCTTTGTTTTAAAATCTAATTTGTCTGATATAAGGATTGCCACCCCAGCTTTCTTTTGGTGTCCATTAGCATGGTAAATGGTTTTCCACCCCCTCACTTTCAATCTGGGGGTGTCTTTGGGTCTAAAATGAGTCTCTTGCAGACAGCACATTGATGGGTCTTGTTTTTTAATCCAATCTGATAGCCTGTGTCTTTTGATTGGGGCATTGAGTCCATTTACATTCAGGGTAACTATTGAAAGGTATGAATTTAGTGCCATTGTATTGCCTGTATGGTGACTGTTACTGTGTGTTGTCTGTGTTCCTTTCTGATCTTTGCTGCTTTTAGGCTCTCTCTTTGCTTAGAGGACCCCTTTCAATATTTCTTGGAGGGCTGGTTTCATGTTTGCAAATTCCTTTAGTTTTTGTTTGTTCTGAAAGCTTTTTACCTCTCCTTCTGTTTTCAATGTCAGCCTAGCTGGATATAGTATTCTTGGCTGCATATTTTTCTCATTTAGTGCTCTGAAGATATCTTGCCAGTCCTTTCTGGCCTGCTAGGTCTCTGTGGATAGGTCTGTTGCCAATCTAATATTTTTACCATTGTAGGTTACATATCTCTTCTCCCGAGCTGCTTTCAGGATTTTCTCTTTGTCTCTGAGACTCGTAAGTTTTACTATTAGATGTCGGGGTGTTGGCCTATTATTATTGATTTTGAGAGGGTTCTCTGTGCCTCCTGGATTTTGATGCCTATTTCCTCCTTCACATTAGGGAAGTTCTCTGCTATTATTTGCTCCAATATACCTTCTGCCCCCCCCCCCTCTCTCTTCTTCTTCTGGGATCCCAATTATTCTAATGTTGTTTCGTCTTATCGTATCACTTATCTCTCGAATTCTGCCCTCGTGATCCTGTAGTTGTTTATCTCTCTTTTTCTCAGCCTCTTTATTTTCCATCATTTGGTCTTCTATATCGCTGATTCTCTCTTCTGCCTCATTTATCCTAGCAGTTAGTGCCCCCATTTTGTATTGCACCTCATCAACAGCCTTTTTGATTTCGACTTGGTTAGATTTTAGTTCTTTTATTTCTCCAGAAAGGGTTTCTCTAATAACTTCCACGCTTTCTTCAAGCCCAGCTAGTATCTTTAAAGTCATGATTCTGAACTCTAGGTCTGACATCGTACTAATGTCCATATTGAGTAGGTCCCTGGCTGACGGTACTACCTCCTGTTCTTTTTGCTGAGGTGATTTTTTTCGTCTTGTCATTTTGTCCAGAGAATAGATGAATGAGAGAACACAATGCTAACAGGTTTACAACGTCCCCAGCAAATGTACTGTATACAAATCAGAAAAGACCTGATACCAGGGGAAAAGAAAGGGAAAGAAAGAAAAAAAAGAAAAAAAAAGAAAAAAAGATAAAAACCAAAACAGAACAATACAAAAAAAGCAGAATATGATCATATATGATCAGGCTAGTGCATAGATCAGTGCCACACACTAGATTTTGGGCGTATTTTGGTCTGTTAGAAAAAAGTGCCTCCTAAAATTTTAAAGGAAGAAAGACATATATGTACAAAATAAGGGTTGATACAATGAAGGGATAGAAGATGACTGTAAAGAGGAAAATTATAAAAGATTTTATAAAAGGACTTGATAAGATAAGAAGTTGTTTGAAAAAAGAAAGAAGAAGATTTAAGAAAAAAAAAAAGGAAAAAGGAAGAGAATGTGATCAGGCAGGAGACTAGAACAAAGCCATACACTAGTCATTTGGGGTATATTTTGATCTGTTAGAAGAAACTGTATCTCAAAATTTTAAAGAGAGAACAACTTATATATATATACCAAAAATAAGGGTAACTACTATGAAGGGATAAAATATGACTCTAAAAATGAAAAATAAAAAATGTTTTTTTTTAAAAAGGGATTGATAAGATGTTGGTTGAAAAAGGGAAAAAGAAAAGTAAAAAAAAACATTTAACAAAAATTAACTTTGATGAACTAATGAATCATGGTAAAAAAAAGCCATGAAATCTATGTGCAGTATTCCCCTAGCGCTGGAGTTCTCCCGTTCTCCTTGATCGGTAAACTTGGTCTTGGCTTCCTGGCTGTTCGCGCTGATCTTCTGGGGGAGGGGCCTGTTGCTGTGGTTTCCAAATGTCTTTGCCGGAGGCAGAGTTGCCCCGCCCTTGTCGGTCCCGACTAAGGAAGCTGCTGGGGTTTGCTCTCAGGAGCTTTTGTTCCCTGCAAGCTCTCGGTACAGCTTTGGAGGACCAGGGCAAAAATGGTGGCCTCGCAATCTCCGCCCGGAGGAGCTGAGAACTCGGGGCCCCGCTCCTCAGTGCGCCCCCAGAGAAAAGCAGTCACTCCCGTGTCCCCGGTCTCCGGCCGCACTCCGTGCTCACCCGGCCTGTGACCGAGCGTTTCTATCTCTGGCACCTGACCCCGTGTGGAGTCTCCAAACCCCGCAGATCCCTGCGGTGTGTTTCTGCGCCGCTCCTCCCGGGGGAGGAAGGGGAGTCTCCCCGGCTCTGCCGCTTGTTGGGTCCCTGCTGGAGGAGCAGTGGCCCGACTGGGCCGCGGATCACAGTTTATGGCCACCCCGAGCTGAGAGCCCGCGCCTCGGCTCCGTCTCTGCAGCCGGCTTCCTCGCTCCGATCCCTGGGAGCTCTGCCGCACTCAGGCACCCCCGGTCTTTCTGTGACCCCGAGGGTCCTGAGACCACACTGTCCCGGGAGGGTTCCACCCCCGCTTAGCCACTGGAGCAACGTCCCTCAGCGGAGCTGACTTCTAAAAGGTCCGATTTTGTGCTCCGCGGCTCTAGCACTTGCCAGAAGCGGCCGACGGAGGCCCCCTCCCCCGCCGTCTATCCTCCCGAATATCGCCTCGGATTCACTTCTCCGCACGTCCTACCTTCCAGAGAGTTGTCGCTTCTCTGTTCAGAGAGTTGTTGCTATTCTTCTCTTCGATCTCCTGTTGAGTTCGTAGGTGTTCAGAATGGTTTGATCCCTATTCAGCTGAATTCCTGAGACCAGACGAAATCTAGGTCTCCTACTCCTCTGCCATCTTGCTCCCCAGAACACATCTTTTAACTCCTGCAAGAACTATGTTAACTCTCTTAACCTAATCTGCTGAACGTTTCGTAGCTGAGGGGACCTTGCTTGGTGCCCAGTCTCTCCTGCAGAATTCTCTGGACAAGCGGAGGCAGAGTCTGTGACCCGCTCCTCCCCTTACGAAGGGTATTCCCCCTGAAGTGTTACATCCATCACCGGCATAAGTGTGCACAGGCATGGTGATGGCAAGTCTCACGGCCCCAGTGCCCACGCTAGCCCCTGGCAGCATTTGTCTGGCTGTAGATTGTCTTCGGCAAACATCAGTAGCATATTTTGAAACCTCTGTGGGTTCCTCTTCTTTCTCAGGATGCCATGAACTATCTCCCTCTAGGCAAATGATGTATGTTCACAGATGCTAATATGAACCCCGCATATGAGTTGTAGGCACAGTTGATTTAAAATATATATAACCTGAAAACCCAAAAGTTGGAAAAATTTTCTGCACTCTTTTTTTTAATAGGAAAGTTTAAAATACAAGCTGAGTTTTTGAGATGACCTTGGTGCCCCTCACTCCTCACTGGGGGTCTTTGACCTCTTTAATTAAATAGGGCCAGAGGGTTCAAAGATAGGTGCTGAAGTCATGGTTGGGCCTTCTAGTAAGTCGTGGATTCAGTTGGCTTCAGGTATATGTTCTTTTCTCCTTGCTGTACAGGATCCCATGTAACTCCGCTGTGGTTCCATCTTGCACCCTAGCTTACCATTACTGGATCTGAGTTAGCCACGTTCTCACTCTCTTCTATACTGTCTCCAGTTTGCCTCAGCTTCCTGTGTCGTTATCTGTTCTTACCCTGAAATCCCAGTTCCTTCTCCCATTCTCCCTGTGCTTCAGGCATGAATACCTAGATTCTCCGTTTTTTTTTTAGGCCCAGAGTGCTACAAATCTCTCATAACTGTGGGAAAAAATGGGAGTTATTGTGATTGGAATAAAAACACTTTAATTTTATTTGTCAAGAACCATTAAGTAATTTATTCATTCATTCATTTGGCAATTGTGGGATTATTGAGTACCTTCTGTGTCCCCAAGAATGTTCTAGAAATTAGGAGTATGGGGTTGACAGTCTCAGTCAAGACCAGATAGAATCTATATAGTTTTGTCATTGTTTTCCAGGTGTGTATGTGTCTTATGCCTCAGCTAAACAGACTTGAGGGCATAGGCAGCCGAATTCATGATTATGGCTTCTTCCTACCTCCTGTAGAGTTGCTCAGCCTGATGGTGATTGTGAGATGTGAGAAAGACTTGGGTCCTTGTCCACCCTAAGTGTGGTGGTGTATTTGCTGAGTAACTGCTCTCTGAAGCCACATGGTAGTAACATGTACCTGAGGTAGCATATTTAGGGTGTCGCTTTCTAGGATTAGGCCAGTGACAATTCCATGTAAGTTTTTATGGGGGGTGGGGGGAGGTCAATCCATTAAAAAGATAACTATGATTTTATTTTAAAATCATTTGTCTTCTCACAAATCAAAATATGTTCTTGTGAGATTAGGAATCCTGAATTTTGGGTTAGAGTAATATGCAGGAACAGAGTATAAATGTACATTCATAGTTTTCAGTACTGTTTCAGCACAGTTGCCATTTACTTTGACCAACATTTGACTTCTGACAGGAGTTTCCAACTTTTTTTTTTTTAAGACTTATTTATTTGAGAGAGAGAGAGAGAGAGAGAGGGAGGGAGGCAGAGAGCAAGCGAGCAGGGGAAGGGCGGAGGAAGAGAGTCTCAAGCAGACTCCCTGCTGAGCGGGGAGCCCAATGTGAGGCTCGATCTCACAGCCCTGAGATCATGACCTGAGTCAAAACCAAGAGTCCACTGATTAACCACTGACACTTAACCACTTAAGCCACCCAGGTGCTCCACAACAGTTTCCATCTTTTAAAGTTTGTGTGGCCAAGTATACCTAAAGGAAAGTAGGGCAAAGTCCCAGCCATGGGCTTGCTTTCTGTTACATAAGTGTGTTTTTATGGATCTCGTTAAAGCTCATGTTTACAAAAAGAATTGAGTTTTATTTGCCATAAAAGAACTTGAGAAATAGCTCTCACCCCTTCCCTCTCCCATTCTGTATGAACCTGATGACAACAAATGTGATGGTGAGCTAGTTAATAAATGTTGGGCCCTACTGATGATCTTGGAGGCTTTAATATTATCTAGTATAGATTCTGTGCATTTGGATTTTTTTCATGGGTTAGAATGGAGGGGTTTGGAGTTTTTGCCCTGGTAACTGATGTGCTTGATGAGCCAACTGTGTCAAACCAAAGCAGGCCAAGGCTTGGCCGTGGGTTTCACTACCCCCTGCAGACTCATCCAGAGTGCTTCCGAAGTGACTGGATGCATGGTGTCTCCAATCTGCCTTTTCATTGCATGCTCTCTGGCTGCTCTCATCATTTTTCCTGCAAAGGAAGGAAAGCCCAGTCTCTCCTTTCTGCCCCTCAGGAAGGGCCTTGTTCCTATTCTGTCCTCAGTTTCTTACAGCAGCCAACTCCTCAGGCTTAGAAAGAAAAATGAAACCATGAAGCAGAGTGACGTCTGCTGGACATTTAATGCTTGACATGGGTTAGCATAAATCAAAATGTAGAGTAATTTTATTTTCTGATGAAAATTTCTCTTTCTTATATTTGTTGTTGTTGGGGCTGGGGGCGTGTGGGAGAAGATGATAGAATAGGGGTGGGGAAATCCAGTGGGAGTATGATATGGTTTATAAGTTAATGAATATGAGACAGAGGCTGGTAACAGAGGTTATACACCTCCTCTTAGGCATGTAACAGAAACTGTAAGGCATCAAAAAAGGGCTTGAAATATCCCAGATAGGACTCACCTGGACTCGTGTTGGGGTTCATGAGCCTTGATCGAACTGTTGCTAGGTACCAGGCACTGTAGAGTTCTTCTGTGCATCTCATAGAATCTTTACAATAACCCTGTGATATAGGTACTGTTAGCAACATTTTCAGATGAAGAAAATAAAGTTCTGGACAATGGAATAATTTGTCATGATCACACAATTGCTAAGTGACTGAGCTGGGATTTTTGTCTTCCTCAAAGCCTCTTGGGTTCCCCCAGTGAGGATCTCATAACCCTATCGAAAGAAATGCCAGGATACTCTCGAGTATACTGGCTGCAAGAGTCCAATGACACATCCCTAAAGCCAGATGATACTTGGCATTGGTGAGCAGAATGGCTCTCAACACAGGTGGAGGAAATAAGACATATGTGAGGAGTGTTTATGATGGAATTAAAAACAGGCAGGGCTCAGCACAAGGTCTTGGATAATATCCCTTGCTACCTGGGGCCCCAGCCTTCTTGTGAAGGGGAGAGCAGCTACTTTTCATTTTCCTAAAACCTCCATATCCTAGGGAGGGCAAGGGCCTGACGACACCATGGTCTGCATGTGAAACGCTGATACTCAGGTGTGGGGAAAGTGTGTGTTTGAGTGTGTAAGGGCACCAGTGCTGAATCTTTTTCCCCCCTCAGGACACCCAGAAAACCTCAGAGAAGGAGGTTTTTTGGCCAAAGTCTATCTCTCAGGAGACTCAGACGTGGATGGCCACTGGCAGATGCTAAGATACTTGTTAGGAAACCCAGCTTCATATGCTCACTTATTTCTCAAACCCAGAAAATGATGTCATGTATAATATGGGTCAGAAAACACAGAGACAGAGTATGAACTCTGGTAAGAACCATAGGACCTGGGCAAAGGCTGAGTGCCTTTCAGGAAATATTTTGAATAAGGTGTCAGATTTAGGCTTAAAAGATATTTTATCTAGCATGTTCATGTTTCATGTAGTTTAGAATAGGCTGTTCAACAGTGAACTTGCTGTTCAATTTGAGTAAGGGTCTCTGTTCTCTTGCTGTTCAGAATGTGGGACATGGCATCAGTTTCAACTGGGATCTTGTTGGCAATGCAGAATCTCAGGTCCCATCCCAGACCTACTGAATGAAAGATCCCCATGTGGTTTGTGTGCACAGTGAAGTTTGAGAGCTATTGTGCTTTCAAAACATACAAGACACAGCACAGTGTATCAGGGATATTGGTCAGCGCACTTAATTCTGGTTGCACATTCAAATCACTTGGGCAGTCCCACCCCAGGCCAATTAAATCAGATTCTTTTGGAGTAGGGCTGAGGTATTGGCATTTTCAAAAAGTTCCATAATGTGCAGCTAGATAGTGGGTGTTCCATATGAATATGGGAATGTTGCTTTATTGATAGGAGCTCTGAAGTAGTTGGCCCTGAGGCAGTTCTACTAATCATGTTCGTTAGTGGTTGAGAAGAATAAGTATAGGACATATGGTTCCATCTGCCTGTGATGGGCAATTGGACAAAACTGATAACCTCCTGAAACCCATCAGGACTAAAATGTTAAGTGACTGTGACGAGAGGGAGAAAGTGTGGATGCATGTCACAGTCCTGCTAGTCACAGAGAACCTCTATCCTAACACATCAGAAAAGTACCCAGATGTCAAAGTGAACTGCCTGTGAACAGTGATTCAGCAAAGGAGGGCCATGATTCAAAAGCAGAGAAGAATCAGAGCGTGTGAAATTCGGGGAGCAAGAAATCCTGGTGCCACCTTTCCCTGGTACTTGGTGTGGTTAGGAGTCTCTCTAGATTTGCCCCACTTAGGATGCTGGTGCTGAAGTGCAGTTATGATGAACTTTGGGGACTTTCAGAGGACACAAATAAATACCAGGCATGGGGTAAAGTAAAAAAGGTTGATTTTATTTGGTATGTTGAAAGGACAAAGGGGAGAGCTTAACATTTTTCACTTATAAAAAAAGTGCTTTTGTATGAAAGTTGGTGATTAGCTGATATCTTTCATCAGCAGGAGAGTAGAATAGAGATGACTTTAGAACTTTCTGATAAAATGTTGGAAGAGTGTGAAGAAGCGGTATGAGGAAAGGAATCTATATATGCTAATGTTGCTTTGGGGCCCCAGAGCCAAAAATGGAACTTAATAGTATATCTGGAATGCAGGGCCCCCCAGAAGGGGTAAATAAGGCACTTCTCTAACTTGCTCCCTCTATATAGGGAGTGAGACATGGTCCTGGAATTCTGTAAATAGTGACACACTGACGGAGTTGGTGTTCCTTGAGTTTGCTGAACACCTACCTGAGCTAACTTTGATTTCTGCACATTCAGTCTTAGCCTATGGGGTCTAATGGAAAACGTATTTATTCTGATAAAGGGCATTTACGAATTACTTTCAGCAAGGATCAGACTTGTTGGAAAACGTGTAAACATTATCTTTAGGATTGCAAATAAGACAACAGTGCCCTCTATCACCATTTTGATTCAACATTGGTTTGGAGTTTCCAACCAACATGTGAGACAACAAGGAGAGATTAAACATATATAAACGCTAGAGAGGAAGAAACAAAGCTGTAAATACAGATGATATGAGTAATTAAGATTTACTAGAAAACCCTAATGTTGAGCACCTGGGTGGCTCAGTTGGTTAAGCGACTGCCTTCGGCTCAGGTCATGACCCTGGAGTCCTGGGATCGAGTCCCACGTTGGGCTCCCTGCTTGGCGGGGAGTCTACTTCTCCCTCTGACCCTCTTCCCTCTCGTGCTCTCTATCTCTCATTCTCTCTCTCTCAAATAAATAAATAAAATCTTAAAAAAAAAAGAAAACCCTAATGAATCTATAAGTAAATGATTGGAATTACTCAGAATTTGGTTACATTGCTGGATATAAATATAAGTTTGGTAAAACTGGTCCCATTTCTGTATAACAACTATAAATGAAAATTAGTTTTAATAAGATAACATTTTTGGGGGGGTTAAATGTTCTAAGGTTTATTGTGTCTGGAAAACATAACAGTATGAATGTATGTTAGATTTAATTAATTAATTAATTAATTTCTTCCTACCTTATTTTTTTATTTTCCAAGTTTTCCTGCTTTATTCAATTAGCCAACATATAGTACATCGTTAGTTTTTGATGTAGTGTTCAGTGATTCATTAGTTGAGTATAACACCCAGTGCTCATCACCACACGTGCCCTCCTTAATACCCATCACCTGGTTACCCCATCCCCCACCCCCTCCCTGTTACTGTTTTCCAGACACAATAAACCTTAGAACATTTAAACTCCCCCCCCCAAAAAAGATGCATCAAAATGTACGAAGGCAAAAATAAAGTATGTTTATATGGGAAGGCCAGTGCCCACCTCTGCATTCATGTAAAAGGTAACTTCCTATGATATATATAGTTGTAAAAGAATTTCACTCAAGTCCTATAGGAGCTATACTCCTCTGGTTAAATTCTACTAGATTGTTTGTCTTAAAAAGTAATTTAAATAACTACTCATTACCCTTGTTTAATGGATTAAGCAATATTCGGCTATTTGTAGCCATTGAAAGTTTGGAGCTGAAAGGACTTTTGGAAAATATTTAGCATTTGTATCTCTCATCGTTTTACAGATAAGGAAGTTGAGGCCCAGCAAGGGCACCAATTGAACAATAACACAGATGAGATTCTCCTGACACCTGGTGTCAGGATCCTAGCTCACTGAGGAAGAGTGAAGACCCTCCCCCACCGCCCCCGCCTCCCTCCAGGGTCAATGGACATATCATTTGAATGTGTCATATTTAAGGAAAAGTAAAATTCAGTCAAAATGGAAAGATACAAAATAACATCATTTTAAAGAAAATCCACTGTGATTCTCTGCTGTTTCTTATGTTGCAAATATGAGTGAAACCATATGATAATCATAGGGAGGGAGGGAAAACTGAATGGGAAGTCATTAGAGAGGGAGAAAAACCATGAGAGACTCTTAACTATAGAAAACAAACTGAGGGGGCACCTGAATGGCTCAGTTAGTTGAGCGTCTGCCTTCAGCTCAGGTCATGGTCCCAGAGTCCTGGGATCGAGTCCCGCATCGGGCTCCCTGCTCAGCGGGGAACCTGCTTCTCCCTTTCCCTCTGTTGCTCTCCCTGCTTGTGCTCTCTCTCTGTCCGTTTGTCTCTCTGTCAAAAAAATAAATAAAATCTTTAAAAAAAAAACAACTGAGGGTTGCTGGAGGGGGGGGTGGGTGGGGGGAGGGGGTAACTGGGTGACGGGCATTAAAGAGGGCACGTGATGTGAGGAACACTGGTTGTTATATGCACCTGATGAATTATTGAACACTACATCTGAAACTAATGATGTACTATATGTTGGCTAATTGAATTTAAATAAAAAATAAAAATAAAAGATAGGATTTGTAATAGGATCGAAAAAGAGAGTACAAGAGTTTCATTTCCAGTGACAGTGGACAAGGATGCTTCAGACCAACCTTCAGAGAAAAGCTACACACACACACACACACACAAAGTGTTGTAAGGTGCGGAGAGCTATGTAGGCAGTGAGAATTTTCAGGTCCCAAATCTAGATTACGAGGGAAGCTTCAAGAAAAGTGAGCACAGCACTTGACGTTGCTTTTCTTTTTCTTTTTCTTTTATTTTTCTATTAACATATGTATTATTTGTTTCAGGGGTACAGGTCTGTGATTCATCAGTCTTACACAATTCACAGCGCTCACCATAGCACATACCCTCCCCAGTGTCCTTCACCCAGCCACCCCATCCCTCCCACCCCCCACCACTCGAGCAACCCTCAGTTTGTTTCCTGAGATTAAGAGTCTCTTATAGTTTGTCTACCTCTCTGGTTTTGTCTTGTTTCATTTTTCCCTCCCTTACCCTATGACTTCTGTCTTGTTTCTCAAATTCCTCATATAAGACCTCACTGATATGAGGAATTCTTAATCTTAGGAAACAAACTGAGAGTTGCTGGAGTGGTGGGGGGTGGGAGGGATGGGGTGGCTGGGTGATAGACTTCGGGGAGGGTATGTGCTATGGTGAGCGCTGTGAATTGTGCAAGACCGTTGAATCACAGATCTGTATCTCTGAAACAAATAATGCAATATATGTTAAGAAAAAAAAAAGAAGAAGAAGATAGCAGGAGGAGAAGAATGAGGGGGGAAAATCGGAGGGGGAGACGAACCATGAGAGACGATGGACTCCGAAAAACAAACTGAGGGTTCTAGAGGGGAGGGGGCGGGGGGATGGGTTAGTCTGGTGATGGGTATTAAAGAGGGCATGTTCTGCGTGGAGCACTGGGTGTTATGCACAAACAATGAATCATGGAACACTACATCCAAAACTAATGATGTAATGTATGGTGATTAACATAACAATAAAAAATTTAAAAAAATTCCTCATATCAGTGAGATCATATGATACTTGTCTTTCTCTGATTGACTTATTTCACTTAGCGTAATACCCTCTAGTTCCATCCATGTCATTGCAAATGGCAAGATTTCGTGTGTTTTGATGGCTGCATAATATTCCATTGTATATATATGCCACTTCTTCTTTATCCATTCATCTGTCAATGGACATCTTGGCTCTTTCCATAGTTTCGCTATTCTGGACATTGCTGCTATAAACATTGGGGTGCATGTGCCCCTTCGGATCACTACATTTGTATCTTTGGGGTAAATATCCAGTAGTGAAATTGCAAGGTCATAGGGTAGCTCTCTTTTCAACTTTTTGAGGAACCTCCATTCTGTTTTCCAGAGTGGCTGCACCAGCTTGTATTCCCACCAACAGTGTAGGAGGGTTCCCCTTTCTCTGCATCCTCGCCAACATCTGTTGTTTCCTGACTTAATTTTAGCCATTCTGACTGGTGTGAGGTGGTATCTCATTGAGGTTTTGATTTGGATTTCCCTGATGCCGAGTGTTGCTGAGCACTTTTTCATGTGTCTTTTGGCCATTTGGGTGTCTTCTTTGGAGAAATGTCTGTTCCTGACTTCTGCCCATTTCCTGATTGGATCATTTGTTCTTTGGGTGTAGAATTTGATAAGTTCTTTATAGATTTTGGATACTAGCCCTTTATCTGATATGTCATTTGCAAATATCTTCTCCCATTCTGTCGGTTGTCTTTTGGTTTTGTGGACTGTTTCTTTCGCTGTGCAAAAAAGTCCCAATAGTTCATTTTTGCCCTTGCTTCCCTTGCCTTTGGTGACGTTTCTAGGAAGAAGTTGCTGCAGCTGAGGTCGAAGAGGTTGGTGTCTGTTTTCTCCTTTAGGATTTTGATGGACTCCTGTCTCACGTTTAGGTTTTTCATCCATTTTGAGTCTATTTTTTGTGTGTGGTGTAAGGAAATGGTCCAGTTTCATTCTTCTGCATGTGGCTGTCCAATTTTCCCAACACCATTTGTTGAAGAGACTGTCTTTTTTCCACTGGACATTCTTTCCTGCTTTGTCGAAGATTAGTTGACCATAGAGTTGAGGGTCCATTTCTGGGCTCTCTATTCTGTTCCATTGATCTATGTGTCTGTTTTTGTGCCAGTACCATACTGTCTTGATGATGACAGCTTTGTAATAGAGCTGGAAGTCTGGAATTGTGATGCTGTCAGCTTTGCTTTTTCAACATTCCTCTGGCTATTCGGGGTCTTTTCTGGTTCCATACAAATTTTAGGATTATTTGTTCCATTTCTTTGAAAAAAGTTGATGGTATTTTGATATGGATTGCATTAAATCTGTAGATTGCTCTAGGTAGCATAGACATTTTCACCATACTTGTTCTTCCGATCTATGAGCATGGAACATTTTTCCATTTCTTTGTGTCTTCCTCAATCATTTTCATGTGTATTCTATAGTTTTCTGGTTCAAATCCTTTGCCTCTTTGGTTAGATTTATTCCTAGGTATCTTACAGTTTTGGGTGCAATTGTAAATGGGATCGACTCTTTAATTTCTTTCTTCTGTCTTGTTGTTGGTGTATAGGAATGCCAGTGATTTCTGTGCATTGATTTTTATATCCTAACACTTTACTGAATTCCTGTATGAGTTCTAGCAGTTTTGGGTTGGAGTCTTTTGGGTTTTCCACATAAAGTATCATATCAGCTGCAAAGAGTGAGAGTTTGTCTTCTTTGTGGAGTCGGATGTCTTTTATTTCTTTTTGTTGTCTGATTGCTGAGGCTAGTACTTCTAGCACTATGTTGAACAGCAGTGGTGATAGTAGACATCCCTGCCGTGTCCTGGACCTTAGGGGAAAAGCTCTCAGTTTTTCTATTGAGTATGATATTGGCTGTGGGTTTTTCATAGATGGCTTTTGTGATATTGAGGTATGTACCCTCTATCCCTACAGTGCTAAGAGTTTTAATCAAATCAAGAAAGGTTGGTATACTTTGTCAAATGCTTTTTCTCCATCTATTGAGAGGATCATATGGTTCTTATTCTTTCTTTGATTAATGTATTGTATCACATTGATTGATTTGCAGATATTGAACCAACTTGCATCCCAGGAATAAATCCCACTTGGTCATGGTGAATAATTCTTTTAATGTACTGTTGGATCCTATTGGCTAGTATTTTGGCGAGAATTTTTGCATCCATGCTCATCAGGGATATTTGTCTGTGGTTCTTTTTGATGGAGTCTTTGTCTGGTTTTGGGATCAAGGTATTGCTGGCCTTGTAAAATGAGTTTGGAAGTTTTCCTTCCATTTCTATTCTTTGAAACAGCTTCAGAAGAATAGGTATTAATTCTTATTTAAATGTGTGGTAGAATTCCCCTGGGAAGCCATCTGGCCCTGGGCTTTTGTTTGTTGGCAGATTTTTGATCACTGCTTCAATTTCCTTGGTGGTTATGGGTCTATTCAGGTTTCCTATTTCTTCTGGTTCAGTCTTGGTAGTTTATACGTCTCTAGGAATGCATCCGTTTTTTCCAGACTATCTAATTTGCTTGCCTATTGTTGCTCATAATATGTTCTTATAATTGTTTGTATTTCTTTGGTGTTGGTTGTGATCTCTTTCATTCATGATTTTATTTATTTGGGTACTTTCTCTTTTCTTTTTGATAAGTCTGACCAGGGGTTTATTAATCTTACTCATTCTTTGAAAGAACCAGCTCCTAGTTTCGTTGATCTGTTCTACTGTTCTTTTGGTTTCTATTTCATTGATTTCTGCTCTGATCTTTCTTCTTTCTCTTCTCCTGCTGGGTTTAGGCTTTATTTGCTGTTTTTTCTCTAGCTCCTTTAGGTGTAGGGTTAGGTTGTGTATTTGAGACCTTTCTTGTTTCTTGAGAAAGGCTTGTATTGCTATATACTTTCCTCTTAGGACCGCCTTTGCTGCATCCCAAAGGTTTTGAACAGTTCTGTTTTCATTTGCGTTGGTTTCCATGAATTTTTTAAATTCTTCTTAGTTTCCTGGTTGACCCATTCATTCTTAGTAGGATGCTCTTTTTTTTTTTTTTTAAAGATTTTATTTATTTATTTGAGGGAGAGAATGAGAGAGAGAGAGAGGGAGAGCACATGAGTGAGGGGAGGGTCAGAGGGAGAAGCAGACTCCCTGCCAAGCAGGGAATCTGATGCAGGACTCGATCCCAGGACTCCAGGATCATGACCTGAGCCGAAGGCAGTCGCTTAACCAACTGAGCCACCCAGGCACCCCAGTAGGATGCTCTTTAGCCTCCACGTATTTGAGTTCTTTCCGACTTTCCTCTTGTGATTGAGTTCTAGTTTCAAAGCCCTGTGGTTTGAAAATATGCAGGGAATGGTCCCAGTCTTTTGGTACCAATTGAGACCTGATTTTGTGACCCAGGTTGTGATCTGTTCTGGAGAACATTCCATGTGCACTAGAGAAGAATGTGTATTCCGTTGCTTTGGGATGGAATGTTCTGAATATATCTGTGAAGTCCATTTGGTCCAGTGTGTCATTTAAAGCTGTTTTTCTCTGTTTTGCTTAGATGATCTCTCCGTTTTAGTGAGGGGGTTTTAAAGTCCCCTACTATTATTGTATTGTTTTTGATGTGTTACTTTGCTATTGGTATTAATGCCTTATATAACTGGCTGCTCCCATGTTAGGGGCATAGATATTTACAATTGTTAGATCTTTTGTTGGATAGACCATTTAAGTATGATGTAGTGTCCTTCCTCATCTCTTATTACAGTCTTTGGTTTAAAATCTAATTTGTCTGATATAAGGATTGCTACCCCAGCTTTCTTTTGATGTCCATTAGCGTGGTAAATGGTTTTCCACCCCCTCACTTTAAACCTGGAGGTGTCTTTGGATCTAAAATGAGTCTCTTGCAGACAGCATATGGATGGGTCTTGTTTTTTAATCCAATCTGATACCCTGTATCTTTTGTTTGGGGCATTTAGCTCATTTACATTCAGAGTAACTATTGAAAGATACGGATTTAGTGCCATTGTATTGCCTGTAAGGTGACTGTCACTGTATATTGTCTCTGTTCCTTTCTGGTGTATGTTACTTTTAAGCTCTTTCTTTGCTTGGAGGATCCCTTTCAATATTTCTTGTAGGGCTGGTTTGGTGTTTGCAAATTCCTTTAGTTTTTGTTTGTCCTGGAAGCTTTTTATCCCTCCTTTTATTTTCAATGACAGCCTAGCTGGATATAGTATTCTTGGCTGCATATTTTTCTCATTTAGTGCTCTGAATATATCATGCCAGTCCTTTCTGGCCTGCCAGATCTTTCTGGATAGGTCTGCTACCATTCTAATGTTTCTACCATTGTAGGTTACAGACCTCTTGTCCCGAATTGCTTTCAGGATTTTGTCTTTGTCTCTGAGAACTTTGAGTTTTACTATTAGACGTCGGGGTGTTGACCCTTATTTATTTATTTTGTGGGGGTTCTCCATGCCTCCTGGATTTTGATGCCTGTTTCCTTCCCCAAATTAGGGAAGTTCTCTGTTATAATTTGCTCCAGTATACCTTCTGTCTCTCTCTCTCTTTCTTCTTCTTCTGGGATCCCACTTATTCCAATGTTGTTTCACTTTATGGTATCAATTATCTTTCGAATTCTCCCCTCATGATCCAGTAGTTGTTTATCTCTTTTTCTCAGTTTCTTGATTCTCCATCATTTGGTCTTCTGTATCACTAATTCTCTCTTCTGCCTCATTTATCGTAGGAGTTAGAGCCTCCATTTTGGTTTGCACCTCATTAATAGCCTTTTTGATTTCGACTTGGTTAGATTTTAGTTCTTTTATTTCTCCAGAATGGGATTCTCTAGTATGTTCTAGGCTTTTATCAAGCCCTGGTAGTATCTTTATAATCATCATTCTGAACTCTAGTTCCGACATCTTACTAATGTCTGCATTGATTAGTTCCCTGGCAGTCGGTACTTCCTCTTGCTCTTTTTTTTTTTTTTTTTGAGGTGAGTTTTTCCATCATGTCATTTTGTCCAGAAGAAAACAGATGAATGAGAGAACAATGCTAGTAAATGCTAAAAGGGTAACAATGATCCCGGAAAAATGTACACTAAACAAATCAGAAGAGACCCAAAACCAGGGGGAAAAAGAAAGGGAGAAAAAAAAAAGAATATTATTAGGCTGGTGAAACTACCAGAACCACACAGTAGATTTTGGATGTATTTTGGTCTGTTAGAAGAAATCGCCTCCCAAAATTTTAAAGAAAGAAAAGCTCATATATATATATAAATAAGGGTAAATATGGTGAAGGGATAGAATATGACTGTAAAGATGAAAAATAAAAAAATTTAAAAAAAGAATTTATAAGTTGGTTGAAAAAAATTTTAAAAAATGTGAGGAGGCGGGAGACTAGGACAATGTCATACACTAGATCTAGGGTATATTTTGGTCTGTTCGAAGAAACTGTATCCCAAAATTTTAAAGAAAGCAAAACTTATATATACAAAAAATAAGGTTAAATACAATGAAGAGATAGAATATGAGTGTAAAAATGAAAAATTAAAAACGATTTAAAAAAAAGGAATTGATAAGATGTTGGTTGAACACGGAAAGAAGTAAAATTCAACTACAAAAATAGAAAAAGAAAAATAAAATTAAAAAAATTAACTTTGAAAGACTAAAGAATCATGGGAAAAAAAGCCATGAGTTCTATGTGCAGTATTCCCCTGGTGCTGGCATTCTGCTGTTCTCATTGATCGGTAAACTTGGTCTTGGCTGCCTGTTCGTGCTGATCTTCTGGGGGAGGGGCCCGTCACAGCGGATCTCGCATGTCTTTGCCGGAGGCGGAATTGCCCCGCCCTTGCCGGGTCTGGGCTAAGTAATCTGCTCAGGTTTGCTCTCGGGAACTTTTGTTCCCTGCAATCTTTCTGCATGGCTTTGGAGGACAAGAGCGAAAATGGTGGCCTCCCAATATCCGCTCTGGAGGAGCCGAGAACTCGGGGCCCCACTACTCAGTGCACCCCCAGAGAAAAGCAGTCAGTCACTCCCGACTCCCCAGTCTCCGGCCGCACTCCATGCTCACCCAGCCTGTGACCGAGCGTTTCTGTCTCTGGCACACGACCCTGTGTGGAGTCTCCAAAACCAGGCGATCCCTATGGTGCGCTCCTGCGCCACTTCTCCCTGGGGAGGAAGGGGAGTCTCCTCGGATCTGCTGCTTGTTGGGTCCCTGCTGGAAGAGCAGTGGCCCAGCTGTGCCACGGATCATGGTTTATGGCAACCCCGAGCTGAGAGCCCATGCCTCGGCTCTGTCTCTGCTGCTGGCTTCCCCGCTCTGAAACCTGGGAGCTCTGCCACACCCAGGCACCCCCGGTCTTTCTGTGACTCCGAGGGTCCCGAGACCACACTATCCCAGCGAGGGTTCCACCCCCTCCGTTTAGCCACTGGAGTGACATCCCTCAGCAGAGAAGACTTTTAAAAGTTCTGATTTTGTGCTCCGTGGCTCTATCACTTGCCAGTAGCAGCTGATGGAGGCTCCCTCCACCCGCCGTCTATCTTCCTGTATATCGCCTCGAATTCACTTTTCCACACGTCCTACCTTCCAGAAAGTGGTTGCTTTTCTGTTCAGAGAGTTACTGCTATTCTTTTCTTTGATCTCCTGTTGCGTTTGTTGGTATTCTGAATGGTTTGATAACTGTCTAGCTGAATTACTGGGACCAGGTGAAATTTAGGTTTCCTACTCCTCTGCCATATTGCTCCTCTCCTTGGAGGTGGCTTTTAGGTTGCCTTCAGTCAACTATAGATTCTGAAAACAGAAGCTATGGCCAAGAGATCCAGAAGCTTACCAGAGCTTTCCATAGTCTTCTAGAGCTGGAGGGACAAATAGTAGAGTTCAGGGCCTAGTAAGAAAAGGTTGCCCTGATAAACACCCCCAGGCTTTCAGTTAGGACCCCAAGAAGCTACACAGTGGGAGTAGGAGTGAACCAGAGCCAGGCAGATCCTCATAGGACTAAAGATCAAATCAGTTTAATCCTTGCTGGACCTTAGCTGCCTGTAAAATTAACTGCAGTTCAAGTCCCTCTGGAGGATAATAACAACAGCCAGAGCAGCATAAAAAATGTCTTATGTGCTATCAAAAAAATTAAATATACAATAGGAGAAGACTTCTCTTAAAAAAAAAAAAGAGAAAAAAGTACATTGAAAGCAGACCATGCAGGGAGGTAGTTGTTTAAGTAATCAGATATAGCTTTAAAATAATTGTGATTAGTGCATTAAAATAGCTAAAAGAAAATATGGAGAATGTTGACAAAGAATGAGAAAGTAAAAAACAAATCAAGTGGATATTCTAAAATGGAAAAATGCAGTACTAAAATTAAGAACTCAGCAGATGTATTTTAACTTCAGATTAGACACAGCAGATAAGAAAATGAGTAAACTAACAGATCTGAATAAAATGTCTATACTGAAGAATGAAATTGAAAGGGATGGCTAATTTAGAAAGAGCATAAATGCATGGGACAGAGTTAAAATGTTAAAAAACAAAAGTGGATGAGAAGGAACATGGCAGAAGGAGTTATGGAGAAGTATTGCTGGAATTTTATGTAACAGATGAAAGATTGCAAGCCACAGGTTCAAGGAGTGCTGTAATTTTTCCAAACAAGAAAAATATGAAGAAGACCATATGTAGGCACATTATTTCCCTTTGTTTCCTTGCTTCTGATGTTTCTTTTAGATGAGCTATCTAGCTTGCTCCTGTTAAAGTCATGCATCTCTTTTCTTCTGACTTGCTCTATCCAGTAGGCAGTTTTTGGTAAAGGAGTAGAAAATAGAACACTTGAGAATAAAATGGACCCATGAATATAAAGATATTTGTTAAAATTATTTGGGGTAGTGAAAGAAAAAGATTGTTTTTTGTTTGTAGTTTTTGTTTTTATTTATTTATTATTTATTTTTTTAAATTTTATTTTATTATATTATGTTAGTCACCATACAATACATCATTAGTTTTTGATGTAGTGATCCATTGATTCATTTTTTTATTGTTTTTTTTTTGATGTCAATGTAGTTAATATTGTGTTGTATTAGTTTTAAGTGTATAGTATAGTAATTCAACAATTGTATATATTCCTGAGTTCTCATCATGATACATGCCTTCCTTAATCACCTTCCCCTGTTTAACTTAACCCCCCACTCACCTCCCCTCTATCAGGTTGTTCTCTATAGTCAAGAGTCTGTTCCATAGTTTGTCTCTCTCTCTTTTTTTCCCTTTGGTTGTTTGTTGTTTCATAAATTCCACATATGAGTGAAATCATGTGGCATTTGTCTTTCTCTGACTGGCTTATTTCACTTAGCATTATATCTTCTAGATCCATCCATGTTGTTGCACATGGCAAGATTTTTTTTTTTATGGCTGAGTAGTATTCCTACATATATATATACATATATATGAATATGTATATATATAATGTGTGTGTGTGCACACACCACATCTTTATTCATTCATCTATCGGAGGACACTTAGCCGGCTTCCATAATTTGGCTATTATATATAATGCTGCAATAAACATAGGGGTGCATGTATCCCTTTGAATTCATGTTTTGTATTTCTTGGGTAAATACCCAGTAGTGCAATTCCTGGACCATAGGGTAGTTCTATTTTTAAATTGTGAGCAACCTCCATACTGGTTTTCACAGTGGCTGCACCAGTTTGCATTCCCACCAACAATGCATGAGGCTTCATATTTCTGCACATCCTCACCAATATCTGTTGTTTCTTGTGTTGTTTATTTTAGCCATTTTGACTGCGTGAGGAGATAACTCATTGTAGTTTTGATATGCATTTCCTGGGTGATGAGTGATGTTGAACATCTTTTCATGTGTCTTTCGGCCATCTGTATGTCTTCTTTGGGGAAATATCTGTTTATGCCTGTTTTTTAATTGAATTATTTGTGGGTTTTCTGTGTGTATGTATTGGGTTGTATAAGTTCTTTATATATTTTGGATGCTAACCCTTTATCAGATATGTTGTTTGCAAATATTTTCTTCCATTCAGTAGGATGTCTTTTAGTTTTGTTGATTGTTTCCTTCACTGGGCAGAGCTTTTTATTTTGATGTAGTCCCAGTAGTTTACTTTTCCTTTTGTTTCCCTTGCCTCAGGATACCTATCAAGAAAGATGGTGCTATGGCCCATGTCAGAGAAATTACTGCTCTGTCCTCTCTTCTGAGATTTTTTTTTAATGCTGTGTTTTTTTGTTTTGTTTTGTTTTAGATTTTATTTATTTGACAGACAGAGAGAGATTACCAGCAGGGGGAGTGGCAGGCAGAGGGAGAGGGAGAAGCCGGCTCCCCGCTGAGCAGGGAGTCCAATGTAGGGCTTGATCCCAGGACGCTGGGATCATGACCTAAGCCAAAGGCAAACGCTTAAACATCTGAGCCACCCAGGCACCCCTCTTTGGGATGTTTATGATTTTGTGTCTCATGTTTAGGTCCTTAATCCATTTTGAGTTTATTTTTGTGTATGATATAAGGAAATGGTCCAGTTTTATTCTTTTGCATATAGCTGTCCAGTTTTCCCAAAAACATTTGTTGAAGAGACTGTCTTTTTCCCATTGGATATTCTTTCCTGCTTTGTTGAAGATTAAGTGACCATATTATTATGGGTTTATTTCTGGATTTTTTTTTTAAGTTTTACTGATCTGTTTTTGTGCCAATACCATACTGTTTTGATTACTGCAGCTTTGTAATTGAATTAACTTGAAGTCTGGAATTGTGATGTCTCCAGGTTGGCTTTTCTTTTTCAAGATTGCTTTGGCTATTTGGGGTCTTTTGTGCTTCCATACAATTTTTAGGATTGTTTGTTCTAGTTCTTTGAAAAATGCTATTGGTATTTTGATAGGGTTGCATTAAATGTGTAGAGAGCTTTGGATATTATAGACATTTTAACAATATTGGTTATTCCAATCCATGACATGGAATGTCTTTCTATATTTTTGTGTTGGCTTCAGTTTCTTACATCAGTGTTTTATAGCTTTCAGAGTACAGGTCTTTCACCTCTTTGGTTGAGTTTGTTGCTTGGTATTTTATTATTTTTGGTACAGTCATAAATGGGATTGTTTTCTTAATTTCTCTTTCTGCTGCTTCCATTATTAGTGTATAGAAAAATAACAGATTTCTGTATATTGATTTTATAACTTGTGACCTTACTGAATTCATGTATCAGTTCTAGTAATTTTTTGGTGGTCTTTAGGGTTTTCTATGTATAGTATCATATCTTTTGTAAATGGTGGTAGTTTTACTTCTTCCTTACCAATTCAGAAGTCTTTTATTTTTTTCTGTTATCTGATTGCTGCGGGTAGGCCTTCCAATACTGTGTTGAATAAAAGTGATGACAGTAGACATCCTTGTCTTGTTCCTGACCTTCGTGGAAAAGCTCTCAGGTTTTCCCCATTGAGTATGATGTTAGCTGTGGGTTTTTCACATAAGGTCTTTATTATGTTGAGGTATGTTCCCTCTAAACCTACTCTGTTGAAGGTTTTTTATCATGAATGGGTGTTGCACTTTATCTCGTGCTTTCCAAATTCATTGTATGAGGTCAGCATTACCTGGATACCAAAATCAGATAATGACACCACAAAAAAAGAGAACTATAGGTCAATATCTCTGATGAGCATAGATGCAAAAATTCTCAACAAAATATTAGCAAACCAAATCCAAAAAAATCATTCACCATGATCAAGCGAGATTTTTTTTTTCCCCAGGATGAAAGCAAGGGTGGTTCAGTATTCATAAATCAATCAATGTGATACATCACATCAATAAGAGAAAGGATAAAAATCGTGATCATTTCAGTAGATGCAAAGAAAGGATGTATTTTTAATAAATGATGCTGAGACCATTGGTTATACATTTGGAAAATAAATGACATTTGATTCCTACCTCACATGATACTCGAAGATTAATTTCATGTACACTAAAGCCCCTATGTAAAAGATAATATTGTATTTTGAAATTAATATAGGAGAATATCATTGTGACATTAAGGTAGGGAAAGATTACTTAACACAGAAAAGCATAACTAATAAAGGAAATACTGATTAAAATAGTCTACAATAAAGTTAAGAATTCCTGTTCATTAAAAGATATCACAAATTGTATAAAAATATTATTCACAATACATAAATTCCTACTAATGAATAAGAAAGGGAAACAACTTAATAAAAATACGGGCAAATGAAAAATAGAAGTTTTACAGAATTATTTTCACATGACAAATGGATAAATGGTTAGTTTCATTACTAGTCAGGGAAATGCAAATTGAAATAACAGTAAGCTTCATTTCATACTCCATTGTTGGACAATGCCAAGTGTTAACTGGGATAAGGAGATATAGGAATTGTCATCCACTCTTATTAGAAGTAGAAATGTATATAACTATTTTGGACATGACTCTGACAGTGTTGAACCATGAATGAACATGTCTGCTGACCTGCAAATTATATGACCAGGTAAGTACCTTAGAGAAAATCTTGTATATGTCATCCAGGAAACATGTACATTGATATTTATGATGGCATTTTTATGAGCAAAAATATATAACATATATTTATATAAATAGTGTACATAAATATATAATAATGTATAAATAACCCAGTAGTTTATTGTGATGGTTAATCTTGTGACTGCACCATGGAGGTCTCTAGATTAAGTATTATTTCTGGGTATTTCTATGAAGGTGTTTCTAGATAAGATTAGCATTTGAATCACTGAACTCAGTCAAATAGATTACTCTCCCCAATGTGGGTGAGCATCATCCAATTCATTCAAAGCCGAGCTAGAACAAAAGGGGGAGGAAGGAGGAATTCACCCTTTTTGCTTCCTGCCTGCCTATTTGAGCTGGGATATAGGTCTTCTCTTGTCTTTGGACTAGGATTTACATGATTAGTTCCTCTGGTTTTTAGGCCTTCATACTTGGTGTGCAATTATACCATTAGACTTCCTGGGTCTCTGGCTTGCAGATGGCAGATCATGGAACTTTTCAGCCAACATAACTGCATGAGCCATTTCCTCATTTTGTATTTATATATTATCTATCTATCAATCACAGAACCAATAGGATATATACTGGTTTCTGTTTGTCTGGAAAACCCTAATAGATTTATCTAAAGAAAGTTGTATACTTTTTTTTTTAAAACATTTTATTTCTTTATTTGACACAGAGAGAGGGAGATAGAGAGAGAGAGCACAAACGGGGGAGCGGCAGGCAGGTAGAGGGAGAGGGAGAAGCAGGCTCCCTGCTGAGCAAGGAGCCCGATGCGGGACTTGATCCCAGGACCCTGGGATCATGACCTGAGCCGAAGGAAGCCGCTTAACTGACTGAGCCACCTAGGCGCCCCAAAAGATGTATACTTATAGGGTAGATTACTGTACAGCAGAGTGTATGAAACACATTTATATGTATCAGCAGTGATAATCTCACAAACACAATATTGAATAAAAACAGGTCACTAAAGAAGGATATGTTGGTATAATTCCATGATCATAAAGTTCAAATTCAGATAATTAAACTATGTACTGTTTTAGGATACCTACGTAAGCGGTAAACACTATAAATGACCAACGTGGTTACCTCCAAGGAGGAAGGAATGGGTGCAGTCTGTCATGTATAAAAGTGGGTTCTGGGGTGGTGGTGGTCTTGAAATGGATGGTGGATGTTCATTTAGGAAAAATACCGAAGCAACTTCTCTACCCTGTGCCAGGCTGGATGGTATTGCCCAGAGTGTCTGTAGGTACCCACATCCTGGCAAACGATGAGTGAGCTAAACATATTGAGTAGGTTTTGGTTTTAGCCAAACCTCCAGTGGTAAATTTCCTTTGAGTGCTCTCTTCTTAAAAACTATCAACTCATGATCATTTGAAAACAAACCCAACCCATCACATTTCAAATAATTTGTGACCAAATTGCCAAAATAGCATTTGGGTGCAGCTCCTTGTTTTCACAAGTTCTTTGGAGACTGTTTGTGACACTATTTAAAGGTTATTCTCCTTCTGCCCTGCCCAACAAATTCTGAAAAGTTGGGGATGATTCAGTTTTCCTAAGCCAGAGACCTCCATGCAAGGTCAGATGATGGTTCTCTATTTTGATTGCATGAACATTAGGGTCTCACTGTCCTACATCAGGGGGTGTCCATCAGTTCTCCTGAGTCCAGGGGCAGAGCTTTGTGTTCAGCAGCAGGAGCCCAGGTCAGTTCCAACCCAGAGCTTTGGAAAACTTCCTCTGAAAGAAGAGCTCGGTGTTGCATAGTAGCTTTCAGTTAAAAGGTGACACTTTATTCCTCACCCACCAACATCATCCATTGTTTGTACAGGCTACTGGGTCTTCCTTTGTTTTGAGCAGGAGGAGGGCCGAGAGAGTGGGGAGGGGGGATGCTGAGCTTTCATGAAGACTCGGTTCTCCTAATTGTTTACCTACCCCAGTCTTAATCCTCACAAACCTTTCCTCAACGTGGTGAAACGCGGTGAAACACAAGGCTTGCAGCCTTGCTCTTCTGCCTGGTGTTTTGGTGCCAGACTTTACCTTGAACATAATATGCTCCCTAAAACACCGTGTCCCCCTCAAAAATATGGGGGGGGAGAGATGGGGAATTACAGCCCCTGTAAGGAGATGAGGGAGGACTGTTTGTGTTTTCCAAAGAGAGCTGCATTAGGCTTTAAGTCTCCTGGCCTTTGCGGGTTGGAAATCTTTGGCAATAACCCTTGCTTATTTCCTTCGGCATATTTGTGAATTACCCTGAGGTCTTTTATTAAGCCAGCAGTACTGGTTGCTCAGTTTTCTAATAAAGGAGGAAGATGTTGCCTCATGGCCTTAGGCATTTGAGGAGGCCAAAGAGTATAAACTGCTAAAGCTGCCCATGTCCCTACCTCAGATCCCATTATTGCTTAACAGCAGGAAAAAACATAGGAAGGAACTAAAATGCTCTGAATTGTCAAAAAGAAATGAAGAGCCCCACAGACTGTGTGATAGATAGCCTTTGTGGAAGGAGAAAGTCTGCAAAAGAAGACACAGTATGAGTGAACTTAGCGGGCAGCAGTTATATGTGGCTTTTTGAGACTTTGTGTTAGTGTATACTTCTGGATTCACTTGGGGTTATTTATCTATTTAGACTGTGTAAAAATGGGAAGAGCCTGCCTAAGTGCTTATCCAAGTCCTTTAACGCTTGTCTGATTGAAAATGCTTTGTGAATGCTGCAATTAAAAGGTATGTGTGTATTTGGCTCAGATAGGGGAACAGTGTTCCTTAATTCAGCAACAGAAGGAGTGGGGGTGGGATGGAGCTGAATGTGGACCATGGGAGAACTGGCATCCAGTGGACCTGTGGGTGCCTCCTGTCTCCTTGCCCAAGGGGCTCCTTTGCAGGACCTCTGGGGGCAGAGAGCCTATGACAGCTAAATCACTGGACATGGGGGTGGGGAGCAGGGAGGCCCTTGTGTCTGCTTGGGCCTGCTTCTGTTTTATAGCCTGATGGATTTGGGCTCTCTCTTTCCCTCTGCAGAGGCCTACAATCCGCACCAAATGTTTCACATTACTCAGTGTGAAAAACCTCCTATTCTTTCAGATTTTTTACAAGTTCATACATCCGTGGAAACCTGATATTCCATATTTCATTCTGCTTCGTGGATGTCATTGTGAGGGATGCGGGTTCACATGCAACAGGCCTCTTCTGGCTTTGATCAGCTTGACCGCAACTAATTGTAAATGGAGAACAAATGAAAGAAATATTTACAAATTTCATGGGAATTCAGGCGGGGCCTAAGCCTATTCTAATGCCTCCATTCACAGTAAATGTTTATTGAATACTTTTGACTCTACTGTGCACTTCACTATTTATACAGTATTAGGTTTTAGCTTGTTCTGAAGGGATCCAAAGAGTTAGTAAAATGACCTTCCCCTTCTCCGCTGTTTTGCCCCCTTCCCTTCTGCAAACTTCCTTTCTTTTGCATCACAAAATCTGCTGCTGGAAAGAAAACCAACTCAAATTCCAAAGCTCCAGCTGTAAGAAGAGGAAGGAGAAAAAGGGAGAGAGAGAGAGAAAGAGTGAGAGAGAAGGGGAAAAAAAGAACCGTAAAATTTAAAACAAATTTTGAATTGCATAGTCGAGTTGGGAAAAGTCAAATGAAAATGTTGGAGATTTGTTCAAAATAAAGTCATAAATGCCTGGAGCCAAGTTAAGCAGCTGTTGGGTCAGGCAGGCTAAAGCCTGAAAGGCAGCACCAATGAAGAGCTAAATATTATGCAATTCATAGCAGTTGCCTGGTTATAAAGAAACATGCGTAGCCCTGTTGGAGGATTTCACATTTAGTCCTTTCCATTCCTAAGCATACTTTTCCAGAACAATTTTTGTTTACTCAGGAATGAAAATAATCTCTCTGACTTCTGAAGGTTATGGAGAGGAGGCACTCTGTGGCTTGGAGAGGGTCCGCTCACCCCCCCCTCCAGCTCACCTGCCTCATGGCATAAACTGGGAGCTCCATCAGACCCTGGCTTTCTCCCGCTGCTGTCATGAGCTGCTCGTATTTCCAGGGCGGCTTAGAGCAGTGATGGTCCAGATTCCGAAAGAAGAGGGGCACTCTTTCTCCAAAGAATCCTTTGGCTCCCATCTTGGATGGCAAGTGCTTCTTGGGTCAGCCAGCATCATCCTACTGAAAGCCCTAACAACTGCTCATTTAATTAGGAGCATTTCACATCTGTGTCTGCTGTGCCAGGGGCCTGTTCCACTCCAGGAACTGAAAAAGTCAGGCTAGATCCTGTTATCCGTGCAGGCTGGCTTAACCTGTCATTCTCTATCTTTCCACCCACGCATGAAAGACATGATTCAAGGATCACACAAAGTTGAGGGTGAATGATCCCATACAACTCAAAACAACCCAGAAGTCTGACGAGAGAGGGGCATGCAGAGGAGGTGGTTGTGACTCAGGATAGAGTAGCAGAAGGCTGACAGGAGAGATGGGACATTGGAGTATGAAGTCAGCTCCAAAGCTGACCAAAAAAAATAAAAATGGGAATGGGATCTCAAAGGAGCGTTTTCAGAGCAATTTACTAGTACACATTTACTTTATAAAATCAGACTTTCACTTTTACACACTGGGGAGACATGCATTGAAAACAAAGCTGTTGGGGTGCCTGGGTGGCTCAGTTGTTAAGCGTCTGCCTTCAGCTTAGGTCATGATCCCAGGGTCCTGGGATCGAGCCCCACATCGGGCTCCCTGTTTGGCAGGAAGCCTGCTTCTCCCTCTCCCACCCCCTCTGCTTGTGTCTCTCTCTGTCAAATAAATTAAAAAAAAAATCGAAAGAAAGAAAGAAAGAAAGAAGGAAGGAAGGAAGGAAGGAAGGAAGGAAGGAAGGAAGGAAGAAAGAAAGAAAGAAAGAAAGAAAAAGAAAGAAAAGAAAGAAAGAAAGAAAAGAAAACAAAGCTGTTATTTTAGGGGCACAAAAACTGGAAATCAGGGTTATAGATTTTAAACCATACCTCTTTGTGTTTTGACTGCACAGCATTGAGCAAAACCTTACTTAGAAAGATAAGTAGCTTCAAATGTTACTATTTTAAATGGTTCACATTGCAATTTCCAGATTCTTTTAAAATTAAACCAATTTAGAACTTTGCAGGAGGACGATTCAGTAGTTGTGTTTCACAAAGAAATTTCTTTACATAATTAAAAAATTCAGATAAGCAGCCCATACTTATACATGGTAAAAGCATGTAAATACAAAATCACGGTGAATCACATAGAATGTCCACATGTTATTGTATAACTTTACTGTTATGTTTTCAGGAAAGAGTGGCAGACATTAATTACGCACAGCACACACATTCTCTGTGAAGAATGGGCTGATCTGTCCATTTTACATGAGTGGAGCTCCAGAGGTCTGAGTTAGAGAAGAACAGAACCGTGCCCAGTTACATAGAATTCTTCCATAATTTCCTGTACTTTAATGTGTAGATGTGGACGTTGCGATGCTTTTGTGAGCGTATCAAGCCTTTGGGAACAACTTTTACCAAGGATAGATGTCAGGGTGGAATGGGAAAATGAAGAGTATCCATCCCTGTGGTCTTTCTGGCCATAGACACAGACTTCCAAAACTGGGGAAGGGTAGGAAAAAGATCGGCAAAGGAAAATGTAAGCTGAGTTTTGTGGACCTTTTTCTGCAGGGAGCAGGTCTCAGAGTAGCCCACAAAGGCAACCTTGGTCTGTTACCTCCCAGATGAGAACGTTCTTGAGAAGCAGTCTTCTTATCCTCAGCTCCCAGCTGCCCTCCTGAAGACCCTTCTTTCACTTGGGATTTTAGGAGGACATGGCATTGTGTGAAGCTTGTTCCAGGCTGGATGGAGGAGTGCCATGCACCAGCTTTGCCCCTCTGACCCCTTGGTTTCTGTGCAGAGCTCCATAGTCCCTCTGATCAGGACTTAATAGCCATCAGTAGATGAGTTACTGAAGTTGTGCTAAACCTGGAGGAGTCAGGAGTCCCTGAAAATCCCAAGTCAGCCTAGACTGGCCAAGTCATGTTCTTCTTGTTCTCCTCTTGCCTCTGGAGCTGCCACCTTTCATCCCTAGGAGTCCTCTTTCTTTCAAATACTCTCTTCCCATCAAAATGTGCTCTTAGAGCCTTGTTTACTCTTAAAGGTAAATGAACAGTAATAACCAATGGTTCACATTTTTAAAGATTATTTGCAGGAAACTAGATGGACAGAGCTGGAATGATGGAATTTCTTAGCAGGGCAGCAGAGCAGGGAGCCAGCTGGAACTAAACAAAGCACATACAAACAGCTCGGCCTTGCATGTGGTTAGTTAGTAGAGGACAGTGGTCTGGGCAAGTAAGGTAGTGCTCTGTAGGTTCAAAAGGCAAGAGAGCATGGTGTTGAAGGACTTTGATTTTGGAGCCACATCAAATCTTATCTCTGCTACTTACTAGCTGTGTGATGGGCAACTTTGTTAATGACTGCCTACCTCAGATTCCTCGTCTATAATAATGGTAACTACGTCATAGCATTTTTTTGAGAACTGAATGAGTGTAAATAGCACCTAGCACATAAGTGGAACATCAATATTAGCTGTTCATATTGTTTCAGGAGGCAAGAGGTGTTTTCTTTATCAGAGTATTCATGAAATTCCCACTGCCATTTTAGCAATAGAAATGTTTATTTTAAAGTTATTATTTTTTTTCCCCAACTTTTCTGGAGAGATTGTCTACTTCAGGACCTTTCTGGCAATAACAGTCCTAATCAAGTCATACTTAGGAGTTACTGCTATGTTTTCGTGTAAATGTTTTAGTTATTTCTTATGACTTTTAATTCAATACTGTATATATTTTAAATCATATATGTATTTTAAGAATGAATATTCTATCTTGAGAACCGAATGGAGAAAATCCACCTACAGTGCACTTGCAGAAGAATGTTCAACCAGAAAGATCCTCATACTTGCCTTAGCATGAGTATGTGTGGAACAATTTTCTTTTTTTTTTTTTTTTAAAGATTTCATTTATTTATTTGACAGAGAGAGACACAGCAAGAGAGGGAACACAAGCAGGGGGCAATGGGAGAGGGAGAAGCAGGCTTCCCGCGGGGCAGGGAACCCAATGTGGGGCTCGATCCCAGGACCTTGGGATCATGACCTGAGTCGAAGGCAGATGCTTAACGACTGAGTCACTCAGGTGCCCCTGGAACAATTTTCTTTAGTGGGTCTTAAGCAAAAAAAAAAAAAAAAAGCCTTTTTCCTAATTACCTGTTCTAAAGATGTTGATTATAATTTTTCAGTGGCCTCATATCAGATGAATTGTTCAGAAACAGAAGGCAGGCATTTGTTAATCAATGGAAGCCGAAGGCAGGGGTCCTGGACCATCGTGAGGAAGTGTTATTTACTTTTGCTATTAAGAACTTGTCTGATATCAGATAAAGGGCTAGTATCCAAAATCTATAAAGAACTTATCAAACTCAACACCCAAAGAACAAATAATCCAATCAAGAAATGGGCAGAAGACATGAACAGACATTTTTCCAAAGAAGACATCCAAATGGCCAACAGACACATGAAAAAGTGCTCAACATCGCTCGGCATCAGGGAAATCCAAATCAAAACCTCAATGAGATACCACCTCACACCCGTCAGAATGGCTAGAATTAACAAGTCAGGAAACGACAGATGTTGGCGGGGATGCGGAGAAAGGGGAACCCTCCTACACTGTTGGTGGGAATGCAAGCTGGTGGAGTCACTCTGGAAAACAGTATGGAGGTTCCTCAAACAGGTGAAAATAGAGCTACCATATGATCCAGCAATTGCACTACTGGGTATTTACCCCAAAGATACAAAGGTAGGGACCCGAAGGGGTACGTGCACGCCAATGTTTATAGCAGCAATGTCCACAATAGCCAAACTATGGAAAGAGCCAAAATGTCCATCAACAGATGAATGGATATAGAAGAAGTGGTATATATACACAATGGAATATTATGCAGCCATCAAAAGGAATGAGATCTTGCCATTTGCAACAACATGGATGGAACTGGAGGCTGTTATGCTGAGTGAAATAAGTCAATCAGAGAAAGACATGTATCATATGACCTCACTGATATGAGGAATTCTTAATCTCAGGAAACAAACTGAGGGTTGCTGGAGTGGTGGGGGGTGGGAGGGATGGGGTGGCTGGGTGATAGACATTGGGGAGGGTACGTGCTATGGTGAGTGCTGTGAATTGTGAAAGACTGTTGAATCACGGATCTGTACTTCTGAAACAAATAATGCAACATATGTTAAGAAAAAAGAAAAAGAAGAAGATAGCAGGAGGGGAAGAATGAAGGGGAGTAAGTTGGACGGGGAGACGAACCATGAGAGACGATGGACTCTGAAAAACAAACTGAGGTTTCTAGAGGGGAGGAGGGTGGGGGGATGGGTTAGCCTGGTGATGGGTATTAAAGAGGGCAAATTCTGCGTGGAGCACTGGGTGTTATGCACAAACAATGAATCATGGAACACTACATCCAAAACTAATGATGTAATGTATGGTGATTAACATAACAATAAAAAATTAAAAAAAAAAAGAACTTGTATGGACTTCCCCAACATGGTGCAGGAGACATTTATTCTACCCGCAACTTGAGCTATGAAAATTGTCCAGTGTCTGAGTGTTCTTAATGCCACGAACATTTTTTCAAAACCACAATATAAAGAAGTTAAACAAAACAAAAAAAACTTGTGAATAGTGCCTCTCTGCACAAATGGACAACATTCCAGATGGAGTTTTATGGGGCTCCACCTGCATTAAGAGGACCAAAATGGGGTGACCCACGATAATAGAACCCTTTATCATATTGTTTTGATGCAGAACAAGTGACATTCCTCAGGCCCCTTTTCATGTAACCATCTGCCACAAAATATGTCAGGACTCTTCTTACGTGCAGAACTGGGTTATAGCAACTCCAGAACTTTCATAATGATCTGATGGCAAATGAAAGCTGATACTGGTGGGGAGGGTAATGACAACCTGGTTACCAGACTACCAGTCACCTCTGGTTCTCCAGTTGTCTGAGCAGTTTCAGTTTAAATCTGGAACAGTGTTTATAAGTAGTGACCCACCTACGTATCCATGAATATATTCCTATAAGTAATGATATGCCCATGTATCCATGAATATTGTCATACAAGAAAAATACACATAAGTGTTTTTCAAATGATCTATATTCGCTGATGCTGAGTTAAGACGTTACCTCATAGTTAGGTGTGCACACAAGTTTGTATGTGTGGTTGTAGAGTGCATAAAGCCCCAAAGCCATTCACTGTGTGAATGCTAGTCATGTAATATTTACATCCTACAGTACTCCTAAATACTAGAATTGCTGGAAAAGGGAGGCATTCTTGGAATATCTTTTACAACATTCCTCTTGATATCATGATTTAATTGTCCTGGAATGTAGCATGAGATACATTTGCACCTTTTACCCCCTTGGGCTCTGAGAACATTACAGGCTTTGCCAAAGGGACAAGGAAACACAGATCTGTTGAAGATGAACAATCTATTTTACTTATTTGTGATGACACAAACTTTATAATTATCCAGTAATTACACAGATTTTTTCTGGACTTATGATGGGGTAAGTCCCAATAAATGCATTGTAAGTTGAAAGTCTCTCAGTTGAAAATACATTTAATACATTGAACCTAGTGAGCACCATAGCTTGGCCCAGCCTACCTTAAATATATTCAGAACACTTACCTTAGCCTATACTTGGGCAGCATCATGTAACATAAAACCTATTTTATAATGAAGTATTGAATGTCTCGTGTAATTTTTTGGATACTGAAATGAAAGTAAAAAAGCAGAGTCGTCATATGGGTACAGAATGACTGTGGGTTATATGGGTTGTTTACCCTCATGTTTGTGGGGCTGACTGGGAGCATCATGAGAAAGGATGGTACTGCATTTGGCTAGCCTGGGAAAAGATCAAACTTCAAAGTACAGTTTCTACTGAATGCATATAGCTTTCATACCATCATAAAGTCAAAGAATCATTAAGTCAAAACTGCATTGGGAGCCTTCTTGCTTATGCTAATAGACACATCCAGTATATCCAAATTGTCAACTCTAAATATTTCCTAGAATGATTTTCTATAGTTATATGTACTGTCTATGGAAATTATCTCTTAGCTGCAGCCTTGAGTAAATTTCAAAGAATCACAGATTACTGGAAGTGACTCTAGATGTCATTGAATATAGGAATTGAAAACTGGCAGCCAGCACACCAGATTTTGCCTGCAGTTGGATTTTGTTTGGCCACTTAGTGTGTGTGTAACAGTCTTATTGAGGCCTAATTGACATACAATAAACTGCACATATTTAAAATATTCAATGTGACATGCTTAGGTGAAGGTATATACCTGTTAGACCGTCATGACAATACAGATAATGAATATAATCATCACTACCTAAAGGTTCCCAGCCCCTCCAGACAGTCCCAGATCTGCTTTTGGTCACTATAGACTAGTTTGCATTTTCTAGAATTTTTTTAAGGATTTATTTATTTGAGAGGGAGGGAGAGAGAGACAGTGTGTGTGCATGCACCTTTGGAAGCTGGGGAGAAGTAGAGGGAGAGAATCTCAAGCAGATTCCATGCTGAGTGCAGATTCTGATGTGGGGCTTGATCTCACAACCCTGAGATGATGACCTGAACCAAAACCAAGAGTGGGGTGCCCAGCTGCCTTCACCACCCAGGAGCCCTGCATTTCTTAGAATTTTTACTGAATGGTGTCATGCAGTGTGTGCTCTTTTTCTGTCTGGTATCTTTGGCTCAGCATAATTATTTTGAGGTTCATACAATAGTCATAATAATTATATGTTTGTGAAATTTTCACTATGTTTGTGAAAATTTTATAATTTAGGTTTTACATTAAGGTCCGAATTCATTTGAAGTGAATTTCGTAGATGGTCTGAAGTTTACATGGCAGTTTATTATTTTTTTATATGAATATCAAATTGTTCCAGCATCTTCTTTTGGTAAAACTACCGTTATTGCACTAAATTACTAGAGCACTCTCTCACGCTGGGGCCGTTGTAGGGTTTACTTCATTTTCCACCTCTCAGAAGTTACTGTCCCTCACTGATGATACCCAGAATCTTGAAATCATTGTTTCACATTTTTTGTCTGTTTTTGTTTATTTCAAATGGGAGGGTAAGTCCAATTCTGGCTACTCCATCTTGGCCAGAAGCATGGGTGTCCCACTCAGTGTGTTTTTGCAATAATTTGTTTCCAACAGATATAAATTAGGAGGTATCCTATTCAAATAGAGATTTCTGCCTTTTCATGAGAAATCTACAGATTTGGCAAATTGAGATGTATATTCCACACAGCAAGAATCAACTATGGAGAACCACAGCTCCCCAGTCTTTCTGAGTCAGGTGATCCCTAGTTTCTCGTAGTTGCCACCTGGCTTGCTTCACTTGTTGAAATGAACTACTCAACCCCCTGTAAGCCTGATTAGTCCAGACTTTTCATTTTATTCAGAAGGAAAGAGAGAGAGGCATATTGAGATGGAATTAGACTCTGACTATCTGGCTCCAAATCCAGTAGTATGTCCACAGAGATTCAACAAGTATATTATATTGTTGGTGGGGAGATAAGCAAGTTGATGGTCCAAACAATTCCTGACAGAGTTAGATGCTCAGTGTCTATAATTCAAACTCTTCTTAGGTCTCTTGATATTAACCTGTGAAGTGTATTATAATTTACCTGTTGCCATGTTTGGAAACGCACTAGGTTACAGGATTTAACTGTTACTTAATTAAAAGGAATCACTCATTCAGCAAAACCACCTTTTGAGGATTATGTTCATTTTTTTTTCATTAAATATGTTGCTTGAACACCAGTTAGAATCCCTAAAGTCCAGAACTGCCAACACCAAATGCTGGCGAGGATGTGGAGCAAGAGCCCTGAACCGTAGCTGTTAGGAATGCAAAATGGTACAGCTACTTTGGAAGACAGTTTGGTGGTTTCTTGAAAACTAAAATTCTCTTACTCTCTAACTGTTCTGGCAGTTGTACTCCTTGGTGTTTACTCAGAGGTGCTGAGAACTTATTTCCACACAAAAGGCTGCACACAGATGTTCATAACAACTTTATTCACATTGCCAAAACTTGGAAGCAACCAAGATATCCTTCAGTAGGTGATGGATGAATAAACTGTGGTACATCCAGAGGATGAAAAATCATTCGACACCAAAAAGAAATGAGTTGTCAAGCCATGAAAAGACATGGGGGAAATTTAAATGCATAATACTTAGTGAAAGAAGTCAGTCTGAAAAGGCTATATAATGAATGATTCCAACTCTATGACATTCTTACTCTAAAACTATGGAGACAATAAAAAGATGAGTGGTTGCCAGGGTTTTGTTTGGAGGGGAGTTGGGGGGAAGGGATGAATAGGCAGAGCACAGAGGATTTTTAGGGCAGTAAAAATAGTCTGTAGGATACCATAGTAATGAATACATGTCATTATACATTTGTCTAAACACGTAGGAGGTACATCATTAAGAGTGAAACCTAATGTAAACTCTGGACTTTGGGTGATTATGACATATCAGTGTAGGTTCAGGGATGGTAACAAATGTATCACTCTGGTGGGGGTGTGTTGATAATGGGTGGGGCTGTGCATGTTTAGGGGCAGGGGGCATATGGTAAATCTCTGTACCATCCCCTCAGTTTTGCTGTGAACCTTAAGCTGCTCTAAAAATAGTCTTAATAAAAGTAGAACTAAGTTTCCTGTAACATTTATATTGTTTCAAACTCTTATGAGTTCCCACCATAAAATATTATTGAAATGACCACAAAGTAGAGAATATGTTTTCAGTATTTCTCATGTATTCATAACTTTCTCTTATACCATCAAAGATGTTTATGTCAGTATAAATGGAGAAATTTAATCTGTTAGCTTGGGAGGCTGTGTGATAAAAAACTACTTCTACCCCTTTCCTTTCCCAACTGATTAGCCAAAATATTATTAAACTTATGTAGCATAGAGGAAGAAAGTTCAAGAAACAAACCACAAAACCGCTAGGATTCATGTGAAGTCAATATTTTCTTAGTAGATGTGTCGCAAAAACGCATATGATGCATATTTGGAAAGAAGTCCCAACATCTTACAAAAATCTGTCTCCTTGCTCTCAGATGTTAGATGGGTTGGAGATAGAGTCTGTGTAGAAGAGTTTATTGATTTCAGATTCTAGCTTTACACAAATAAGCCCTGTACAAAAAGTAGAACTGAAAGCATAATTAGGAATTATTTGGGTTTTATTTTGACTGAGTTGTCACAGATGACTATTTCTGATTTAAAAATACAAGGGGACTGTTGAACTGTCTTACTTTCACGTAGACAATTGTATTAGGTACCTACCAGGAACTGCTGTACCTGCTTGAAAGCTTTTAACAGTGCCTGTGTGAGAAAGAACACAGTAGGCCACCCCGGAAACAAAGTGGGGTCATGCCTTTACTGAGCTAGCGGGTCATGGCGGGGCTCGGGCCTCTGGGGCACATGTCCCCTGCCAGTGCTCTACTGATGGTGGAACGGAGAGAGAAGCTCGAGGCGTGGGTTTCTGCTTTCTTGAGCTTGTGGTATTTGAGTGGAGGATGGTTTATTTAAGTTCCCGGTTGACACATTCTGCTCTTCTAACAGGTTCTCAAAGGAGCGTTGGTTCAAACCACCAGGCTCGTTTTTTTCTTTCTTCCATGTACCTTCTCTGTCTCCATTCTCATTTTTCTCTCTCTCTCTGCTTTTTCAGCTCCTCCTCTGCATCCTCCTAGCACTTGCTTCTTTCCAGATTCAAGCACGTCTTTCTCTCCTTAAGAATCTGCACTTAAATTCTACATAGGAGTGAAATCAAATGGTATTTGTCTCTCTCTGTCCGACTTATTTCGCTTTGCATAATACCCTCTGCCTCTATCCACATCGTTGCAAATGGCAAGATTTCACTGTTTTTTGAGGGCCGAGTAATATTCCATTGTGTGTATATGCATATATATATATACACACACACACACACACACCACATTTTCTTTATCCATCCATCAGTTGATGGAACTCTAGGCTCTTTCCATAGTTTGGTGAACATATGGGAAGGAGGAAAATAAGGAGAAAGGGCAACAAACCGTAAGAGACTCTTAATGATAGAGAACAAACAGGGTTGATGGAGGGAGTGGGTGGGGGATGGGGTAACTGAGTGATGGGCATAAAGGTGGACACTTGTGATGAACCCTGGCTGTTGAATGTAAGTGATGAGTCACTGAATTCTCCTGAAACCAATATTGTACTCTATGTTAACTAACTAAAATTTCAATAAAAATTAAAAAAAAAAGAATCCTCACTTAGCTCTGCCTCTTGGTCACCCTTGCCCTCAGCAGGTGTCTTTGGTCGGCCTAAAGAAGAGACCCCACCTGCCCTTGCCCTCCACAGGTGTCTTTGGTCAGCCTAAAGAAGAGACCCCACCTGCCCTTGCCCTCAGCAGGTGTCTTTGGTCAGCCTAAAGAAGAGACCCCACCTGCCCTTGCCCTCAGCAGGTGTCTTTGGTCAGCCTAAAGAACAGACCCCACCTGCCCTTGCCCTCAGACCCAGCGGTGCAACCAGGCCCCATCCCAAGGTTCCCCCCAAAGCTTCCACTCTGGCCGGCACCTGCTGTGGCCTCCTTGCATGGAGACGGATCCTGTCAGACTGTGAATGGTTCCAGCAGTCACATGCCTCCTGGGCAGACTTCGTTCCTCTCCCCTCTCGGCCTCTCCAGTTTGAATACTGGAGACCTTGTTCTCGCTTTTTTTCTCTTCCTTACTTAATCGTTCTTACATTTTCACAGCATTTCTCCCTCGTGTCTCCTCTTACCTGCTCACCAACCTTTTTGGGCTCTTCACTCAACAGCAGGTTCCTCCCAGATCGTAGCTCCTCTTACTGCATTTCCTACATCTTCGTAGGGAATCTGAAATTTTTATTTTTGTTTTTGGCCCCAAAGCTTGGAGTCTGGCTGGTCAGTTTTTAATAGTTGGGTTCTGTCCCAACTATCTCCCTTCGCGCCCCGTCATGCTTGTATTTCCTTTACTAAAACACAAATTGTTATCTTTGCCCCTAGGAGAGATCACTTACTCAGAGTCCACTTTCTCCAGCAGAGACCCTGTGTTGTGGACAGATACCTAGCTGTGCAGACCCCCTTCTTTGTTGCCGCTCTTGGTGGCCATTCAGTTAGGAGACAGTTCTTTCTTGATTCAGTTAGGAGCGTTTGTGATTCTTTACCATTTTCTCCCTGGTCTCTTCTTCCCCCAAATCCATTCTTAGCCCGACTTTGACTTCTTGCATTGAGGAAGGTTGTAGATGGGCCCGAAGACGAAGTGTTCGAAGGGGCTCCCTTCCCTCCTCCAGGTCCTGGCTTCTGCTCTCAGAGAGCAGAAACTCCAGGGAGATCTAGGCTGTGGGGAGGAGATGTTAGGGGAGTAGATGTGGGTGAGGTGGAAAGTGATGTTGGAGAGAGACCCCCCCCCAAGCCAGGGGGAGAGACGGGGTCTCATGGCATGTGGCTTCCATGAGAGGTGGTGTGACCTGTGACCCACTTTCTCATGTGCCTTGAGGGGGGACAGGGCAAGGGCAAGGGTGGGGCAAGTGAGGCATTTGACTCGGGCTCAAAATTTGAGAGGACTCCAAAAATCTCAGTAACCCATATAAATGGTATTCTAGAGCTGTATTTAAAAAGTAAAAATCAGTGCTAAAAATTGGTGAACTAAATATCACAGTTTTAAATACAGACAGGATTGAGAAAGAGCTGGAACTCCAAGGGGATGGTGGGTGGTGTGCCCCAGGTGTTGACTCTGGACATCTCAGCAATGTTTCCCGGGCTCCAGGGGCATTGATTTCTAGGGATCCTGTGGGATTGGGTGGGAGGCCACTCAGCAGTCACCGTGTGGAGAGAGGGACAGAGGGTCATCTACAAACATTTTTTGATGTGGAAAAACTCCTAGAGACCTTTGTCTAGCTATGGGTGAGAGTCCCGATAATGGTAAAAATTGGGGTCTTGCATTTGGATTGATTTTTGACTATGAATAAATAGAAAAGAGGTGCTTCTTGCATTCACAGCTTTTCTGTGATGACTTCATACTGAATACACCACTTCTGTCTGGAGCTTTTCCACTATCTCAAGTAAAGAATGGGAAGGTGAGGTTTTTTTTTCTCCCCAATTCTGTGTTGCCTTCCGTTTCCTTTCACAGAGGCCCAGTCCTCTTTTGGATGTCAGTGACTCACAGACCTGGCTTCCACACATTGAAAGATATGGAAAATATATCTAAAAACCAAAGACATCTTCTACTTCTTGCTTTATTTACATCCTTAAGATCTGACTTTTCAGTGTTGGAAGCAGAACCTTAATGTGGGCTCTGCAGGGCAGGTTGATGGAACGAATGGTTGTGGGCCCCAGCATTAGGAGCTGGGGGTGGTAGTCCTGACTCTGCTCTGAATCTGCCGAGCGAACATGGTAAGTAAGTACCTGTCCCGCTCTGACCCTCAGGTTCTTCATCTGTGCAAATCGGGGGTCAAACTAGATGAGCTGTCAGGTTTCTGTCTGGTCCAGCATGCCATGCATTCTAGGGATGATTTTCTTTGTCACCAAACTGCCTGTTTGTGGCCAATCCACTTAATAGTCGCTTTAAAACAGCCCAGCTATTAACCCACTTCTCACCCTGTACTCAGGCATCGTGGTTTCCATTTTCAGCATCTGTTGGCCTTCAGTCGTCTTCCGTGTTGAAGTCCGGTTCCTCACTCTTGCTTATCAAAGGAAAATCTCTGATAAAGTCTTTGTTCTTCTTGAATTTAAATCTTGCTTAAACGTTAAAGCAGAAAAGAAACTATAAGACTTTGGGGCCAACCATAAACTAGTTTCTTTGTGAAATAAAGAGCTTTCATGACGTGTTCTTTTAAGACCTTGTTTGCTTTAGATTTCTAAGTCACTTCAAGTGGCATGATGATGGTCTTAGATTTTGAGTAAGTTTATGATTCCATTTTTTGCCCTGATCATCAGCTTTTAAAGTTCTCTATATTTCTTCTCCTAACCGTTATTGAGAAATTTACATAGAAGTGTTAGGCTGTCTAGCTGTAGCTGGGCCCATCACCCTTCTGTAACTTGGTGTTTGACACACACTGGTGTTTTATGAAAAGGTTCGGGGAGGGGCGGTTTACCTGGCTGGCTCAGTCAGAGGAGCATGAGACTCTTCATCTTGGGGTCATGAGTTCGAGCACCAAGTGGGGTGAGAAATGACCTAAATAAATAAAAACTTTAGAAAAAAGGTTGGGGAGTTTCCCTAATCCATAGTATTTTAAACACATATAAAAATCTGAAACAGTCTTTTTTTAATTTTTAAAGTATAAAGTGGTCTTTCCAGCCACTGCAGAGGAGAAAGCTGTGAGTATTTTCTGCTTTATTTGCCAAGAGAACTGCTCGGACTTTGTACATTCCAGTGCTTGGGGACGGTAAGGTATGGTTTCTAGAGCCTTGTTTGAAAGGTGGGGATGGGGGTCTCCTTGCCACCTGGTGTGGTTTCACTTCCATGTTCTCTGAGCACTTCTGGGTTGTTGACTCAGCTCTCCAGTTTCTGGGGCTGCTCAAGAGGCCATTGCAGAAAGGAGGCACCTCCTGTTGAGTCCTGGCCGTGTGGCTTCTGTTCCACAGGCCTTCCCCACAGGACATCCACAGTTTCTCCCTCTTAAGCTGTAGCGTATCAGTTACACAGAAATGCACGTTAGGAAACAGTGTTTTCTTCCGGAGGGCCCGGAAGAGTTCACACAGTCTGCACAGATCATCCCCCACTTGCCCTTCACGTTCCACTTGGGTTCGATAAGGCTATAAATTCAGCAGGGGGCACAGACACCCAGGGACAGAGTCAACTTTTCAGAGGCTTTCTACATACAAGCAGATCTTGTGATACTGTGTGGACTTTTGAAATTCAGAGAGGTGACAGAGCTTATTAAAGTGGACAAAGTGAAAATTCTGGCCTATAGTGGGAATACTCCTGGCTCCAGTACTGCAGAATGGATAGAGAAAAAAAAAATAGCTTTTTTTTTTTTAAGATTTTATTTATTTATTTGAGAGAGAGAGAGACAGAGATAGTGAGAGAGAGCAGGAGCGGGAGGAGAGGGAGAAGCAGGCTCCTTGCTCAGGACCCTGGGATCATGACCTGAGCCGAAGGCAGATGCTTAACGACTGAGCCACCCACGCATCCCTCCAAAATGGGTTTCTGTCATTAGACATCAGTCCTTGAAGAATAGCATAGAACAGACTTTAAAAAACATTACTCTAGAAATGCAGAAGTGACCACATCATGCTGCACTGGTTGGAGAATGTCAGTGGAGAGCAGTTTAGAACTCTGTCTCACATACCATCCTTGTTAAACAGCATGAAGACATGTAACTTTTTATGGCAAGTCAAAATTGTTGCCTCTCTAAGAAGAGTATTTAATAAGTTAATTTTATTTACTTAATTTATTTTGAGTATTTTGAGAGAGAGCGTGACACATAAGCACCGGGTGGGGGGGGTGCAGAGGGAGACAGAGAGGGAGAATCTTAAGCAGGCTCCACGCCCATCGCAGAGCCCCACAGGCTGGATTTCAGGATCCTCAGATCATGACCTGAGCCGAAATCAAGAGTTGGACCCTTAACTGACTGAGCCACCCAGGTGCCCCAATAAACTCTTTTTAAAACCCAATGTGACTGTTGTGGATAATGCTGCTATAAGACGTTGGGGTGCATGTGCCCCTTTGAATGAGCATTTTTGGATCCTTTGGATAAATACCTACTAGTGCAATTGCTGGGTCGTAGGGTAGCTCTATTTTCAACTTTTTGAGGAGCCACCATCCTGTCTTCTAGAGTGGCTGCACCAGCTTGCATTCCCACCAACAGTGTAAGAGCATTCCCCTTTTTCCACATCCTCGCTAGTACCTGTTGTTGCCTGTGTTGTTCTGACAGGTATGAGTTGGTATCTCATTGTGGTTTTGATTTGTATTTCCCTGATGATGAGTGGAATGGTATACATACACAACAGGATATTACTCAGCCAAAAAGAATGAAATCTTGCCACTTGCAATAACATGGATGGAACTAGAGAGTATTATGGCTAAACGAAATAAGTCAGAGAAAGACAAATACCATATGATTTCACCCTATGCAGAAGTAAAGAAACAAAACAAATGAACATAAAAGAAAAAAAAACAGAGGCAAACCATAAAATAGACTTAACTATAGAGAACAAACTGAAGGTTGCTGGAGGGGAGGTAGGTAGGGCGATGAGCTAAATGGGTGATGGGCATTAAGGAGGGCATCTGATGTGATGAGCACTGGGTGTTGTATGTAAGTGATGAATCACTAAATTCTATACCTGAAACTAATATTACACTGTATGTTAACTGGAATTTAATTAACGCAAAACTAAAAACAAACAAACAAACAAAAAAACCACAAAAAACCCCCACCTCAAAACCCTCCAAAAAACAAAACTCAGTGTGAGTAATGATTGGTGGAGCTGGTAAGTTAGTGATACGAAGATGTTAGATCAGCATTTTGAAAGAGTGCCATGTTCATTGTGAGGGAAGTTAGAAAATACATCATTTCAGTAAAGTCATTGTTAGTTTTATCAGTTGTAATTTTTGTAGTTGATGGGGCAATCGTGAATTCCAGGTGGAATTTTACTCAGAAAACCCATTTTTAAAGAATAAACCCGGTGATAATACTGGTATGAGAAACCTAAGAAATACGGCCATATTAAGAAAAAGTAGGTGCTCTTTAGGAAGCATCTCTAACCAAAACAAAACAGCCAATCCAAATCATCCTATTCTCAGTAACATAAGAAGTCCCTGTATGACGACATGTAAAAATTTTTTGAACTGGCCATGTTGATCAAGTCTCATACGTTTTAAAAGGATCTTATATTCCACTGTTTTTTTCATACAGAATGCATAATTTTTATTATCTGCTAACATTCAGGGTTTGGAGTCTTTTTTACATTTTAATTATGTGACTTTCCATGACCATGAAGCATTAAGGGTTATCTTCTCTTTTTAAAGTTCATATGTTTCTTCATGTGAATCCTCTCTGTCTTTTTGTAAATTTTTAATTTACATTCAATTTAGTTAACATATAGTGTATTATTAGTTTTAGGGGTAGAGTTCAGTGTTTCCTCAGTTGCATACAACGCCCCGTGCTCATTCCATCACGTGCCCTCCTTAATGCCCGTCCCCCAGCGACCCCCTCCCCAGGGAGCCTGGGTTTGTACTCTGTAGTTAAGAGTCTCTTACGGTTTGCCTCCCTCTCTGTTTTATCTTAATTTCCCTTCTCTTCCCCTATGTTCCTGTGTTTTGTTTCTTCAATTCCACCATTTATTAGACTTGTAATTTAAAAATCTTACTTCATGTAAATAAAAGATGGTGATGTGGAGACGCTTGAAGTCTTCCAGTTGAATTTTTCGGTGCTTGGATTCCTCTCGGTGAACAGGAACAGAGCAAGTTAGAGCAGGCCTATATTTTTTCTTGATCCCTTTTGTTGTTTTAGTAGCTACGTCTTCTGTAATGCTCTTCACTGCCTTTTCTTTTGAAATAAAGGAGAGCATGCTGTCATTTGTGTGGAAGAACTCAAGCAGAAAAAAAACCACAAGGAGAGAAAATTCTCCAAGGGGTTGCAGCTGTTGACCGGCTTTGGCCCTTTCTGGGATTTGGAACCTTGATTCTGAGCTTGGGTCTGCCCAGTCAGCGTATCCATACACAACACCTGGAACAGTATCTTGAGCATGGGACTTTCAAAGGTTAGCGAAAGAGGTGTTACGATACAGTGACGCATCGGGCAAAGTGTGCTTCCGACCACACCCACTGGTATTATCTGGGCGTGCTTGAGATCCTGCCCTCCACCACAGTCCCACTGAATCTGAAACTCTGGGGGTGTGCCCTGAGAGCCTGCAGTTTCAACAGGACCCCCAGACAACTCCCACTGAATTTTGAGAGTCTCTCCTCTTGTCCTTAGTTTTACTGTCTCTGGGTTCAAATCCTGCTCTTCCCCCTTGTATCTGTGTGACCTAGAAATGGTGTGTGTGTAAGCTCTTAGTGTTCAGCTTTCTTTCTCCCTGACGTAGTAACAACTGTGGTACCACCAGCTAGGGTCATGTGGAGAATTTCCCGAGATAATGCTGTGGAGCACTTACCACAGTATCTTGCTCACAGGAAACACTCAGAAGTTTGCAAGGTTATTCATAGCATAAAATTTTTTATGAAGGATATCAGAATCTTCACTCCGATTGGAGAACAATATAAAATGTATGTTTAAAGGGATGAATACAAACTATATAGTGCATTCCGACATTAGATTGTAGTGTCTCTTTACTCGGGAGGTTAAGTTACTTCCTCACCTTTGCCTGTATTTTTCTTGTCCCACGTGGTGCTGATGCTCTTTTGGGTGCTCTGTGTGGTTCTTGTCCCTCAGAGGCAAGGATACAGCCCTCTCTATTTGTTTTAAGGCCATTATTCCTGAGTTTCTGCTTTTGAACCAGTTCCTAGGAGAGTCTTTAGCCGGTGATTTACAAAGAGGCCTTTGATGCTCTCCAGCGTGCCCTGCAAATGCTGTCAGTTTTCCTTGTTAACCCTGGTAGCCTTTGAGCACAGGGCCATGCAGCTGTCTCTGTCCAGTCACTCTTCTGTCCCAGCCTCCGTCCTTTCTCTGCTGTGCTCAGCTTTGTGTGGACCCCAGCCTCTCTGCTGCAATTACAGAGTCCCCATTTTCTGAGATTTGGCGGGATGAATCACTTTCTTATGGCCGTCGGGGCGGCAGAGGGGTTCCTCATTGTGTATAGGGTGACATTTTCTGCACAGCATCATCAAATACTAGGTGAACTCTCTTCTTCCCACAACTAGTTTTCTTCACTGTGGCATCATTTTAAATTTGTTGGGTTTTAGGGGCTCTCTTATTAGCAAAGAATCACTGATTCTGAGACCTGGAAAGGTTCTCGAGCCATTGCTTATTTGACTCCTTTCCAGAAAATATTTTCGGACAAATCCAGATGTTTCAGGCATAAGAAGTATCATATGTGATAATTCATTGTTTTTTTTAAAGGCGACTCTGGCAACACTGTGCATATGATAGAAGCTGGAAACTACCAAAGTTAGTGGGAACTCCGATCGTCAGCATATTCCTTTTCTGGCCCCGGCAGTAAAGCCAGGCATTCAGGGAGGTACAGAAGGACCCCACCGCCTAGCAGCGTACATCCTATTTCAGGAGCTGGGATTCTTGCCGTGAAGCAGCTTTACAACAAGGCTAGATGAGGACAGAGGATGCAGAGAAGGGAGAGGCATGAGCAGGCCCACGTGATTTCTTGGCCATTTCCCACCTCTGCCCTTTGCTTCACCCAAGGTGATCCATCGCTGATACGGTGTGGGTCTTGTCACGGTCCCCGTGGGCCAAGTCCCCAGAGGGAGGAGGCTGGCAGTCTTGGGAAGTTGGCCCTCGTAGGCTGCTGCATCTTGTTGGCAAAGAAAGAGAGGGCAGGGGGTCAGCACCGACTGCTTGTGCGCGTGCGTGGCCTGCCCCGCCTTCTCTCATCCTCTGGCAACCCCATGAACCCTGTGGGCAGGGGGCGTCATTCTTACTTAGCAGGCCCAGGAACTGAGGCCGAGAGGTTCGGTAACTTCCCCAAGTTACCATCAGCGAGTGAGTGGACTTGAGGTAAAAGTCAGGTCTTTTTGATGCCACAACAGACCACCCTCTGGACTATTAATATTGAAGAGCCAGGGTTTTAATGGTCAGCACTTACCCTTTAGGAAAACTGCCCCAAGCTCAACAGTGGCCTTATATGCCAGGGAATTATTGCGGGGTGAACTGTGAGGGGACCCAGGAACACTCCAGTCCCGGGACTGTCACCGTTTGTGATGCATCCCCTAGGGTTAATGGCCTCCCTCCTTTCCCCCTCCCTCCCTCTCTCCTTCCCTTCCTCCTTCCAAGCTGCTTTTGTCAGTTTGGACTGCCATAACCGAATAGCAGAGGCCGGGTGGCATAAACCACAGATTTACTTCCCACACGTCTGGAGGCTGGCAAGCCCAAGGTGGAAGGCCCCAGCACATTTGGGGTCTGGTGAGGGCCCTCCTCTTGGCTTGTGGATGCCTGTTCTCTCCGCGAATCGCCGCAGGGCAGAGAGTAGGAGGGCAAGGAAGCGACAGAGATGGTATCATTTCTCTCCTCTCTCTTCTCATAAGGGCGCTCGTCCCACTCACGAGGCTCTACCCTCGTGAGCTAATTCCTCCCAGAGGCCCCAGCTCCGAACAGCATCATATTGGGGGTTTAGGCTTCAACATAAGAATTTTGGGGGGATGCAAACGTTCAGTCTGTAACACATGCTGTGGCTACTGGGAGAGTTCATCATCGTACAGCTTACAAAGCCAGGGCGCTTTGAGCCTCCTAGTTTGGCTCATGATCAGAAGACAGACTTGAGACTCCTGGTGCAGAGGAGGATGAAAGAGCACATTGCTACTGCAGCCCGGGAATGACTCCTTGCCGGGAGCACACGTTGTCATGGGGCCACGGGATACCTCAGGAGGGGGATGCATGGCCTTGGGCAGAGAAGCCAGGAAGACGGCAGGCTCTGAGAGGGTGAGAGGGAGTGCCTCTGCTCTGACCACCTTTACTGGACGAAGGAGCTTCTGAGTCTCATGGAAGGCCACTGTGTGCAGAGCGTCAGAATGAGTGTGGACAGAGTCAGACCCAGCAGAGGCTGGTGGAGCGCCGGCTCCAGGCCAGGTACAGGCACTTTGACTTTGAGCTTTCCCTGGTTGTGCCAGTCAGTGAGCCTCCCCATAGCTGAGGGTCCCAGGAACTGGAATGAGCAATCAGTCCCAAGGTTCCTTAGACAATTGGAATGGAGAGCTGCAGGGTCTGAAAGAGAGCCTATGACACCATAGGGCTCAGGGATTTCTGTTCTTCGGACGTCTGGGGCAGTTGGGACAGGGTGCAGGCATCGCAGAGTGGTAATAACACTTACCACTTTGGGAGTGAAATCTGGACTCAAATCCAAGCGCCTGTGTTTATTGGCAGCATGCATTTAGGCAGTGGGCAGTCCCTGCACCTAGCGTTTGCTGCACGTCTTCTATGTGGCAGACACTGACCAGTATTGACACCTTGCAAGTATTTTTAAGCACGTGAAAGTATGTACGGCGGTGGACGTTGTTACCGACTTCATTTCATAGTTGAGAGAACGTAGGTACAGAAGGCGTAAGAACTTGCTTAAGGTCACACAGCAAAGATTGCAACTCAGGGAATGTGCCTTCAGCACCTATGCTCTTTTTTTTTTAAGATTTTATTTATTTTTATTTTAGAGAGAGAGTGCAAGGAAGGGAGGAGCAGAGGGAGAGGGAGATCATCTCCTGCAGACTCTGCGCTGAGCTTGGAGCCTGAGGTGGGGCCTGATCCCAGGACCCTGAGATCATGACCTGAGCTGAAATCAAGAGTGGGTCACTCAGCCAACTGAGCCACCCAGGCGCCCCAGCACCTGTGTTCCTAACCGCTAAGCTGTCCTCCGTCTGTTTCCTTATCTGTAAAACAAGGACAAAAAGAGCTCCCTCAGCAATGTGAAGAGGAAATTAAATGAGATGCTAATGGATGAAGTGCTTGTGTGCCTTCATCAAGGTTGGGTCAGAACGGGTGCTCAACTATCCGCAGCTCCAAGTCCTGTCTTCCTTTTTTAAGATATGCAGGAGTACTCTGTTTTCTGAACAAAGCTGGAGGCTCTTAACGCGGATCCAGCTCCCCTTTCCCTGGGCCCCTGCTACGCTTCCTTTCGTACTTAAAACTTCAGCTCCACCACCTTTAATTCTGCACGTGTCCATGCTCGTTATGGTTCCTGAGTGTGAGGCTTATCTTACGTGACCTCATTTCCGGCTGGCTGTGTCTGTACGTCACATCATGTACCGGGTAGTGCTTGTCTGCGTCACGCTGGGGGCTGGATTACTTCTGGGAGGGGCATCTCTCTCTGTGGGGCGTCTTGTAAATTTCTCTTTTTAGTGACAATATCTTCCCTGGTCTTCCCTGGTGCCCCATTGCCACTTCTAATGTCCTCCCTGCAGGCGACTTCATTTTGGCCCCTGTTCCAGTTAGGCTCCAGGCACTCCTGCAGTGAATGAGAATCCCTTAGAGAAGCAGCCCTCCCAAGTTCCTAACCAGGGTGTGTCCAACACTGTTTTGGGGAGGACTCGTCCTGGGTAATTTCCATTGACAACTGACTATATTACCTGTGATCTTAGCTTTCTGGCCTCCGAATGGGTTCAGCACATGGAGAAGGAACAGTAGCCCTCCCTGACAGGCTCTGTGTCTCACAGGACCCCAGTGACACCCCCTCCTTCCTGGCCCCTGCAGGCCCTGAGGTGCTTCTGCCTGCTAGCATCTAGGGGGACCCTCCGCCCGGCCCGTACCTCTATGTGTAGACCCTCATGAATGTCTCTATATCTCAGTGACATGAAGTCTGTACCTGCTGGGGCTCCACAGACCTGTGTGGCTAGAGCGGAATGGCTACCAGGGGATTTTTTTTTTTTTTTTTATCATCCTCACCTTTACAAGCATAATTCTTATTCTACTGAGTGAAAAGGTGAGATGTGGAAGGATGACACAGTGTCTGCAAGTACTTGGCTGTCTCCTTACTTTTAGAAACAGGTGGTTCTTTATCAGGGTCCCATGAAGAGCACAGCTCATGGAGAAGGTTCTGTTAGTAAGGAGCTCTGCTTTGGGGGCCAGGCTGTTTAATTTTTTTTTAAATTTTTTGATTTTAAAAAGATATTTTAACTGTGACTTTGGGGCAAATCATAACTCTCTTGATCTTACTTTTCTTACTGAAAATGATGAAGCTACTGACTTGATGGCATTTATAGCTGCCTTTAGGTGTAAATAGGTAAATATCAGCCAGAAGGGTACTATCTGGAACAGGGAGAGTTGGCTGAGGATTTTCCTCTCTGGGCAACAGGTAAAGGCTGCCCCAGGCATTTCCCCAGCTTCCCGTGATTTCACCCCCTGATGTTTCTACTTTGGCTTTGAGCACCCCTGTATCTGATCTGATTTCTTAGCTGCACGTATCTCCTCCAGGGTGGCGAGCCCAGGCTGGACACGAGGCTCTGGATTGGACACCCCACTGCAGCGGGGACAGCCTCTACCCTTGCCTGAGATAGCAGCACAGCTGCAGTTAGGGTCTTGCTGGGGGAATTGACCTTTCTCAGGGTCTGACGTCAGGGCCAAATTCACAGTCTTGAGATGACAGTAAAGGAAAATGTTAGGCATTAAAAGCAAAACGACATCTTTTGACTTTCCTAGTTCCAGTGTGGGTTTAGAAAAAGAAGGAAGAGGATTATAGGATGACTCCACTGTGTCAGGCAGTGTCCTAAACAACTTACGTACATGATCTCAACTGATCCTTGCAATAGCCGTATTATCCCCAATGTACAGATGGTGACACTGAGGCTCAGAGAAAAACCATACATTGTAGAGGGACACATTGCTGAAAAATGTCTTAGTGGCTGTGCCAAAGAATTAGGTCTAACTTTTTCTGGTTGGTTGAATCTTAAGATCATGTCCAACCTTCCCAGGCATAAGGTAGATGGGATATTTCATTTACCCTTCTCTTTGGGCCTATTTTTGTAAGTTTGCTTATTCTTCTCTGTTGTAGACTTAATTTGATTTCTGGTCTTTTGCCAACTGGAAGCTCACTTAGGTGTCTGCAGGCTTTACTTCCCGGCTTATTGGCTGTCTTTTGGGCTGCTTCAGAAACTGCTGTACTAGGGCCTAGCTGGGGAACTAGAGAAACAAAGGAGCAGAGGTTTCTCAACAGTACAAGGCCATGACCGTATGCAAATGCCTCCTTGTGGAGGGAACCCAGAGGAAAACTGTCTTCAGTGTATGGGTCATGTCCAGAGCCGCTCTGCCAGTAATCCAATACCTTTCTACCTCCAGTGGGCAGACCACAGTAGCTTTTTACTCAAGATAACATCATTCACCTTGACAAAGTCAGATCTCTTATTTCCATTTTCTCTCAGCCTTCACATTCTTATCCACACCTATGATAGCATGACTGGTTCCTTAATCTACCGGTTGTTGAAGTAGTTTCTAACTACTCTAATTTGAACCGCTGAGTTGAACATTTGTAACCACTTCTTAGGGAAATTAGGGTCCATTTGTACTAGAATTTTTATATCTCCAGTGCTGAAACAGAATCATCTCTCACTGATCTGGGTCAAAACTGTGCCCTGGAGGAATGGAACTTCAGTGTATGTGAGGGGCAAGAATAGCTCAGGTATGTACACAAAATACCCTGTGGGTTATGTACTTGCAAATGGCCTCATCTAAAAATAATTACGGTAAACTCACACTTTCTGTATCTTCTGATGAAAATACTGATAATTCATGCAGAGCATATTTGAAACAGTTGGCCTCCGCAGGCTTTTCAAGTTCTTGTTTATATATATATGTTTTCTTTTCTTTTTTTTCTCTAAGAGAGAATAAGAAAGAGTGCAACTCACCTTCACTCAGCAGAGGGGAACATGGAAAAATCAACAAATAGCCCATGTGTGTACTTTCTGTTTGCTTTTGTCTTTCACCTCCTTGTGCTTTCAACCCCCATTCTGCTTTAGTTCAACCAGTTCCTAGCTTATGTGACCTTGGGTGAGTTGCTTAACCTCTCTGAGCATAGTTGTGTGCCTCTTGGCTTATCTCAAGAGCAGTGGTTCTCATCAGGAAGTCAGTTTTGACCCCAGGGACATTTGGCAATGTCTGGAGATATTTTTGGTTTGACAGCTGGTCGGTTGGAGGGCGAAGGCGGGGGAGGTGGGGTGAGGGGGTGCTCCTGGCATCTAGTGGCAGTCCCTACAACAAAGAATTATCTGGCACCAAATGTCAGTAGCACCAAGGTTGAGAAGCCTAACTTTAGAGGTTGTGGTGAGAGTTCAGTGTTTTATAAATTGTGTAGAGCTGTATGAATATAAAATCTTCCTATTGATGCTTCCAGAGTGGTGGCTAATTCTGACCTGATAAGTAGATAGTATCCAGCATGTCCAGAGCACCATCTAAACTCTAGGACCTGTTTCTTTCTTATTAAGATATACTGGGCTTCATGATCTTCAAGATTCTTTCTGGCTCTGAGCATCTACACGAGAAAAGCTTTAGATGATGCAAAGACCCAGAGCTGACAAAGTCAGTAGCTGCTAATTTCAGCACTTTATAACCCTCATGCAGATCACTGACCTGAATCTTTTCTCCCAGATAAACTTGAGATTGGCTAGGAGGGAAGAGAAAAAGACTTCTTAATCTTCTTCTTTTGTTAGGCAGACAAGATTTATCTGTGGTAGTGTTCCCATTTGTACCCTGTAGAATAATGCCAACAGGGGCAGAATAACCATAACAGCTAATACTTCTGTAGTGCTCACCTGGAGCCAGGCACTTGAATACCTAGTGTGTGGCAGGCCCTGCCCTGGTACTCTAGCTGCCAGATCTCATTTTATCATCACCGCATGCCTGGACCGTTGATATTGTTGGTCCAGTGTTACAAATGAGGAAAATGAGGCTCAGAGAGACTGAGTAACTTGCCGGAAATCACACGGCTAATGAGTCATCCGGTTGTTTAACAATACAAGGTCTGGGTGCTTTTCCCTACTCTACATTCATAGTCAAGGTGGTCATTTTAATAAAATTGCAATGGAAGATGAAGGAACGGTAAAATGAGTGCCAAGAAAGCAGGTGAAAGCTCCACCATTTTGTAAATTGTAACTGGCTGCAGGCGGATGTGTGTCATTTGGAACAATGGAGGACTCTTCCAGTAAACGTTGCCACCAGCCTGAGCTGTCGCAGAGCGGTGAGGACAACACTTATCAGTGACCCATCTCTGCCTTCTTTCAAGTACTTCATAACATAATGCCTGGTTATAGGGTTAGGGCAGTGTGCCGGGTACTAGTGATAATGGTATTGATTGGTGATGATTGAGTAAACAGTGCGAATACCGAAGTGCCATTGGGTTTTCAAGGTTTTCCTAATTATTTTGTTGTTCTAGTTGTTCCAAGATTTCATTACATTCTATTTAATAAGAACAATAAATACCACCCAAACGTTTCTGGAGTCTGTCTTTAAACATGGCAGATTAGGAAAAGGGTTTCAGATTATGACTGAATAAGGTTTTGATTATAAAGAGATTAGATATTCTGCTCTGATGACAGTAACTCTTCTTGTCCATCAGTGGTTCTCAGTCTTGGCTGCCCCTAGGGACCTTTGAATAATCTTGATGCCCAGGCTATGCATAAGCCAATTAAATCAGAAGCTCTGAGTAGTATTAGTATTAGTAGTATTAATAATTCTTAAAGTTCCCCAGGTGATTCCAGTCGGTTTAATGTTTAATTAAGGCTCCCAGTGTCTAGTCAAGATGACATAAAATTATCTGTCACAGTCCTTTCCTCTTAATTTTACTTCTGATTGTTCACATAGCATTTGATGTCTTCTGAATTGCTGTGTCTCTGGAAGAGGCTTTGTTGTCATTACAACAGTCCCCATGTTCCAGAAACATACCCCCCTCCAGCCTCCTAGAATTCATATGGTTATGCACTGCAGTGGCTCTTTGAGATAAATATCTGAATCCCCGAAGCTCAAATTAGTTATATTATGGACACAATTTGGTCTACAGCAGGTTTTCTGATCATTCATAAACTTCTGGATAGCTTGGAGAGGTAGATTTCTACTAGGCTCATTCCACACCATGCCTAGATCTATACATAATCCAGATCTTTCCTCTCCTCTAGTCGGAGCCCTGAACTGGTTTCCTGTGTGTCTTTCCCAGGGAGAAAGACCACTGTCTTACATAGTTGGCAAATAATAAATATTAAAATATAGGGGCTCCTGGGTGGCTCAGTCAGTTAAACATCTGCCTTTGGCTCAGGTCATGATTCCAGGGTCCTGGGATCGAGCCCTACATTGGGCTCCCTGCTCAGCAGGGAGCCTGCTTCTTCCTCTCCTCCTGGCTTGTGCTCTCTCTCGCTTTCTCTGTCTCAAAAATAAATAAAATATTTAAAAAATATTAAAATATAAAATACCAGAATAAATACAAAGGCTTAAAAACTGCAACCATATTCACAGTAAGTAGAAAACATTATCCATTGTTAGACTCCAGATGACATTAACAGGCATTCACAAAATTAACATGATGGCAGGATTTTTACATACACCATTTGAAAAGTTCACCAGATTCACTTATTCATTCACCTGGACAAAGAGTGAATGCCAATCACGTGCCAGACACTGATACAGACCCTGGAGGTAGAGTGGTAAGCAATACCAAGCTCTTGCTAAAGTGGAGTTTATGTTCTGGTGGACAGAAACAGACAATAAACTAATAAATATATAAATACATATAAAATGTCAGATGGTGATAATTCCTAAGAAGGTGGCTAGGTGACAGAGTGATGTAGGTTGGGGAGGCTGTTGCCATGGCAGGAATGTATCAGAGGGCAAAAATCAGGTTACCCACCAAGTGGCCAACCAGACAGCTGACAGAGTATGGTTTAGTGTTTGCTGGCTCACTACAAGTCTGCTGACCTCTGTTCTACTTTCTTCTCAAACTCCACGTGTGACTCTGGACATGTGATGTTTTCTGAGCCCCGGTTTATTTGGTTGTAAAAGGAGAGGGCTGGACAAGTGGGTCTTTGAGGTCCTCTCCGAATGTACATTCCTGGCTCTGTCTGAAATGGAATGAATGCCTAGCTATAGATGAGCAAAGCGCTTAGAACCCTGTGAGCTTAGGAGGTCTAGTGGGAGGGAAGACTAAGAGAGGGTATGATAGGCATTAGAGCTCTTCATAAATCCAGTGTTCTAGTTCTCTTTCCCTGGACTGCCCAATGACTCCCCAGCATACCAGGTCCTAATTCCTGGAGCCTGTAAATGTTACCTTATTTGAAGAAAGGATCTTTGCCTATGTGATGAAATGAAGGACCTTGATACGGGGGGATTATCCTGGTGGGTCCCCATGTAGTCACATGTGTGCTTGTAAGAGAGCGGCCCAGGGAGATTTGACGTGGGTAGAGGAGAAGCCATGTGAAGACTGAGATGGAGAGAGATGTGAAGCTGCTGAAGATGCTGGCCTGGAAGCCCAGAGTAAGGTGGGCCCAAGCCAAGGAAGAGCCACCAGGAGCAGGAAAGAGGCAAGAAGCTAGAGCCTCCTCAGGCAATGTGGTGCTGCCAGTGCCTTGGTTTCAGTCTGGTGATAGTGTTTTGTACTTCTGGCCTCCAGAACCGTAAGAGAAGAAGTCTGTGTTGTTCCAGCCGCCATGTTTGTGGTAATTTGTTACAGCAGCCTCAGGAAACGAATACAGTAGGATTGCCCTTCACTTCTTCACCACTTGAAGTTAGAGGTGGCTCTGTGGCTGTTCCAGCTGATGACATGTGAGTGGAGGCCATGTGTGTCTTTAAGGGCCAGTGTGTGCTTTAGTATGTTCCTTTTTTTTTTTTTTTCTGTTTGGTGATGGGCTGGTTTGAAGATGGTGTCTGCTTGTTAGCCTGGGTCTCTGAGTGACCGCGTTGTACAGAGCTCTTGTTTTGACTCATAAAGGACATGAGTGTGATTGAAAAGTTAATTTTTGTTGTTGAACGCTCCTGAGACTTGAGACTTGGAGATGATTTTTCTAGCCCCTCTGGACTGGAGGCGAGGAGCCTGGTTGGTTTCTATGGAACATTCCTGGAGACATACTCTTTGTTGTACCCTTTGCTCTTCAGTGGTCCTCTGGGTCCCTGGAACCCGTTCTCTAGCATCTTACTGAGGCTAGGAGAGTCTCAAACCATGTCCTCTAAGTCAGTGGTGTCCTCTGTGATGGCAGTGTGTATTCCAAGGTTCTCTGGTCAGATATGGGGGAAAAACTGGGCCGTGGAAGGTAAAATGGTTTCCCTTATGGAAGACTTCTCAGTGGTTTCCACGTGCTAATACTGACTGTGACTGTTTAAGATGAGGATGTGGTATTTTTATGGACTGAATGTGTCCCCCAACCTTGATGTGTTGAAACCCTAATCACCAGTGGGATAGTGTTTGGAGGTGGGGGCTTTGGGAGGTGATTAGGTCATGGGGTGGAACCTTCATGATGAAATGAGTGCCTTTAAAATAAGAGGCCAGAGAGCTAGCTTCCTTCTCTCCTTCTCTCTGCCTGACTGCCTGCCTGCCTGTCTCTCTCTCTGATGCGTGAAGACAGAAGGAGAAGAAGGTCACATGTAAAGCAGGAAGAGGGCCCTTACCAGAATGCAGCTATGCCGCACCATGCTGGCAACCTACCTGATCCTAGGCTTCCAGCTTTCAGAACTGTGAGAAAGAAATTTCTGTTGTTTAGGCCATCTAGGATGGGGTATTTTTGTTATAGCAGCTCCAACTAAGACCAGCATACACTGTTGGAAAGCCCTTTTTGGAAGTGCGTATCTCGTCAAGGTGAAAGCAGTTCCCCGTTGCATTGGGTCATGACACTTTTTGTGTCTTCCTTAACGCTCTGTGTTTTCTCACCCAGCTAATCCAGGGGCAGCACAGGGTAGGATAGTTTTAACATAACTTCCTATTTAATACATAATAGACCATATTAAGTTGTAAGAGAAGCAGTTTAATACTTTAGCTGATATATTGTAGGTCAGTTTCACCTGGCAAATGAGGAAGGGAGGCATGCTTCAGGGACAGTGATGGGGAAATTCACCTGACTTTTCCGTGTTTACTGTATCGCCCCCTTGGGCCTGCTCAGAAGCTTGATTATCTGAAGGATGTGGTCATGGGCTTGAACTTGTGAGACCTCCTCCCAACTCTTACTTGTTGGATTTTGGATGAATTCCACCTCTCGTTTTTCCCAGATATTTTTCCATCTCTTCAGTGGTTGAGATCCCAACCCTTGAGCTCTTGGAGCTCACAGGCATGAAGAAACAGGTCCCTGCTTTTTATTAGCCACAGTCCTTGGAAAGATTTAAAGTGCTCTTTTAACATCCAAGACCATATGATTCTTTATGAGAAGAAGCAAGGTTGCCAAAATGAAACAACATGAGACTTAAGTGACCTGACTAACAACAACAACAAAAAAAAGTAACAATAAAAAGTGATTTGACTGGCCCCACACTTAGTAGAGCCTGGAAAAAACTCAGTTCTTCTGGCATTGTTGAGTACCTGTGATAAACGCCAACATGGGCCCTCGTTTCCTTCCTGACCACTTCCCAAGTCCATTCCCTTGTCCTTGTAACTTTACAGAGCCCTTCCCTCTGGGCGGGCTGGCCTGGATTGCCCCTTCACTGCCCCCTCAGCCATATGGCTCAGCCATGTGTACCAGCTCGCTGGGGGAAAAAAAAAAAAAAAAGCCTGTTTTGTAGTGTTTCCTGATTTTTTTGAAAAAAAGTTTCTACCTACTAGTGCAATTGTAGCTGACTCAAGGACGTTTTTGAATATAGGTATCCCCTGCTTTTCAAAAGTTCACATTCTGCTATTTCACTTTTAGGAAAGACCTACATCAGTACCCGGTTTCACTAACTGAGGTCAATGTGAAGGGGATTTTAACTTTTAAGAAAAGAGGAGAAAAGCAAAAATTAGCGTTCGGCATTTGTTTTGAAGCGAGCTGGGCCATTAGAGAGCAGTAAGCATCCTGAGGAGCAGGAGTGGCCCCACCAGGCTCCCTCCTCAGGAACTCCACTCAGCATCTCAGCCTCAAGCCATCATGGCTTCGCCCTGTGTCTGTGAGAATGTGTGCTTTACCTCCCTTTGTTTTGTGCATCCATTAGCAAGATGTGTCTTAAGGTATCAGAAAATCCTAAGAGAAGTTATTTTTGGGTCTGGAAATGCTGAACTTTTTTTCATAACAATGGGTAATTGCTTCTTTGCTTTACACCATTTTGGCTTCGAAAGATTTCCTAAGAACCTACTTTGGGGTAGCAGGGGAATCCTGTGTCGAACAGTTGGCTCTTAGGAAGCTGGAGGAGCAAGCTCCAGCAAACTGCTGCTCTGGGCCCAGGGAATGTTAGCAAATAAAATGGAAACAAAGGTTTAAAAAGTTGTTGTAGATGGAGCTTGCACACTCTTGCTGCTTAGCCATTGCCATGGAAATTGCCTGGAGAAGCCTCTGGAAGGAAGAGAGACATATGCAGCAGGGATCCCCAGTTGCCCAGCCAATAGCCAGCTGACCCCCATCTGACCTTAGATGCACAAGTAATAAACATACTGTTTTATGTCACTGAGGCTATGTGGTTGTTATGTGGAATTAAAGTAGCAAGAGATAGCTGATAATGCTTAATAGCAGCCACTCACGAATGATGGGCATTCACACCTGTTCTCTTTGATCCTACCCTAAGCAGGATGAGCACCTGACAAGTATTAAAGAGTAATAACCTATCCTGTCTCCTATCCTCCACTGGAAGTGGAAGCTTTGGGTGGGGCAGCAAAGTTTCTCCTCCTTTAGAAGGCCTTTGGAAAATTCCCCTTTTGCACAGCTGCTTAGGGTGGGAAGGCTCTGGGCTTGCCTTGGGTGTGCTTTTGCATCGGAGGGACTTCCAGAGAGTTATTGTCCAAAGGCCTAGGGGAAAGGAAGTCAGTAATAAGCTGCTTAGAGCTTTCTGTTACCAAGTTTTTCCTGGATCATCTTTTTAAGAATGGCCTGCGCACATTCCAGACTGAGGGAACAGCAAATGCAAAAACCTTAAGGAGGGTGTTTCAGACTGGCTTATGCCCCATGTCAGCAAATGAGAAACATCCAGCAGGTTCTTTTGCTATGCATTGGTCACCAAGGAAGATAGAAGTAAGTTGGGGTCATGAGTCTTTACTCGTGTTCAGGCAGGTGGGGTATTGCAGACACAGATATGGTCGCTGACTTGTCCGTAGCCCTGTGACCCAAGGGTCCATTACAGCACGCTCTGCCCAGTCTCTTCCATCAGTCTCTGATTCTTGTGCAGGAGTTCACAGTGGTAGCTGGCTCGATCATGTGCTCTTCATCCGTTGTTTTCCTTTCCTTAAGTCCTATACTCCTGCCTGCCTGTCCCCTTCACCTCCCGGCTAAATTACTTGCACTTGAATTATCTATCATCTCAGGGTCTGCTTCTGGGCAGACTCAAGACTGTTACAATAAAAGCACAGTATCTCTCCTGGTAATTCATTTGGCTTTTGGATAACAGTATTTTAAGTGCTAAGTAACCAACACTTAAGGTACTGACTCTTGATGAAGTTGTCTTATATTTTATGCGTAACTACTCTTGGGATATTGAGATCTGATATAGGAACTTCAACTGCTAACTGCCTCTAGAGTATAAATTAGAATTAACGTGTGTACACACACACACACACTTTGTCTCTTACGCACGCATGGGAACACATGCATAAACATAGCACCTTTTGCACTACACTGCCCCCTGTGCAGTGTGGCAGTAGGAGTGACCTCGTGTGTGCAAACAGCAGGAGGAAGGAGAGAGTGGCCAGTGTGTAAGGAGCACTGTGAGGAAGTTGAGGGAGGTGGGAGAAGCCAGATCACACAGGGCCTTTGCAAAGCAAGCAAGGAGTTTGGATTTGGTTCAAAGTGTAATGACCAGCCATTTAAGCAGGAAGAGATGTCTGAGCAATGGATTTTAAGAAGCAGGCCTGGATTTTAGAGGCAGGCCTGGGAGAGAATGGAAGCAGGGGGCCCATGAGGAAGTAAGAGGTGGTTGACTTGGGCCTGGACCTGGGGTTAGTTGGGGAGATGGAGAGAAGTGGGAAGATTGGGGATACATTTTGAAAATGGAGAAAACACTTTTTGCTGGGGGATTGGCTGTGGGGGTGACACAGAGAGCACATAGGAATGGTTCTGAGGGTTTGGGCCTAGCACTTGGGAAGCTGGGTCAAGGATTGTGGAGGAACACATTTTTAGGGGAGAAAAGTGAAAAGCTTTATTTTGGGCTTGTTATATTTATGATGCCTTTTAGATGTCCATTTATTCATTTAACAGCTACCTACTGAGTGCTTGCCGTGTGTCAAGTACTATTCTTGGTGATTCAGGCATATCAGTGAACAGAAAAGAGAAAGATCCTTTAATTCTTGAAGTTTATATTGAATTTTTAGGTGGAGAGAGAAGTGTGGAATTGAGTGATAGGGTCAAGGGTAGAACCAGGAATTTAGGCGGTATACCCAGGCAGGTGGACCAGACATCCTCACAGGTGCTGGGGATTCCTGGAGATGAGAGTGGTAGGGGAGTTTGCAATTCATGGCATGGAATGATCTGTGTGCAGGCTCATTATCAAATTCATAATTTATCACCTCAGATTAAAGCAAAATCATGCTTTAAAGGCTGGTGTTTTTATGGATGTAGTGCAGCATAGTATCAAGAATGGTAGCTCTGGACCAGAGTGTCTGGACCCAACTACCAGCTTCACCGTTATTATCTGAGGGATCTTAAGTAGATTTCCCAGGTCTCTTAACCCCAATTTTCTCACTGAAAAATGGAGATAGTAATGGGACTTATATTTTAGAGTTACCATAGGGATTAAATGAATTAGTACATTTAAGACTTTTAAAAGACTTCTAACACCTAGAAATTGCTCATTTAATTTTATTTGTCATTATTGTAAATATTGCTGCTAAGACACAGCGTTCACAGATAAAACAAATTCCACAGTGACCTATGCTTTTACGTCAAATGGAGGAAACTGAAAACTTGGGAAAATATATAAACCTTTTGACAAGGATGCATATTTCACCAAAAATCTCAGTCCAGGGGCGCCTGGGTGGTGCAGTTGGTTGAGCCTCTGACTCTTGGTTTCTGCTCAGGTCATGAGTTCATGGGTCGCGATATCAAGCCCTGAGTCAGGCTCTGTGCTTAGTGGGTGGGGTGGGGAGGGGATGTTCTGCTTGAAGAATCTCTCCCTCTACCCCTCCTCCCCCCTTCAAATAAGTAAATCTTAAAAAAGAAAAAAAACAACAACTCAATCCATATGTGAGGACCTGGAGGAGGAAAGAGAAGGCTAAGAAGGTTATGCTGCTCATAGACACAGAGGAGGGAGTGAACCAGGTGGGTGGACTGCAGGCACCACGCCATCCTGGGTCAGCTCCGCCCCTGCCAGCGAACTGGCATCCTCCTGGGCTCTCCCCAGAGCTCCTGGAGACCTGCCTGCCCACGGAAATGGGAACTCAGTCATGTTGTTGGATTCGGCCTTGTATCCTGTCTTGCGCAGCAGTATCATTCTTTATTGTGTCTGAGCGAATGAAAGAGCACGTCTAGGTGCTCCTCAAAGGACAGAAGACTTTCTGTTGGGGGAAGGTTCTGATAGGCATTTCTGAGAGCACTTAAAGGTGAAATTGTGGGTGAGGATTTTGTTTTTTAAATAAAACAGATGCAGGGAGTTTTGTTTCTCTGTTTCTTCTCAAATCATTATTTAGATGATTGCAAGGGAAGGTGTGAGAGATAAGGTGGTAGGTCTATTCTTGAAAATAATCCTTATGTTTTCTTAAGAAACTGTCATATCCAGAGGTGCCTGGATGGCTCAGTCAGCTGAGCGTCCGACTCAGGTCATGATCTCAGGGTCGTGAGATTGAGCCGCACGTTGACCCCTGTGTCTGGCTCTGGGCTCAGTGTGGAGTCTGCTTGGAGATTCTTTCCCTCTGACCTTCCCCTTGCTCTCTCTCTCTCTCTCTCTCTCAAGTAAGTAAATTAATTAAAAAAAAAAAGACAAAAACCTGTCATAGCCATTTTTCACTTCAACCTGAGGTAAAACAAAATGCCCACCTTTAAAATGTAGAAAACAGCCCAGATGGGCATTTACTATTTTTTCTTTTTCTTTTTCATCATGTTGTTGTTTGGGGGTTATGAAACGTTAGTGCATTGGCTTACATAGTGGCTAAGTTTAAAGGTATCTCCAACTGAGTTTGACCCCCAGTCCAGAAAATGAAGTTCTCATTATATTTATGCCTAGAGACTATTTTTTCTTCTCCATGTCAGTCATTTTAAAGGACTGAGTATTGGGGTGCCTGGGTGGCTCAGTCGTTAAGCGTCTGCCTTCGGCTCGGGTCATGATCCCAGGGTCCTGGGATTGAGACCCCCCCCATTGGGATCCGTGCTCAGCGGGAAGCCTGCTTCTACGTCTCTCGCTATACCTGCTCATGTGGTCTCTCTCTCTCTCTATCTTAAATAAATAAATAAATAAAATCTTTAAAAAAATAGCTAAAAAACATAAAGGACTGAATATTAAGTCTGTGAAGTATGAAATCAAGTTATGAGATGACTGCTTCAAGAGGCCTATTAAACTGGGACATGAAGATGTTCTCTTTGTTGGGAGCCAGATGCCATTTCAGGAATACTGCCATTGCTCACAATGTTTGGGGATCCCTTTTTTGAATTGCTTTCTGGTCCGATTTACTAACCTTGAAGACAAAGCATCCATGCAGAGACACTTTGGTAGGCAGTCCTTCCCAGCCCTCCCCACCAGGCCTCCCCATCAGATGTGTGAGTGAAGCAGAACTGCCCTCCAAACAAGCCCATCTCACCTCTGAATATCACTGAGGAACTTCCATTGAGGCCACATGGAACAGAAGAATCACCCAGCAGAGACCTGCTGGAATTTTTCACCCACGAAAGTGAGAAATAAAATAACACGATTGTTGTTACAAGCCACTAAGCTTTGGGGAAATTTGTGATAACAGGGAGAGAATTCCTGAAAATAGACAATTGCCAGAAGTTTATTTTCTGTTACCTGATTTAGACACTGTGTATTATTAGAAGGCTCTAATTAGCTGAGTTTAAAGCAATGTAAATTTATTAAGGATTGGATTGCCCTAAGTAAAGACCTGAGTGTAATTGATTCATTGTTCGTATGTACTTGGCAGTGAAATTCAGAGAAACTTGCCTATGGAAAGTGCCTGGCACGAAGTAGGTGGTCACTTGCATCCATTCACATAGGCATTGCCTTTTGCCAGGCATTGTTTTAGGTTCTAGGAGTTTGGCAGTGAAAATAATTGGTAAAAATTCTGTCCTTATGGAGTATACATCTTTGTGTACGATGAGACAATATATAATAAATGATTATATGTTATTTTAGTTGGTAATAAGTACTACAGAGAAAAATGAAACAGGGCAAGGAGAATAGGAAATCTAGGGGCACAGTAAAGAGGGGTGAGTGGAGGGCCTTTGCATTTTAGATAGGCTCGCCTCCACTGATAGGCTGACATGTGAGCAAAGAGAGGAAAATATGAGGATCTGGGAGCGAGCATTTCAGAGAGAGGGGTCAGCCAGTGCAAGGGGCGAAGAGTGTACTCTGTATGTTCCAGGAATAATACAGAGGCCACTGTGGTTGGAATGGAATTTAAGGAGGAGAATTGCACGGGTGTGTTTAGAGTGGGCCATCTAGCATCTTGTGGTGAATTCAGTGGCTTCTCGTTTGGGTGATATGGGTGTTAGTGGAGGCATGGAGTACAGGAATCACCGATCTGGATGTTGTTATTTTTTGTTGCTTTCTATTATTAGAAGTGCAGATGAGAAATGAGAGGGCTAGAATGCGACTCTGGACCTGTTTATCTTCCCAGTGCGTGCTCTGGCATTTTGCTGTGCTGACCTTTTACCACACATGTCCCTGGCTCAGGGTCTATGAGGTATAAAAGGGCTCCCAGTCTCCAAGAACTCACAATTCTTGGTTACTTCTCAGCTCTGCTGTGTTTGCCAACCTGTGTCATTTTCCAGTTCCCTTTATTTATCCTCTTTTCCAGTTTTGCCTCCTTTTTTAGGAAGAACTTAGAAATACAGGGACTGCTCAGAAAGGCAAAGGAATTACCCTCCCTACCCTTACAGAAGGTTTTTTCTTTTTTCTTTTTTCTTTTGCCCTCCTTACTCTTCTTGGGATTCATAAGCCTATCTGGATGAAGAATATCTTATTTCTCAAAGGCAAAACCCTAATGATATTTGGCCCAAATAACCTTTCTTGCCCTTGCAACTCTCACTGAGCTCATCATCATATGGTGACACGATTTACATAAGAAGTGGATCTGTAATAAATTTCCCCATAAATTCCTTCCAGCAGCATGCAAACCTTTTTAGTTCCACGGTGTATGCTCATATAATGATCCTCCACCTGGCTTGGGACTTTTTTTACGTGAGAACATTAAACTAATTTTGCTTGGAATGTGGGATGGTTTCTCAAGATGGCGCACCTGATTCTAAAGTGCAGATCACAAGGCTCCTCAGGAAGATGGATGGATCCCTGGAGGCTCTTTAGGCTCTCTGTGCCCTCAGAACTTCTTTCTGAGCCCAGCTCATCTCTGACAAACTTCTGCTTCACATTTGGTATCCCTGTGACAGCCACCAAATGATTGGGTAGGGTCAAGAAGTCAACTGACTTCCTCATATGCTTCTGCCATCACTCCATGCCTGTGTGGGGGTGGTAGCCAGCTGAGGTGTCTCTATGAGGGTGTGAGAGTGACTGGGATACTGATAGGATCATTTGCAGTTCTTGAGTGAGCATGGGTTAAGTGGCATATCTCAGGGTGGCTTTTGTCTGGAAGTAGCAAAAACTCTGAGTAGTATGATGATTTCTCCTCCAGTGGTTATGATAGGAGGATATGCCCTCCTTCTGGAAACAAGTTAATTCTTAGCAGTGCATAGCATGGTGCTACTGGGAGACTTCACAGGGGCCTAATTCCTGGGGGTGCTGTGGCTACAGAGGAGGTGCGTTAAAGTATTCCATCTGTCAGCCACCAAACGCCATCCCACACAGAAGCCCAGGATGAGTCCAGGGGAAGCTTGGCATGAAAGGTCTAACTTAATGAAAAGGATCTAAGGAAATGGGAAAGTATGTTCGCAACTGGAGGAAAAGCTAAACCAGGACCTTGTGATGTTTGTTGCCTAAATGATAACTCCTGCTGCGTTCTTAACTTTCAGAAACCTCAGCTGAATTTAAATCTCCTGTTTATGCTTCGTGGAGTATCTCAGCTTAAAGCAAAGCCACATTATCCCGCTTGATATAGCTGGGATGATTGCTGGGTTATGAGTGTAGTCAGAAAACCCTGCATGAAAGAGAGTTTAGATGAACAGATGAATAGAGCAATCAAAGGGCCATCCAATCAGATCTAAGCAGATTAGAACTTCATGCAGCCTCAGAGACAAAAATAGATCGAGTGCTCCGTGATTTGTCAGAGGCACTCATCTGAGATGCTCATGTCACCCTGACCGTCAAATGCTCCTCTCAAGGCTGAACTTCACTCCATTTTTCACAAGCATCAGCAAACAGGGTCCATGGAGTGGCATCCCAATATTTAGTATGGTTGTAATTTGTTTCTTTCTTGTTTTTTTTCATTTATAAGTATTTCTCTGTTTAGTTTTTGTTCAAGCATTTTACACTTAGTATGGACATTTTTCAGGCAGTGGCTTTCTACCTGGGGTGATTTTTTGGAGACAGTTTTGGTTGTCACAGCTGCAGGGGACAGGGGTGATACAGGCATCTAGTGGGTAGTAGTCAGAGATGCTGCTACAGTGCACATGACAGCCCCCCCGGCCCCACAACAAAGAATTATTTGGCCCCAGATATCAATAGTGCTGAGGTCGAGAAACCCTGACAGAGCGATAGTGTTGGCAGTTTTTGTTTCAGGGGAAAAAAAGTCCCAAAGTGCCTCTGCCTTTGGCCAGGTGTACATCATTGTCTGAAGAAGACTGTCCAGTAATTTCCAGTTTTCACTAATCTTATCACATCATACTTTTGCCTAAAATCCTTTAATGGCCTCATGTCCTATTCCCTTGGCATGGCAAATAGAGTGACTTCCTCTTAAACATTTACACTCATTTTGGCATCAAGACAAGTCGGTCCTGCCTGTGTTAATGTATCTCCACCCACTGCCATCACCCTAGTTGGGTGATGCTCTCCCCTCATGGTAAAGAAAAAGAGCTTTGAAATGGACACATCTGGGGGGTCAAATTCTGAATCCTCTCTTTGATAGCTCTGTGACTTTGGGCAAGCTCTATAACCTCTCTAAGAGTCTATGTTCTCTTGTCCATAAAAATCAAGATTGTTCTAGAACCTCATGGGATTGTGTGAGATAACACCTCGCGTGCCTCCTGCATGGCAGATGAAGGTTAGGTGCGATTTTATCTGCTGAGATGCTAGTCCAATCAAACCAAAACTGTTGCAGTAATTTCATGACTGGCCTGTCTCTTTCCTTAGGATAATCTAGGGCAGTATGTATACTTGTTCATGAAGACTAATTGAGGGAAATCTAGATGAAAAATTTATTGGTAGAAGTTTTGGTTCTGTCATTCAAAAAGAAAAACACAGCTTTAGTAAGTTTCTAGGGAAAATACATGGTTTCTTCCAAGTTCAATGAATTGCTTTCTACAATTGAACAATATCAATGAGAAAACTGTTGAGTGTTTTTTTAGTCAGTAGCAAGTTCGTGGCTGTGTATGTTTGAGAATGATAACATATAAGTGGCTTACTATTTTTCATCCTTAAATTAGATCACAGACTTTAAAAATTAACAAGCTAGGGTAGCTCTGTGTGGCCCCAGAGTCCAGGTTACTCGCTGGTAATCTCGTCCATCCACTATACTGGTGACTTGGGTGTCACCCTTGAATACAGTTTGGATCAGGCTGGTGTCCACTGCAAACATCATTCGCCCTCCAGTGCCTCTGCCTGACCTACTTTTCTGTTTTCTGCACACTTTGTACCCTTACTCACTTGTTCTAGCTACACAGAACCATTTCTCAAACATGCCCTTGATTTTTCACTCATGTGTGTGTCATGGCTCACTGTATTGTTCTCTAAGCTTAGAAGTGTGCTGTGCTCCCATCCCTGCCTGTAAAAAACCCTGCCCCTGACTTCTCTCAAGGTTTCCTTTTTGTCTTTGAATTCACTCAGTCCTCCATGATACCTTTGCAATTTCAGTTGTATTTTTTTGTTATAGCATTGATTTAATTCACCCAGGAAATATTGGGAGCGTTTCATTCTTGCATTAGTGATGATCTATATCAAATCAGGGCTGTGTCTTTTTTTTTAAAGCCCGTGGTCAGATTTTGAAGTTAATGTAATAAGTGAGTTACCTTCAACCAAAGGTATCACAACTAGAGGGGCTTTTTTTAAAAGTTCATTTTTATTGAACCATTACTGATGTACAGTACTAAGTTTAAGGTATTCAGCATAATGACTTGACTTACGTGTATTGCAAAATGATTATTGCAGTCCGTGTAGTTAACATCCATCACTTCTTATAGTTACCAAAAGAATGTTTATTTCTTTGTGATGAGAACTTTTAAAATCTACTCTCTCAGCAACTTTCATGTATACCATACAGCCGCGGTAAGTATAGTAACCATATTGTACATTATATCCCCAGTACTTACTTATAACTGGACGGTTGTACTTTTTGGCCACCTTGGTCCAATTCCCTCACCCTCCACCACTGCCCCTGATAACCACAAATCTGATCTCTTTATGAGTTTTTTGTTTTGTTTTGTTTCAGACTGCACATATAGTGAGATCATATAGGTTTGTCTTTCTCTGACTCACTTCACTTAGCATATTGCCTTCAAGGCCCATCCATGTTGCAAATGGAAGGAATTCTTTCTTTTTTGTGGCTGAATAGTAAGTCTCCCATTGTGTAAATATGTCCACATCTTGTTCTACCCATTTATATGTTGATGATTTATATGTTTAGTCACTTCCATGTCTTGGCTATAGTAATAATGTTCTAATGAACATGAGGGTGCTGTTCCCTTTTGAATTAGTGTTTTTCATTTTCTTCGGATATATACCTGGAAGTGGAGTTGTTGGATCATACAGTGTTTCTGTTTTTAACTTTTTGAGGAAGCTCGCTACGGTTTCCCATAGGAGCTGCACCAATTTACATTCCCACTAACAGTGTGCGAGGCTTCCCTTTCTCCACATTGTCACTAGCACTTGTTATTTCTTAACTTTTTGATGATAGCCATTTGGGATTGTGTCTTACTCTTCTCATATACTATCTGCCTTTGTGTCATAGTGCCTTGCAAATGGTACACATTCAACCGTTGCTCAGTCTTTTTTTCCTATGGAGAAGAGAAAGAATACCTCACATATTTATTACTATGTTATACCTTTCTCAGGATTTTTAGGATCAAATGAATTAATGTATATAAGATACTTCATAACCCTCACTGTATTTCACAAGTGGTATTTATTGCTGTAATTATTAGACCGTGGTAAAGCAGATACTCTTGTCACACATACGTAAAGTCCAGTAGGACTCCATTTCCTAGGTGTCCTGTTGAAGGTGTTAAAAACTTTTAGCACAAGTTATTTTGCCTTAGTTGTTTTATTTCTCATTTCTGTGTTGGGGTCTTTAATGAAAATTTAAGTGAATGAGATAGTATTCATGATGTTCTTAGCCTACTACCTGGCACATTGAAAGCGCTCAATCATTGTTAACTCTCATTATGACAACTTAAAAAAATATATGTCATTACTTTTTTGTAATGACAAAAGAAATTTAGAGAAACATATTACCTCTCTCCTGCATGAATTTCTCTAAAGAAAAGGGTAACATTTTGGCAGCCGAGAAGATGCTGGCTCACAGTAGTTCCCAAAGTAGAACTGGACAATTTTCTTTTGACCCCTACTGTGGCCTTATGTGCCCAGGCCTTCTCCTGTAGCTTCTATTGGAAAATCTGCCCTCCTGGCATGTTGAAGAGGGTCCAGTCTGCTAAGATAATAGAATGCTTCAGAATTTGGCCAAGAGGAAAGACAGATGCTGTGTAAGATTGAGTGAGGAAATATGATCTCTCTTGGGGCATGCATTTTTTTGTTACTTTTTTTCTTATTACAAAAGAAATGTATTCATCCCTAGCTACCATGGAATTATCACTCGTTGCTTACTGTCTGTCCCACTAAATATATACATCTTTATAGTTACTACACCTGCTTCTTTGAAGTTTTTGTGTTATGTTTGAACACTTAGATTTTATGATCTTTTCAGAGTATGAACTATTTTTTATGCCACTGTTCATCTTTCATAGGGAAGCCCTTCATTAATAGATTCATGTAAATTCTGCAAATAATCACAACAATTAAAAGTATTTCTCTCTTATAGTTTTGAACGTGGGAATATGTGGAGGTTCATAAATCTAGACATCCATAAGCAGAGGCCAGGCAGATAATCCTAAGTGAGCTGGTGGGTCAGGCTGGAGCTGCATGAAGTGGAAAGTCGTGAGCCGGGCAGATACCCTAAGTGAGCTGGTGGGTCAGGCTAGAGCTGCGTGAAGTGGAAAGTTGTGAGCCACGACTAGCCACAGTTGATAGCTGTTACGCACAAAAGCAAGCCACGGTTGCCATACTTTATGACCATTCAAGTAAAGGTAGACACCAAGAAATCTGAGTCATAGTTCTGGTTCTTAAATGTTAATGACTGCGCCGATTAAAACACTGTGGGGACGAAACAAGGTGTGTTAGTGAATTACGTTGGGCCTCCATGTGGTGCCCTGTGGTGTGTGCGGTCAGGAACCAACTTAGTTCTCTTTTAGAAGGCACCTTGAAACTTGAGCAGAGTGAAGGAGCAGTTGTTTCATAACAGAAATCAAACTTGATTCGTTTCTCACCAAGCAGTACTCTTGGACTATTGAAACTAAGGAAATACTCGAGAAAGATATTTAATGTGGTAGTAGGGCTATCCATGCTAATTTCTCAAATACCTCCATATGGATAATTATAATGAGGAAGGGAAAGAGAGCAGGAACAATCCAAATAATAGTCCTGACTGCTTGATTGTCTTTGAAAGTTTTTTTTGGACTAATTATAACTTATGAGCTGTCTTCTCAAAGTATTTCAGTACACGATCAGGTCTGTGAATGGTGGATCCAGCTTGTGAACTGCTTGTGATCATTGGCAGGTGAGGCTGCAAGCCGAAGCAAATGGTGGTTTTTCTCAAGCTGATAACCATCAGTAAACAGAAATATCTCAGTTGTCTGAAGTAGAGCCTGCTGGTTGGATCCCCAATTTTCCATTTTCCCATTCTTCTTTTGTACCAGAATCAGGATTTTTTTTTAAAGATTGTATTGTTAAGTGATGTATGTCTACATCCAACGGGGGGCTCAAACTCACAACCCTGAGATCAAGAGTCACATGCTCTTCTGAATCAGTCACGCCCCAAATCAGGCACCTCCAGAATGAGGATTTTGAGCAGGGAGAGCAGCAGTATATCCAGCAAAGGAATACAAACTCAACAAAAGAAACATTTTACTTCTACTTCTTGCCCCTAGGGTGGCCATGTGACTTGCTTCTTGCTAAAGAGAAGTCAGAAGAAATTGCTGGATGAAGCTTCCAGAAAAGGCTTGTGAAAAGGGACAGATACACTTGACATGTATTCTTTGCCCCTCTTCTTCTCTTTCTGTGTAGAACATGTACACAATTCTGACGTGATATTTTTTTTTCCAATTTATTGTTGGCTGCACCTCTCTGATACTTGTTTCCTTGTATGAGCTAGTTGCATCTTTTGGTTTGCCTTTTCTTATGATTCTCATTTTGTAATATTACTTTTCAGAGAAGAATAGAAAGTTTTCAGTCTCATTTATAAAATGATTGGACACAGTTTGACTATTATTATTAGTCTGTAGGAACAATAAATACGGATTTCTATGACTTGATACAGAGATACCCTTCTACCTTTGTAATAGTGGTCAAGATTATGTTAAAACTCAGAAATTTTATTAGATTTAATTTCATATAATTGCCATCATAAAAGAAGCAAAAAAAAAAAAGCATCATGTGTTCATGATGGTATCAGGGCATTATGAAATTTGTTTCTGAAATGAGAGGTCTTCCATTTTGACTGTTGTTAGTAAGAACCTAACCCCCTAAACCTCTGCTTACAATTTGATACATTTGATGGCTGGCGGAATATTCCACAGACCAACATTTGGTGGTAGACATTTCAAACCATGTCTCTTCTTTACTCTATGATTCACCCAGTGCTGTGCACCATAGGATATGTTTGTATTTTGTCATCATCTTTGATCCTATATCTCCATATTACAATGTTGAGTGAATTTGCATTTTCAGCTGTGGGATAATTTCTGCCAGTTGCTTGTTATAACAAGATGGTTAGTAATAACTAGATGCAGAAGTGACTGTAAACCACATAAATATGTCTCCCTGAACGCAAACAACATCTATGCCCATTTCTTGTTCCCTTTCTTTAGATTCCCATAACCAAAGTCTGTGGCCATTCAAAAGCCACCCTTTTAGGAGGGAAGTGTAACAGAGTGGAAACATATTACAGTTAACATATTGTGGTTTTTGCAAACTTTCAATGTCTTATGACATGTGTACACAAAGGCAAGACTCCTTCTGGGGCCTTGGATGGCATCTGTGCAAGTGAGCTTTAGCCTCTGTTTAAAACTTGAACTGGCTATAGGTAAGTCTGTCTTTTAAGGGTGGTGACCTAATTAATAGCAGTGGGGAAACAAATTTCTGTCCTCTCTCTTCATAGAGACACCTGGGTTAGAGTGACAGGGACAAATATGAATTTCAGAGCATGTTTCAGTTCTTCTGTGCCACTCAACAATAGTTTTGGAAGTGAGGATCTGTTTTAGCCAACTATATGTATGTTATTTTGTAAACAGAAAAAACTGAGTATGGAAGAAATAAATTACATAATAAAGAGAATTGAGTTTGAGGGACAAAAGCATTTCTGTTAATCTGTAACTGCGGAATAAACCATCTCAACATTATGGCTAAAGGGAATAAATACCATTTATTCCTTCTCATGATTCTGTGGGTTCACTGAGCTCTCCTGGGAGCTCTTCTGCTCTGTGTGATGTCAGCGGAGGCTGCATCATCAGGAGACTACACTGTGCTGGTTTATTCTTGATGAATTATTCACATGATGGGCATTTGGTGCCGCCAGCTGAGAGCTCAACTGGGGCTCTTGGCCATAGAGCCTTTGTCTGCCTCTATGTGGCAGGTCAATGTAGTATGAGGGCTTCTTACCCCAGGGTTCCAAAAGGCTTTAAGATAGAAGGTAGAACAACAATGGAAATTAGAGATCTTTTAGGGTCCTTCCTTAGAGGATTACACAGCATCATTTCCAAAATGGATCAGAGCAAGTCACAAAGAAACCTAGATTCAAGGGGAAGGGAAACAGACCTCACTCTCTGGTAGATGAGAGGCAAAGAATTTGTGGCCACCTGAGGAGGGAAGGATGTCCAAAGTTATGCATTCTTACAGGGTTGTGACTTGACATCTGGATTATAAAAATAGAAATAAGCAAAGACAGGGCAATGGTGACTGATGCATAGTAGGTGCTTAAAAATTGTTTGTTGATGTAAACTTTATGGTCCAGCTTTTTCAGCCTGTGACTTTTAACACAGGTGATCTTACATTTTAGATTCCCCAAGGTGTTTATACTTTAAAATGCTCTGTTCTAGTCTCACATCATTTGCCAAATAAAATTCTGTATTTTGGTTCAGAAGATTTGGTCGCTCTACTTGTAGATCCTTTGTCTGTAGTGTTGACTTGGATAGCTCTCTGGCATTTGGGCTTTGTGGAATTATTTAGAACCCTGCTGTTTTCTTTTCCACTTTTCTTTGCTTAATAGGCATTTTTGTGCAGTGGCAGGAGACATGAACTCTAAGGCTGAGGTTTCTTCTAGATTTTAGGCTCAACGGCATTCTTCCAGTCTGAGAAAATCTGTCAAAAAAGGTAAGCCATCTTACACTGGGAGTGGTATCCCAACCATAGTACATGTTTGCTTCACACCACAGTGTTTCTACCGACAGTTAAGAAGGAGGGGAAGCCAATTGGGTTAAAAAAAAAAAAAAACCAAAACGTTTGGAAGATGGAAGGGGAACTAGAGGCTTGTTTGTGTGAAATATTAAGTTTGTGTGCAAGAGCAAACTCTGAGAACCATAAAGGTGAAGTGGGAATAAAAACCCTTGATGCATGCACAACTCACCTGGGATTAAAACCAAGGCCATCCTGGAACTTGATATCACCATTCATGTTGTAATCTAAAGCCTTGTCAGTGCATCGCAGGTGTGCACCACATGACCAGGTGGGGAAAGAAGAGGTGAAGCCAACTGGGAAGAGTGTGGCAGTTTCATCTCTATAATACATACATCCCAAGGTGCGAGTGTACATCTGGTTTCCATTTCAGAACTTTTTACTAGTAGCTTTACCAAAAGTGGGGCAGACAATCGTGTGAGTTAGGGAGACCATACGTTAATGAGGGTGGGGAGGGATGTGGTGTGGAGGTGATGGACCTGGACCTAGGAGGGCTGCTGGGGACCAAGAGAATGAAGCTAAGGGATCTGGGAGGAGGGATACAGACTTGAGATTGGGCCACCTGAACAGTCATATGTGGCTTGGCACTACTAAATCTCCAGAGAGTCTGTAGAATTTTGAAGACATGGCTATAAAAAATTGTTTTGAGGATGATTGCATTTTGGACAGAGCTAAAATGCTTTTATGATGTGGAACAGATGGAAAATCATTGAACTCTAGAGCTGGAAGGGATTTTAGAGTCATCCAGCCTAGCTCTTCATTGACAGGCAAATCCCTGAAAGCCTCGTGTGTCCACTGGATCACTGGACCTACCTAAGGTTACAGAGCTTGTGTTTGAAGCAGCCTGGAGATCCATATTGCTGCTCTATGTGGGGCTCTGTTCTTAAATGTATGCTGCTCTGTGGAGCACCAGCCACATGTGCAAAGAACCCTCTGGTCCCAGGGTTTTGGGCCACTGGTCTGCCCCAATGATCAACTCTCTTACATTTGTCCAGGACCCTTGTTGAAATTCACATTTGGGAATATTTTTCTTATTTTTAAGTGAAATAATGCCATGGTTGTAGTGGTGCTGGAAGCTTTGCTCAGTGGTTTGACAACATGGGAATGTATTGGTTTTCCTCCTGAAAGCCATTGTCTCCATTTTTATCAGGTGATGGCTGGACGTCCCCCTCCCCAAATATAACCACCCTTCACCAGTGCACCCATTGAACTCTTGATATCCCCCACTCTGAACTCTTAATTTTGTTCTTATTTAGTTAGTTGATAGATTGATGAAGGCTTTATTGAGGACCTAGTTTATTTTATTTATTTTTTTAAAGTTTTTATTTATTTAGAGAGTGAGAGCACGCATGGGGAGGGCCATAGGGAGAAGGAGAGAGAATCTTAAGCAGGCTCCACAGTCAATGTGGAGCCCAACGTGGGCTTGATCTCATGAGCCTGAGATCATGACTTGAGCCAAAATCAAGAGTTGGACACTTACCCAACTCAACCACCCAGGTGCCCTGAGGTTCTGTTTTAGGCAAAGGACCATGATGGATGCTTTAGGGGTGACATATGAATTTGACATGAACCCTGAACTTAAGAAATAGACTGTTTAGTGGGATTGAACATCTAACAGTAGTTTTCTTTTTTAAATGTTTAATGTATTTAGGGGCGCCTGGGTGGCTCAGTTGGTTAAGCCACTGCCTTCGGCTCAGGTCATGATCCTGGAGTCCTGGGATCGAGTCCCGCATCGGGCTCCCTGCTCAGCGAGGGGTCTGCTTCTCCCTCTGACCCTCTTCCCTCTCATGCTCTCTATCTCTCATTCTCTCTCTCTCAAATAAATAAATAAAATCTTAAAAAAAAATAAATGTTTAATGTATTTAACCAAAAGGACAAGGGGAGTTTGGTTTTACAGTTGAGGCTTTTGAACTGGGCCTTAGAAGACACGTAAGAAGTAGTTGTGGAGAAGGCTGGAGAAGCATCTAGATGAAGGCGGCTGTACGAACCAAGTCACCTCCTTTTCTCTGGAAGCCAGAGGCTCAGAGAAGAGGATATCTGAGTTGTCCCTGCCGTGTCAGCAGTTCTCCCAACTCTTGTACTAAAAGAACACTTTCTCAAATTTTCTTTTTCTCTTCTTTTCCTCATCTCTGGCATTTTTATTAGACATCAGTAAAAAAGAAACAAAAAACCAAATTAATTGTTTTTTAAAAAGATACTTAACATCATATTATCATTTGAATCTTTAAGAGTCCCTTAAAAAAAGGGGACAACCAGGGCCTTATAAATGTGAGAATAGATTCTTTTCCCTGAAAGTATCTAATCTTGCAGTCTCTGAGGCTTTCCCATGTTCTCTCTCTCTCTTTTTTTTTTTAACCTTAAAATTTTCATTGTACGCTCTTGATTATCTAGAAAATTCAGTGACAGGACTCTCTGAATGGGCAGTCCTCTGGGAGCTCCTTCTTTATGTGGCACCAGCAGGTTCAATAGGGCCCCCTTGTCTTGTCCTGCCAGGACACCCAAGTGAAACCTTCAAGTGGCATGCCAAGGAACGGTGGGCCCAGATGCATGTTTTTGGCAGTGTTGAGCTGACATGAACATCTGTCAGGCCTGCCTTTTTATGGCTCCCTCCGGACTGCTTGAAAAGAGATGAAAAGGTTTATTGGATCTGAGGAAGAAAGTGATCAGGAAAGAGCACGAGGAGGCTGAGGCTCTTACAGAGCTCAGGTTCCCCTCTGATGTCTCAGAACACGTGGTTTCTTTGCTAGCCAAGTAAGGTATGTGGTTTGCATTCTTTTCTCTCTCAGTTCTCTCTCTCTGTCTCTCTCATTTAATGGGAGCCATCTTTGTACATTCTCTTTGGAACCTCTTGCCTTTTGTGTCTTTGTTTTTGAGGACTTGGAATCAGTCTGTGAACCACCCTATTGGTATTTCAGATCACGGCAGTCTTCTGAGCCCTGTGTTTTGGAGTCCTTTCTGGAAGGTGTGAGAGAAATTGAAATGCTTTTGTGTTTCATTTGTGCAGCGCCCCATACCCTCCTCCTTGAATTCTGTGAAGCTGTTCACCTCCCGTCTGCTAAAGCTCATGTGACCTCTTTGGGCTCTGCAGCCTCTTTTGACGATCATTTTGATGGAATTTTACCTCTCTAACCACTCCATCCCTACCTGTAGTCTCATCTTTATCCTAGGCTCCAGAAGCAACCCAGTCTTTGATTGGAGCAATTGTAGGAACACTGATTTAGCCCATATTTCTCAAAATGAGGTCTTTTGCTGCCACCTGAGATCTGACTCTGTGAGTTTATTCATTTGTTCACTAACTCATTGGACAAATTTGTATTAATGATCAAGTCTCAGGCATTGTCTTAGAATCTGGGAATCTGGGAGGGAAATAAAACAGAAAAATGTGTGCCCTGAAGGAAGATAGAAGACAGCTCAATAAGCAAGTGAACAACGTATAGAGTATATTAGATTGTAATAAGTTTTAGTGGGGGAAAAAATGAATGTGTAAAGGGGTAGTAAGATGTGCCAGTAGGGGAGAATGTTGCAGTTTTGAATAGGGTGGTCAGTGAAGTCTTCACTGATAAGGTAACGTTTGAGCAGTTACTACTTGGAGACCTGGAAGAAGAGCATTTTAGGCAGAAGGAACAGCAAGTTCAGGTTGCCTGAGTAGAGAGTCCACTCAGAGTGTTTGAAGACCAGCGAGGAGGTCTGTGGTGGTTGGGGCAGAATAAGTAAGCGGTGGGGAGCAGTTGGAGATGATATCAGAGTGAGGAATAGAGGCTGTAGAGTCTTGAGGGCAATTGTCAGGACTTTAACATTTCTCTGATGGACATGGAAGCTATTGGAGGGTTCTGTTCAGAGATGAGAAATGATATATTTTTCGGGTATTTATTGTGTTCCGAAAAATGGTAGGGATACAAAAAAGGAAGCAGTTTAGAGGTTTTTTGCTAGGAACAAGTTGGCAGTGTCTTGGGCAAGGGTGATAGTGGTGAAGTTAGGAAGAATTTCTGGATTCTGGATATACCTTGAAGGTTGAGACAATGGTATTTGCTGTTGGATTAGATGCAATGAGAGGAAGAGAGTGGTTAAGGATGATGCCAAAGGTTTTGACCTGAGCAAGAGAAGAATGAGCTTACTGTTTCCTGAGATATCATAGAAGCACGGCATTTCGGAGTTCAGGGAGATAACAGAAATTTGTTTTGATCCTGTTGGAGATGCTTATTAGAAATTCAAGATGCCAAGTAGGGTGGGTTGATTAAAACATATGGAGGTCATGGAAGAGGTCAAAGCTGAGGAATATAATTTTAGGAAATGTCACTTTATAGATACAATTTATAGCCAGGGGACTGGCTGAAATAGCTGAGGAAGGGTATGCAGACAGAGGAGAGAAGTGTGAGCTCTGGGATACTCCAGCATTTAGAATGTGTGGAATTAAGAAGGAAGCAACAAAGGCAGCCGAAAGGCAGTAGCCAGTGAAGTAGAGGGAGAACCAGGGGAGAGCAGTCTCCAGAGCCAAGTGAAAGGGTATGGTCAGCTGTTGTAGATGCTGCTGATAAACCAAATCAGATGGAGACTAAGAAACTGACCTTTGTGTTTATCAATGTGGAGTTCATCGGTGGCCATGACAGTGCAAAATCCTTACTGGAGTGGGTTTCAGATAAAACGGGAGGGAGATATATTGGTGATGACAGCTCTTTTCCAAGGATCTTGCTGAAGATGGGAGTAGAAAATGTCAACATCAGTTGGGAGAGATTTTGAATCAAGGAAGGTTTTATTTATTCTTTTTAAGATGTGAGATTCTAGAGCATATTTGGTGGTGATGATAATGATCAAGTGGAAAGACAAAAATGGACACAGACTGAAGAGGAAAATTGCTGAGTGATGTCCTTGAGTAGATGAGGGAGGATACAACCTGTTGTACAAACAGATGGAGGATTGGTAACGTAGAGGGAAATTCTGACAAACAATGAGCCATTCCTCCCCAAAGGATCCCAAAAGCCTCCTAGAATGTTAAAAGCCAGACTTGTACCTTCTGGGTAGGAAATTGGAAGATTTTCCTCTGGAAGAACAGGTGTAGGAGAAAAAGTATACAGATAGTGTCATGGGAGAGGGACCAGTATGAAAGTCCCATCATCCTAAAGTGAAGCTCAGTGGCCTGTAAGCCTAGTTCAAGCAAACAAAGGAGGAAAGAGCTTTTGTTATTCACTTTTCCAATATAAATAGATGCTCAGAAAGCAGTGGCTAACATGAGATCCTGAGACTATAAAAAATACAAATGATAGGAATATGGGGGAAACGGATGGTTCAGGCATTAGAAGAGCTGAGGGAAGGTACTGCATCTATATAGTGAGAAAATAGTACTTTTTTAAAAAGATTTTTTATTTATTTGACAGAGAGAGACAGACACAGAGAAAGCACAAACGGGAAGCAGCAGAGCGAGAGGGAGAAGCAGGCTCCCCGCCGAGCAGGGAGCCCAATGCAGGGCTCGATCCCAGGACCCTGAGATCATGACCTGAGAGCTGAAGGCAGATGCTTAACGACTGAGCCACCTAGGATCCGAGAAAAGAGTACTTTTAAAAGGAACCGTAAGAGAGAAATTTTCCCAAGTACGTTTATGACCGGCAAGACTCAGATCTAACAGAAGGGAGGGATAGGCATGGAAGATAAAGACAAGCACTGCGGAAGATAGGGAATTCTTAGGCAATTAGAATCGGTACAGAGATTAGAGAACGACCCAGACTAATGGGATTTCCAGAAACAGAAATGGAAGAGGGGCAAATTTGAAAGAAATGATATAAGAAAAAATGTCCTTAATGGAAGGAACATGAATTTCCATATTGCAAAAATCCATTTCGCCCCTGGAACCATGACTAGAACCTGGGCACGTTTTTGTGACAGGGATAAAGAAGGAATCCTAAAACTTTCTAGAAACCAAATGCAACTCACTTACAAAGGTTGAGACGCTAAGATAACGTTGGCCAGTAGCAACATTGGAAATCAGTCCAGAAGATAACAGAGGAAAGCCTTCAAAATTGGGAGGGAAAATATTTCCAACATAGACTCACATACTCAGAGACTTAGAGTCGAATGTGAGGGTGAAATAAAGACAGCCATTTTCAGATATGCAGGTCTTCATGGAATATTCTCCTTATGCCACTCTGAAGCTACTGGAAGAGGATATAAGATCCAGGAAATAGGAAATGCAACATAGGGAAGCAGTGAGGGGCATTTCTAGGTGACAAGAAGGAAACCTACCCCAGGCTGTCAGCTCCACAGCGGTACAGGAGAGTGACAGGTCAGCCAGGAGCAAGAAGAGGGCGAGAAAAAAACCATAATTAATGACTTTATGTAGTTGAGCTTATGGAAAATTGTACTGAGGAGCTCTGAGAGAATGTAGGAAGATCTGGTTGTAAGTGTCTAGAAAACTAAGGGAATCCCAGAAAAAGCAAAAGTTTCTTTGAGGAAGGAAATGTAATCATGCTTCCTACTTGTCACAGCACTATAATACTGAATGTGTGTGTGTGTGTGTGTATATATATGTGTGTGTGTGTGTATATATATAAAATGATGATGATGTAAACCTGAGCAGTGAGTTAATTGTATCAGTAGGTTGTGGGAAAGGACAGTGGAAGTATAGGGAATGGTGGTATAGATGAGCTAAAGTATCCTCTCCCATAGTAAGAAATCAATATACAGTGGTTAAAATTGAAATTGGGAAAGAATATTATAAGCAAAAAAAATTAAAATAGTTTCATAGCAGAACAGCTTAAAGAACTGGCCGTGGTTGTTTCTAGAAGAGAGGATTGTTGTGAGTGAAGAAGTGGTGAGCCAGGGGTCTGTTGTTCTTTGTTATATCCCTTTCAACATTTTTCTTTCTAAAACCCTTGTATATTTATGACTGATAAGCAGGTATGAACGTCAAGGAAATTAAAAATGAATGAATGAAAAATGATGTGAGACAGAGTAGAGAGTTCATGGTGTCTCTGTGCGTCTTGGTATGAGAGTGGGGAGAAAGAGGAGGGAATCTGCTTCCTGGAAGGTAGTAACTCAGCGTACCCAGGCTCAGTAGCTCTGGTTACAGTTTAGTCCTTCCTTCATTATGGCTGCTTGATCCCCCCAGGCCCAGTGGTGATGTGTGTCTTCCTCTCTCTGAATCAAAGGCAAGAAGGAGTGTCCATTCCCAAACTCGCCATAAGATCTGCAGGATACTTTCACATGAGTGGCATGGTGGCAAATAAGTTTTTTTGTTCCTTAGAATCCAGACATTTGGCCTGGATTATAACGCATTCAGAAGTCCCTCTCAAACCATTCTTTGAGGATTTTTATTTTATTTTTATTTTTTATTTTTTATTATGTTCTATTAATCACCATACCTTACATCATTAGTTTTTGATGGAGTGTTCCATGATTCATTGTTTGCATATAACGCCCAGTGCTCCATTTTTAAATGTTATGAACTGGATGGGAAAAACAGAACTAATTGTTGGTATAGAAGTCAGGGGGAAATTTGCCTGTGGTCTTCAACTCTACTCTGTCCTGACCCACATACTTGAGCCTCAATAACCTGCACATTCCAGTTGACTTCCAACAAAAAAGGTGTACCTCCATATCTATAGGTCTGTGAGGTGACCAGATGATTGGATTCTTTGGGGGTAGTGGTTCACCTCTCCACTAAGAGGAAAACTGCTATAATGATACAGAGTATATATGGAAACCAAAGCCCTGTTAAACTCATAACTTGAGGGAGCATTCTTATCTCCCTGTGCCCCTTTTAAATCAACATGCCCATTTTATGTTTTTTTTATTACATATGATATCATTTGAGAAAAAGAAACTTGATTCTTTTTTTTTATTTGAGAGAGAGAGAGAGAGAGAGAGAGAGAGAGAGAGAGAGAAAGAGAGAGAGAGAGAGAGAAACAGCATGAGAGGGGAGAGGGTCAGAGGGAGAAGCAGGCTCCCCGCTGAGCCGGGAGCCTGATGTGGGACTCTATACCAGGACTCCGGGATCATGACCTGAGCCGAAGGCAGTTGCTTAACTAACTGAGCCACCCAGGCACCCCAAGAGACTTGATTCTCTTAACAGGTCTGTTCTTTGCTAGATGTTACACTCGGCTCTTACAAGTGGGCCCCACAGTATATTTCTGGTCACCTTGTATATATATGATAAAGAGTGAAAAGCTGACATCTTTTGTAGACTTCAGCATTATGATGGTTTTGGAAAGTGTGTGTGTAATTGATAGGAGAGTGAGGCATCTGGTTAGATACGCCATGTAGCCCGGGGGTTCCTTTTTCACCATTAATTGTAGTTCAGAAATGTGGCAAGTAAGGCAATGTGATCTCCCATGTGTGGCTGTGGAAAAGTGTGTGCACACTCAGGCACACATATATTTAAGTTCAGAGTAAATATACACATACATATGGCGAAGATAAAGCTATGGTTGAGAAGAGAGGGCGTAACCTCACTGGGGTGACCAAGGGAGCTTCAGGAATGTAGCAAGGGAAGAAGATTAGAGGAAATGAGAGGACCCACAATAAAAGATCGAAAGGGGGGGGGTCTCTTTGTGGATCTGGAAGAGATTTTGTTCAACTGCCTTCTGCTTATAAACAAGGAAATGGCTGCCCAAGGAAGTGACATATTCAAGGCACACAGCTAAGTAGTGGCAGAGTTATAACTAGACCATGACTTGTCTAATTTGTGGTCAAGTGTGTTTTGTAATTGATTCTATTGCTTGAGCAGTTAAATGGTGAGAGGAATCTGAGATGGTGACCAGGAATTCAGGACACAGAGTGATTAGGTCAGGCTTCCCTGTGACCGTAACACAGGCAGAGTTGACAAGGGGACAGGGTGGAAAAGTTAGGCACTGATCCCTGCAGAAATGATCTGCTGTTCACCAGAATTTAGGCTGGGAGACTGAATAGTTCAGAAATGACTGACGATGAAAAGAAGTTCATCCTGAATACACTAGTCTTATGAGTTAATTCGTACCAGGTGGGGGTTTGAGGCAAAAATGGATTGATGGCAATTTATCTGATCATTTTTTAGATCTCAGAAATAATTACATTGCAATAAGTAGATACTGCTTTCAAGGACTGACTGAAAATGTTAAGACTGGCTGATGAATAAGCACAGAGAAGGGATTGGGCTAGGGCATGAGGCTGAGGGCAGAGTGACAGGATCCAGACCAGGGACAGGAGACAGGTGCTCCTTGAGTGGAAGGGACTAGCATTTCTATAGTGTATTGTATAAGTCAGAGTCCCAGCAGGAAGTAGATGACACTAGGATTGAATAATTGAGAATTTGACAAACTAGTTGCAAAAGTGTGGCCAAGATTTAGGGAAAGCATCACTGATATTGCCACTTCTTGGAGCTGAGCAGTGGAACCCTTACCACCCTAAGCCAGAAGGGGTGAACAGAAGATGGAACATGGAAAAGAGTAGCTCCAGATCTAGGAAAAGGTTACTGGCAGGAGATACAGATATAAGGGTGTAGCTAAACCATGTGATGTGGTAGGAAAGGAGCCAGTGGGGGCGCGGGGGAGGGGGCAGACCCTCAAGTCATTCTTCTCCACTGTTCTGATCTACTGCTACCTCCCTTTATCATCCCAGCAGGAAGCGGGAGGGTATTATAGTTCACTGATAGTTCTGTACGGGTCATCCTTGACCAGTGATAACCACTGTGGTTTCTAGGTATGATTTCTAGGGTATGTGACACTGTTGAGTTCTGAAAGTGCATGAATTTCAGTGGACAGAGGAGAGCTTGTTCTTCTATAAAGCCAAAAAAGCCTGCAGTAAAAGGCTAAATCCTGCCTCAGTGATTAGGGGTTCATTGATATATTTTATCAGCTTACCTTGGGGTATTTCAGCTTACTAACAGGCAGTTAGTTAATAAATCAGAATGAAAATGAATTCATATAGACTAATAAGTAAAACTGCCAAATGAGCAGGAATGCTTAATTGGACATTTGATGGGTTCGCCTCATAGTGATGATGAAGATGATGATGTTGATGTTGATGATGGTCAACAGTTCTTGAGTTCTTAGCATGGATATAGGAGAGCTTTATATATCAACAACACAATGCATGGGTCCCTGTTTTACATATGAGGAAATAGGCCTGGAAGGGTAAGTAACTTGGCTAAGGCCACACAGGTAGCAAGTGATGGAATCAGGATTCTTAGCTCCAGACGTGATTATTTGATAATTTAAATGAAGACCAGAGGGCATCTTACTGAATAAAATAAATGTTTAGCCTTAATTTCCTCCTCTGTAAATGTGGTAAATATAGAACCAATCTCATAATAGGATTATTATGATCATTAAGTGACTAGACCTGGTAAAGTACTTAGAACAAGATCTGACACATATTAATAAGAGAAGTAGCCTAGCACAGTGGTTAAGAGCACAGATTGTTGGGATTCAAATGCCCGCTCTGATGAGTTACTAGGAATCATTACTTGGGCAAATAATTTAACCTCTTTGGGTCCTGGTTTTCTCATCTGAAAATGGGAATTACAAGAGTAAATAACTTACAGGGTTTAGTGTAGGTTAAATGAGTTGATGTTTATTAAGCTCTTAGCCCTGTGCTCTGTTAAATGAAAGTTAGCTTTTGTTGTTAACATGAATCAAGGCACTCATTTCCTGCTCCTAGCACTTTGAAAAATTCATATTCCTTCTTTTTCTTTTGTTATTTATTAGTTCATTAGTGCTTCTCCAAATACATTATCTCCTGAGTAACATTTTACAGTTCCTCAAGTTACAGTTTTAAATTCAACACACTTTAACTTCTTAGGTAATGTAGTGGATGCTGTGGTGTATATTCAGATTCTTTCTCAAAACGGAGGGATTCATGCTTCCCTTTGTCAGGAGTTTCGACTGCTGAAGGCTCCTGTCTGATTTCCTCTCTGGAATTTGCCCTTGGCCAATGGGAACTGTCTTACTCACAGTTACATCCTTGCCTGAGGGAAGTCCCCATTCAGTGGTTGGTCCAAATGGGTATAGGAGGGGCTGGGCTCTGTGCCTCAATTAGGGATGTCCTTCAAGAGCAATTTCAGACATTCCTGTGCAGTCTCAGCTGAGAACTCAGTTGCCAATACACTATACTTGATCTTCCCCCCAAGCCCAGTCCTGTTTCTCTTGCTCCTGCACAGGTGTTGTTCCTAGGACAACGGACCAGTAAATTTCCTCCACGCACATCTTCATATTAGAGTCTATTTCTAGGGAACCTAACCTATGACAGTTGGTACCAGCAACTGTCCTAGGAAGAGGATTTCAAAATGGGATTTTGAAACTGGATCACCTGTCGGCTGGCTGGGACTGAAGCCCTTTTCACTGGTGGTAGATGGAGTACTCATAACACCTGGCCTGGAGTTGCAATGCAGATGTGACTGGTGGTGAACTTGAATGAGACACAGGTGGAAGGGAACGCAGTGCATTGTGCAGTATTTCAAGCTTTTGAGGGGTTCATGTAGTAATAAGGCCTATGGAATTGGATAGCTCTTGCTAAGGCCTATTCAGGAACTGGAAAAAGACAATAATAGGCTGAGGGTAATTAATTATCAATTTGATCCTAAGTATGAAAGCCAGAAAGTTCATGGCAGCATATGAAAATATTCTCATCTGCTGCAGTTGGAAAACAGAAAAAGCAGAGGATCCTAACAACTTAACCCTCAGTTGTAAGGGTAGCAGAGCAGCAGGGAAGGCTAAAATTTCCACTCTGGCAAGTCTGCCCTGGCAAGGTTAGGACACTGATTGAAAAAAAGGGAGAGCTTGGGGTTTGGCACAGTGACAGTACAGTAGGAGATTTTGTCTCCTCAAAATGTTTTCTTTTCTCCCGAACCCTCTGGGCTACAGTGGGCCCACTTCTCCCTGTATAGTCTAGCACGCCCCCTTTAAAGAAGATGCAGAAGAATTTGTCTTGGATGACAACATGTAGCCTTCTCAGGATCTACCTTCCTTCCTGGCCAGCAGACCAACAATTAGTGTCAGATTACAACAGAGGAAATACTCGTATACTAAGGGAGGAAAGGAACTATACCCCCAAGAAGCTATAGGACTTGGGCAATTTATGCCAGCAGGAGCTAGGAAAATACGGTTTTTGTACTGAATAAAGTGGAAGGAGGGAGATATGGTTGGATATGTTGATGTGGGTATACTCCTGTGATACAGGGCCTAATACGTATAAGGGATCCAAGAATATAATGCTAACATACTGCTAACATACTCTTAAAGCTTGAGAAAGCGATGGTCCACACTGAGTGAAGCAGAATTGCCAGAACTGTCATGGCAGATGATGAATGCTTCAAAACCCTCAGAGAAGAGAGCATGTAGTCTGCGAGAACTGTCAGCTGGCTATATTCTGTGTGAGGGCTTAAAGGACACTCCTCTAAACAACTGATAACAGGGGCCAGAGCATTGTAGAGAGGCTCAGTGGTGGCTGTCCTCTGAGGTCAGAGCTGATAGAAGGCTGTTATAGAACTGGGCTCTTATGCAATGGGATTGACTGGAGCCTGATAATATAGGCCAGGTAGAAGCCCTTGCCCATCAAAAGCAAGGTGGGAGCAATTACGATGATGTACAGCAAGGTTGAAATGGCAGCTGGTCAGCCTGACCTACAGAGAGCTATGGAGATATCAAAATACAGTATTCTTGGGGACCAGAAAAATGGGCAGCCAGTGGTAGTATTACTTAATCAAAGGAATCAAGGATTAATGATCAGGAATCTGAGGGCAGTTGCTCTAATAGAAAGTCACAGTGGCTAGCCCTGCTTTAGGATCTGAGCCAGTTTTCAGACCTGAAAGTCAGTGACTAAAGGAAAGGCTGAATATCCAGAAAGAAAGCTCTTCTGACACCACGACAACTGTATACATTAATTATACTCCCATTCATTCCCCATAGGGAACTATGGCTATTTACTTGGAAAATCATGCATTGGGGAAAGTATATATACCAAACATAATTGTGGACTGTTGGACATGGAGTCTAAGTTGATATTGATTTTTATGGCCCCAAAACATCATCGTTGCTCTTCTGTTAAAGTAGGGACATATGGGAACCAAGTCGTAAATGATGTACTGGCCAGGTTGGATTATAGGGAATCCACTGGGTCCAGGGACCTCCAGTGATCATTTCCTTGGTCACTGAATGTATAATTGGAATGGACATCTTTGGTAATTGGAAGAAGTCTCCCAGTAGTTCCTTAGACTTTGTGGTAAGAGAGTTCATAATAAAACCAGTGGAGGCCTCTGAATCTTCCCTCGTGCCTGGTGTTCAATCAAGTAGTTGCCCCAGGTATAACTCTATGTCAGGTGTGGCAAACTTTAGAGATTAGTATGTCGTCAGGTACATAGTATGTTCCCATTGATTTGGCAGATAGTCTTTCTTTTTGTTCCTGTGAAGAAAGAAGACCAGATGCACTTTGCATTTACATGGAATGGCCAATAGTATACATTCATGGTCTTGCCCCAAGGCTCTGTTTACTCTCCCACTCTCATTAGAGTCTGACAGTTTATCCTCCTACAATACAGGCCAAAGGGAACTGGGCCATTTGGATATTTTATGAAATATCAAGTTGGTCCACCATATTGATGATATCTTATTATTTGGACCAGATGAAAAAATGTGGAAAGAATATTGGAGGCCATTGGTACCACACAGTCCAGAGAGTAGGAGAAAAGATTCGGGGTCCTGCAACATCAGTGAAAGTTTAGGGGTCCCATGGTCTGGTGCATGCTAGGGCATTCACTTCAGTAAAGGGAAAAGATACTGCATCTTGTTCTCGGCACTACCAAAAAAGAAATATAATATATTGTAGGTTTCTTTGGGTTCTGCAGGCAGTATATTCCACATTTGGGAATACTACTCCCACCAATTTAGTAACTGACAGAGCTGCCAACTTTCAGTGGAGGCTCAGAGCAGGAAAGTTTCATGTAGCAAGTCAAGGGTGCCTCTAAGATCATACAACCTAGTAGATCCTGTGGTATTAGAGGTAATTATATGATGGGAAAGAGGCCATGTAGAGTTTGTGGAAAGCCACAAGGACTCTTGAGTGAGGCCATGACATTTGCAGTAGAGTAATATACACTGTTGAAAGAGTGGCTCCTAATGTACTGAAAGAGATGGAATGCGTAAACATGGGATATCAAGTGACCACCTTGAGCCCAGTTCTGTTAGAGCCACTGAGTCATAACCTCAGGTGGGCCTGGCAGAAATTCACTGTAAGATGGAAGTAGTACACTCAGGATTGAACATGAACATGGCCAAGAGGAGGCAAATAAGATGCTCTAGCACATTGTCAGACCACCGTATCATCTACCACTATTCCAATGTCTCTGTCTCTGCTCCTGCCTGTAAGGGGAGTGTCCCTATGTGCACCTGACAGGAGAGGGAAAAGTCTGAACTTGATTCATGGATGGGCGCAGGCTGAAAATGGTTTGCTGCTCCACTGCAGCCCTGCTCATGGGTGGCCCTGAAAAAAGACAGAGGGGCAATCATCCCAGTGGGCAAAGCTTTGGCAGGTGTATCTGGCATCCACATAGTGTGAAAAGAGATTTGGATATAAGAGTGTATATGGATACAGTAGTGGTGGACGGTTGGTGGTTTGCCAACAGCTTGGAAGAAGAAAGAATATTAGAGACAGGGAGATTCGGGGAGTAACAGGCATGTGGATGGACCGATGAGAGTGGGCACAAAGCTTGAAGGCCTTTGTATCGCTTTTTATTTCTCATAAGAAAATCTCCGTCATGGAAGAGGCACTAGACAGAAGGACTTGAACAGTTGATGTCAGCCAGACATAATTGGCCACTCCCTTTTTGGCACAGTGGGCTCATAAACAGAGCATCCTTGCTGGCACAGATGGGAAACACTGCTTGGACCCAAGATCATGGGCATCATTTACCAGTGCTGATCTAGCTATTGCTGCTGTTGAATGTCCAACCTACCAATCTGTCCAACTTGAACCTGTGATACAGCACTGTTCTTCAAAACCCAACTAGCCACTATGGACACCCCTTCACTCTAAAAGGGGGGGGAGGCCGCATTTCATCGTAACTGAAAATGACACGTATTCTAGGTACGGATTTGCCTTTCCTGATGGCAGGGCCACGGGCGCCACACCATTAGATACCTTAAAGAGGGTTTTATTCACTGAAACAGGATACCACAAAATACTGCTTGAGATGAGGGACTCCTATCAAAGGAGGTATGACAGTAAGCACATGACCAAGGGCCCACTTGTCCTATCACATACCACACTACTCAGAAGCCATCAGCTTACAAGGAAGTGGAGAAACCTTTTGAAGGTACGGCTGAGGTGTCAGTTTGGAGGTGGTAAACCTCTGACTCTGGAGACCACCCGGGAGGTTGTGGCATGCACTCTAAAATCATTGACACAGCTGTGTCCTTAATAGGCAGAAGACTTGGGTCTAGAAAGGGTTGGAAAGAGAAGTAGCCCTGCTTGTCATCACTCCCAGTGACCTACTTGGAGGCATTTATACTTTGTATTTCTGCAAGTCTAAGCTGTTTAGTTCTGGAGGTTCCCAGAGGCCGAATACTTCCATAGGGGACACAGCAAGAATCGTATTATATTGTAAGCTATGACGTCACCTGGCCACTCTGGGCTCTGATTGCCAGGACGTGAGCAGACAAGGGACTGAGTCGTCATCCCAGCAGGAGTAATTGACCTGGATGTTAGGAGAAGACAGGGCTGCTTTTGTATAACGGGGCAGGGAAGAGGGCCTTTGATTCCCAGGTGCTCTACTGGGGATGTTTCTTGGTTCTCTTTTGTACGGTTTTGACAGTAAGTGGACAAAGTGCTACAGCTACAGCCTGAGAAGTGCTTGCTGACCAGGATTTAGACCGATTAGGGATGAGAGTCTGCATCCGCACCTGGTAAACCGTCATGACTGACAGGGCTGCTAGCAGAGGGTGAGAGGAGCCTAGAATGGATAATAACGAAGACATTGAGTACCAAGTATGTCCCCATGACCAGCTGTAAAGGCAGAAGTTCTAATTTGTCTCAATAACTGTCCTCCTGAAAGGCTCCGCAGGAAAAGGCACAAACTAGAAACTTGTGGGAGTTATTTCTAGAAGGAATGGACTCACTATGTGAAGCAAGTGTCTGTGATGCACCCAGATCGTGCTTTAGGACCGAGGTGCTTATTCTCCAGCTACTATGAGTATGGCTGCTCACCACTCAGAGCTGAGTCTCTTTTGGGACTGGACAGAGCTGCCTCTCCCAAGTTTACATCCTCTCTTTAGGTGTAGCCTGCATTCAGTGACGGGTCAAAGCATGGGGGCAACTGTCTGTTTTGTTCTTAGTCTCGGACACCCTGATGGACCATAGCAGCTTTCTAGCCTCCCTGTGGAATTGCTCGAGTCCGTGGTTACACCCCTGTTGTTCGACTTTTCCCTTTGTCCAATCCTGCTTCCCCTGCTCCCTCAAAGAAGCTATTCCCAGTTAATTCCCTTTATACAAATCTCCATCCCAAAGTCTGTTTCCTGAGAAGCCCAAACTACACCATGTAAACACTCTGTAAATCATAAAACATAAGGGATACCTACTGCTCCCAGTAATTGTGGGTTGTTTTGTTAAATTGAATTTTTATAGAGAAACCTTTTCTGGCGTTGTTACTGGATTTTAAGTGTACCCTATATGCATTCCAGTAGTCCTCTATTCCTTTATTACATTAATTAGAGACACAGAAATTTTCTGAATTCCCAGCTGTAGGAAAAGTGTTTGCTGAGGAAGACATCATCTTGATGTGGATTTGCATTTTTCTGTGGGTTTGTTTGTGGCCATACCAGCTGTCAGTTTCAGCTGCTTTGAGTTGGCCCACATTGCCATCACCCTCTGGATGCCATTAAAGGAAAATTTATTTCACCATTTATTTCATTATTGTGTGCCTATTGTGCTGGTTAGATGTTTGCACAGAGATTACTTCATCTAGTTTTTGAAACAAGATTGTGAACTAGATATGTCTAATTAGTAGATAAGGAAAACTGAGGCTCACTAAGGTTGGTTATCTTTTCAGTACAGCTAGCTAGCATGTTTTAATAGTCCAGATTCAAAGCCACATCGTGACTCCCAAGTCTCATATTCATGAGGTGGTCACTCAACACGTGTGGACTTCTATGTGGTGTGTGGACCTGGTCCAAGTGACCTTCTGTGTAAAACAGTGACCTGGAATGAACCAGTATCTATTGAAAATCTTTGAAACATTCCATATTCCTTTTCTAACTGACATGGACCGAGCCTTGGTCATGGACACTGTTTTCTCCTATTTTGGTGGACCCCTAAATCCTGGTCGGGAAGTTGTACCACTGTTCTGGCTAACCTTTTCTCTCTTACATGAGGACAGCCCAGTGAAGTGCTCATTTATGAGCGGCAGTGGAGCAACTCAGCAAACTCCGTCATTCTTGTTTGTTTGTTTGTTTGTGTTCTTCCCCATTCAGCTTTAGTGGGAGAGTCACTCTGTTAGGCACAGTGTAGATTTGTAGTCCTTGGCTGGGAAAAGGCTTGTTGGTGAAGTCTGATACCGAAAAGTAATCTTCTTCAGGAAATGAGTACCAAAGAGTTGTTATTCTGTGTAATAACAAGGAAACAGTAAGGATCCCAAGAGAGAAGGCCATTTGGCAACTGATGGACAATGGTCATTATCGTCTGAGTGCTCAAATAAAAATACCTTCCAACCCAGAAGAGTGGGTTTCTGTGTTTTTTTTTTTAAAATATAGATTCTTATTTTACAAATGGGACTGTTTCCAGGTGACCTCCTGACCTTCTGGGGTAGAGTTAACAACTGAAGGCAGTCCTGTGGTGGGGGGAAATGAAATGAGACCAGAACTGTGGAAAACCCAGAATGGATCTTCTGGTGTTGTGTGTTTGAAGCACAGAATCTTTAGGTGTAGGAACAAGAATATGCAGTGGTAAATGTGTGGTATCCAACTAATATTTGGTGGCCAGATGTCATCAGTGTCATTAGTTTCATCTAGAAGGTTCAACAGGACTCATAATGAAGCTGGTCCCTTTGGAACATTGTGTGTGTGTGTGTGTGTGTGTGTGTGTGTGTGTGTGTGTGTGTATGCCAAATGTATAGGCCAGTCTTTTGATACTGAAAACTCCATTTGATTATTCACTTTAAAAAAATCTATGAATTTCTTAAAGAAATCACTTCGCCATACTGCATCCCATTTATGTCAGTTGATTCATTTGGCCTGTGGAACTAAACTGAAGAAAGCAGCTGGTGAGACTGACCTCACCAGGATGGCAGGTTCCTTGGCCGTTCTTCAGAACACATTTAACAAAAGAGAGGGTGACTTTTGCCATTTGCCCTGAAAGTGTGACTACGGTTTTATGCGGCTTCCAGGAGAAGAGATGGTAGAGAAACAGCCCCCATTAATTCCGCATACGAATTTCGGCTTGATGTTCCTAAAGGGTTTGAAAATTCTATACGTGTTGTTATAATCCCATTTTTTTTTAAATTGCACCAAAAACATTAAAACCGAAGCCCTTTCCTTTAGATATCACATGTATTGTGTTTTCACTGTAACATAACTATCTTAAAACAAGATTCCCCTCACCCTGATTTCTTCTTTTTTTCTTACTTTTACCTAGGATTTTTTCTTAATCATTTTTAATAAGTAGTTATTTAAACTAAAAATCCTTTTCAGATGAAGAGGGGCCTTTTGAGGGTTATTAAACATTAAAAAAATCATAAAATGGGTGTATCGATTCATTGATTCTTTTGATTCCGTATGTGTCCAGTGATGATTCTGCCCCAGACACAATTTTGGGTCATGGGTGACAGCTGAAGGGAAGAAAAGTGCTGGAAAATAGCAGGAATTTTAAAAATTATAGAACTGCCCTGTACATCAGCTTCTGGCCTTTGAGTGACTAGAGCCGCTCTTGGAGGCGATAGGGAGGGAAATGAGTACTGTTGATGAACTCTTACATTTTGCTGTGTGTTTAGTTTCATGAGGATCTTGCTTCAGAGGTGTATTTTAAATGTCTAAATGGAAATATCTGAACTAAAAACCTCTTAAGTCATCTGAAAGAATGCACTTTCTTAAACTTTTAGTGAGCCAGTTCCCTAAAAATAATTTCGCTGTCTAACCATGCTGGCTAATTAAAAATGGTACGTACGCATAAAAAGTATTAGTTTTGTTTGCAAGCAACAGAAACCAGTGCCAGAGAGCTGAGTTGAGAGGCAGAGGGGGATTTATTACAAGGAGATAGACGTTTTCTCAAGAAATCCAAGGACAACAATGCGGCTGAGCCTTAGGAATAAACTGAATGAAGGACTCACTGTCAAGGTCCTTTCTCCATATGTCACCCTGCTCTTGTCTGTGTGTTGACTCAGTTCGCTCCCTTTCAGGCTGACGGTCTCAGCTTTGCCAGATCACCTGGTGGAAACCACGACCACTGGAAATCCTCCTATTCCGTTTGATACAGACCCTCAAGCAGAATAGATGGGGACTGTCACTCAAGGTAAGAATTCCCAATCCTCTGTACCAGATTGGGTGACAAGATCCCCTGGGACCAGTCACCTGAGCCTGGGTGGTAGGGTCACAGGATACGAACTGGACCACCAGGAGCTCAAACCCGGACATGGTTAAAGGGTGGACAAGGTCTTAGAGGGGGGTGACCATAAGGTCTTTGGGAAAAACTGTGAGGTCGACAGAGTACTTGTCCACAAAAATTAAAGCTCTCTTGTCTACATTTATTGCATTTACATTTTAAAAAACTTGTGTGAGAATATCTGGCAATGAACTGGAATTGGCAAACTGTGGCCTCCAGGCCACATCCAGCCCTTGGCGCGTTGTTGTAATTGCCTGTGAACAACATTTAAAATGTATTGTTAAAAAAGACGAATATGCAACAGAAATCCTGACCCCTGTTCTTGATAGCATGGTGAGCGAGCCTGCAGACTCTGTGTCTAGTCTGCTAGGTACTTATTCTGGCTGAGCAGTTTCAGAGAGAGACCTGAGGCCAGCTACAAAGCGCACTGTACCTCTGTGCCACCATTGGAAAATTGAGAAGGATAATTATAATAATACCTATCTTATAGTGTTGTTATACAAAGTAAATATTTACAAGTCATTGAGAATAGTGCCTGATCTATTGTAAGAATGTTAATTAGAATGATGTCAAATTACTTATAATTTAGACATGTTTACATTTATAAATGCATATATGCATATGTATTATGTATAAATAAATATGTCTTAATACATACATTTAATATATATGAATGTTTTCTTTTTGTGACTGTAATTGTCCATGAAATGTGCTCTTGGTGAATACTATTAAAAGGAAAACTATAAGGTGATGATTTGGGAAGGAAAGAGTTATTTCTTTATAAAGGAAATTTTCGGCACACACACACACACACACACACATACACACAAACACACAAACACACAAAAGACTCTTCAAGACTCTTAAAGGAGGCAGAACTGTATTTGGATGTGGTCAGACTTAAAACCAGTAGCTCATATTAAGCCAAATGATACGAATTTGACATTGTCCTAAATGTTATTCCCTTCTTTAAAAGCAAAATTTGCTTTCTAAAACTAGATGGGAACATTCATAGGGTAGCAACAGTGATGTTTCAAAATCAAATTTGAAACAGATGTTTTGATGCTGCATAGATGCTATTTTGAATGCTCATACTTCTTATTCAATTGAATAGTACAATATGAATATCTAAGTATGGGCTAAAATCTACATGAATACAATAACCTCCTCTACATGATTAAATTTTATACAGAAACCATCCCAGTTTCAGTCTCTCCAGCCTCTTATGCTCTCTTTCCTCTCATAGCTACGTAAGCTTGTATACATACCATACACAAAGCCTTTGAGAGCATGGAAAGAGAAAAATATATAGGCACAATCTATATTTATCTGTAACCATCTTTTACATCACATACTGTCTACAAAAAAAATCACCCTTGTGATATTTTTATCGGAAATAAAATCTATGGTTGAAAAAGTATATCTTACTGACTTTATGGTATTTCATTTAACACCTACAGTATAAAGTCCCATTTGGAAAAGATCTTTCTGAAAGAGGGGTTATCTCATCAATCAAGTGCTTCCTGTGCATGTATTGTAAATAATAAATGTATGCCACATGTGTGGCTGGAGGAACAGGGACAAATCTCTATTGGCATGCTGAGGAAATATAGCTAAAATAACTTCTCCTACCAACCCAGTTCATTCTACTCAGCAAAAATTGGGCAAGCCAGATTCATCAATATTGATTTCAGGTTTCATCAGCAGGGACTTTTTGAGCAAGACTCTTTTAGTTACATTTTCCATTTGACATTTCTCATTAGACTCAAAGTGTTCTCTGTGTAGAAGTGTTTTCATGTAATTCAAAACTGGGCTCATCAAGCAACCTTTCCAAAAAGAAAGAAACAGTAGACCCATTTACTATACACACACACACACACACACACACACACACACACACACACACACACAGTTTTGCGGAGGTTTTTTTTTTTTTTTTTTTTTTTAAAGAGAGCAGATGCGTTGTGGGGGAAGGGGCAGAGGGGGAAAGAGAGACTATTAAGCAGGCTCCAAGCTCAGCGTAGAGCCCAACACAGGGATTGATCTCAAGACCCTGAGATCATGACCTGAGCTGAAATCAAGAGTCAGACACTTAACTGACTGAGCTCCACAGGCACCCTGTAAATTTCTATGTTTAGACAGTCATCATATATCAACCCAGAGTCCTTGCTTCCTCCTCATTTTTTTTTTTGAAGTTAGGATTTTTATTTGTTTGTTTTTGTTTTTCAGAATTCACAAAGAAAGGTAATGTCTCCCTGTCAGAGAAATATTGGAGATACCATGAAGCACTGATTCTGAGGAATCCCTCTGCTGGCTCTTTAAGGGAGTATAAAGCTCTCGTTAGGCTTTGGAGTAAACCTCATTCTGTTCTCTTGACTCTAGAAATCAGATCCGTTTGTGACTCTAGGTGACTGTTGTTTTCCTGGAGCTCTCCATGTCCACAAGATGAAGAATAAATCACAAAGTAGCTCTTACATGTTGAGATGAATGTAAAGTGCTGTGTTGTATGTTATGCTCATTTTACTATTTTTACACTCTCCTGTCTCCTATAGTTCTCCATAGTTGTTGTGTTATACTCAGAATAGGTATTAGAAAAGAAGCAATGGTGAACTGGGAAATCTAACTCCTTAAAGAGAGGGACTATTTTAAAAACTTACTTTAATGCCAAAGACAACTTCTCCATTTTCAGCAGCCTCCCCCCGCCCCCCCCCACCACCGTTAATAGACCTACATATGCTGATCCTACCCCTTGGTGTTCTAGGGGTAGGCATATGATCCAAACTAGGCCAACTAGGTTGTTGGTTCTGGAAATCTGAAACACAAACTGGAATGGTCAGGAGGCCAGGACTCCTTGGCGCCATGCTAGGAGTAAATTAGCTCATTAGAGAGAACTTCTGCATACTTATTGAGACTCTAGGGATATATTGGTGTCTTTCTCAAGGCTTAACTGTTCAACAGTTTCTTTGGTTTCAATAAATGACCACTCCTTTGCTTAAATTACTCAGATTTGATTTCTGTTGCTTGAAACCAAAACAGATATACTTACCTTTAAGCAACTGGTTATACATACAAGATAACCAATTTATGATTTATTTTAATGTGTGTATGTTGGGAATGGGAAGAATGGAGTAATTGTTTGGGTAAATATTGATGAACTGAAAATGGTTGTGTGGTAAAAGTTGTAATCCACTTCCTTGGAACTGGGTCTATTACAGCTGTTGAGCTCTACGAATCAAAATCAAAATATTTTTCAGGTATAATTTGCTGAGAATATGACGACTTTCCTGTGAACTGGAGGGAGTTCAGCTCTGTAGTTCCTTAACATTTCTGGATCATTCTGAATCAGTAATCCCCAGCCCTCCAATTGGGGTGGCTCTTGGTGCTATATGTAGGTTAACCCAGACTCAGAATCCTGTATAAGCAAACAGAGGGGTGTGAGAGAAGGATATAAATTAGGGTAGACCTCATGTAGCCATCAATGAAACCTAGTGTTTTTGTTAAGGAGTTTAATTTGCATATGCAGTTGTTCATTTCCTTCCCTTCCATTGTACTTATTTATGAGATGTGATTGTATGGAATATTCTTATGGTAAGGTCTGTATCTTATTCAGCTCTGTCCCTAGTGCCAAATGATTCTTGGCACATAGGGGGTTTATACAATGAATGTTTGTTGAATAAATGAGTGTGTATATGTGTGTGTGAGTGTGTGTATGTGTGTTTATACATTTATATGTGTGTGTGTGTGTATATATATATGTATAAAACAAATCATCTCACCTCAGTTGATATATTACTTGAGCTCCTAAACATTTTGTGAAAATAGAATTCTTCTTAGTTGAATCAAATTTTAAGTATACTAACATCAAGTGTTATTTCAGAGAGTTTCATTATGATTCCTTTTATGATGGAAATAATCATCTCCAGTGAATACTTTTGGTAGTTTGGGTTGTCATGTCACAGCTTTGCTTACATCAAAGTACAGGGGTAAGTACTCATTAAACAACATAACTTACTTGAATAGGCTTCAGGTCTGCACTTACCAGGATTTAAAAGCAGGGGGTGGGGAAGGAGTAACTCACCCAACAGGGGAGGGGCCTACAGGGGATTTATTGATCAATTAGCAATCCACATCACAAGCCAGATGGCAGGGGCCCCAGATTTTCTTTCATTTTTCATCTTACTATATTTGTAGACATGCAGAGCACGTGTCATCATAAAAATGGTGTTAAAACTTAAAGCAAAATGGAAAGAATTTTAACATTAGATAGTGGGTATTTTGACGTGTAAAATCTAACTGCCACACTTCCTTATATTTATCAGATTTGACTATGTGTGTTTTACACAAGTTGGATTCCTATTTATATTATTTTCTTTCATAATAAAAATGACTGTCTTAATTGTGAAACCTGGATTTCTTTTTGAATCCCTCATAGAAATGAGGGTAGTAGTCACATGTGTTCTACTTCAAAAAATATGTTTAAAATCATGGCTGGCTCCTTAATAAGAAGAGGCTAATTGAGCCCAGTGGTTTATAAGTACCACTGTGTAGATATTTTGAGAGGCGATTTTAATTATCACAATATCCAATGAGATTAAAAATGGGAAGTCCTTTTTAGGGACATGGAAATGTGACCTATTTCCAGAGAAACTTCAGAATGTATAATGTTTTCCTGCCTCCTGTAGGACATGAGCTTTTGGAATCCTCTTACATGGAGATCATTTATTCCCTTTAAACATTCTTTTTTTTTTTTTTAAAGCTTTTTCATTTCATGCCTGAAACCAATTAATGACCTCTGTGAAAAGATGAGGCACCCCGAGTGATGGGGCCACATGGACTGTGACCTAGAGATTTAATGACACATTGACACATTGAGACTCAATTAGAGATGGACCTTGTCACTTTTGAAGGATGGTAGGTAGAAGGTTCTCTCGTGCTGGGGCCGAGTTTGGATAATCTTTCATATTCCTGCACTGAAAATTAAATTAAGATAAAAGAGCAACCTTTGCAAAGATCATTTTTATCATGTGCAAATTTAATGATTGTCTTAGTTTCCTGGGGCTGCCATAACAAAGTGCCCCAAACTGGGTGGCTTACGGCGACAGAAATTTGTTCTCTCCCTGTTGTGGAGGCGGGAAGTCTGAAGTCAAGGTGAGGGCATGGTTTGTTCCTTCTGAGGGCTCTGAGAGAGCGTCTTTTCTGCCTCGCTCCTGGCTGCTGCTTGTTGCTGGCAGGCCTTGCTGGGTTTCCGTGTGCCACTCCCCACCTCCATGTCATCATTCTCCCTGCGTCTTCCTACTGTCTTTTAAGGACACTGGCTATACTGCCCTAAGGGCTCACCCTGCTCCAGTGTGACGTCATCTTCCCTAAGTACCCTCTTTCCAAAAAAGAACACAGTGTAATGTTCTGGGGCTTGGGACTTCAGCATGTCTTTTGAAATGACAAAATTCAACCCACAGCACTAATTATTTGTAGTAATTTCTTAAAGAACTGGGGTATTTATGTTTTTTCCATTATGGGAGTAGAACTGCTTGAGGTCCTGGAGTCCTGGGATGCGGGGTGAGTATCTCTTGTCTGGCCCACTGTGGGGGTTTTCCACAGAAAGAATGGAGGCTCTTAAGCGTACCTCCTTTAAGTGAAGTTGGCCTCACATGGGCTTCCTGGAATCCTAGACACAGACACTGCACAGGGCATTAGAGGGCATCTAGTCCTGTGCCTTTCAAAGCAGCGAGTCCCTTTTCAAGCTTTGGGGGTCCTTAATTTTTTTTTTTAAGATTTTATTTATTTATTTGACAGAGAAACACAGCGAGAGAGGGAACACAAGCAGGGGGAGTGGGAGAGGGAGAAGCAGGCTTCCTGCTGAGCAGGGAGCCCGATGCGGGGCTCCATCCCAGGACCCTGGGATCATGACCTGAGCCGACGGCAAGACTGAGCCACCCAGGTTCCCCAGGGGCAGGGTGGCTTAATTGTTAAATAGAAGAAGGCTGAGCTGCTTTCCTGCATGCAGGGGTAAAGAGGTAGAGCCCTTTACACATCTATGCCCTCAACTTAAAACTGGCACCTCCGCAGGCCTTGCCTCCGAATCAGCTGAAAATTGTTTTAGTAATTAAGGTTGCTGGGTCCTGTGTCCTCCTCAACCTACTAGATCAATTTCATATGCGGAGTGTGAGTATGGTCTGTGCACACACATCCCAGGTGATTCTTAATGCTCACCAAAGCTTCACAACCTTTTTCCTAAAAACTTCACAGAGCAGTTACAGTCCCCTCTGTGATCCTCTTGGAGATGGAGACGCTGAAAAACAGATGTAGCAGCTGAAGGTTGAGGGCAGACAAGGTGGCTTACCTCACCTGCCCCCCACGCCCCTCACCTCCAGCCTCTTTGCAGGTTCTATACACTAGGCAGCTCTTTATTTTGTGGTGGAGTAGGGTGTAAACTCCACCTCTGAACTCTTCCAGAACACTTTGCACACATGACTTATCAACAAAAGTTATTTATTTCTTGATTTTGAGGGTGAAAAATAAATCTTTTACCCATGTTTTCATCTAATAGAACGCGTATTCTCCAGGGTCAGCATTTAGGCATCTTGTAAAAATCGATCTCCAAAAGCTAATGGTTTCATTGGGGAGGTGAGGATTTTGGTTCTCAGCCTTTTCTTTTAACTAATGGCTCAGTAACAGGACTGAGATCATTTGGGACTGAAAGGAATTTCCAATGATGAAGGAGCATCTTAATAAGAAATGAGTGGGATAGTGCTGCAACCCTGAAATCTTGGCACTTTCAGCCTTGTAAACCTGCCTGAGTTCATGAAAGCAGCCTTTGTACCTCGTTTGGCACCATGTGCAACAGAGAGCCCAGATTTCTCATGAACTGAAGTGACCTCAGTGATGCATCTGATCGTGTGAGGTGACACACACCAGGCCTTGGAACTGCCTGTAAATGGACGTCCCTTTTAGCATTTAGGATTGAACCTTGGGCAGGCAAAGTCAGAGGAACTCCTCCCCTCCCCCACTTTTTGGTTGGTTGTTCGAGGCATGCCATGCAAATTGGAAGTGAATGAGAGAAAGGGGCTGTGTCCACTAAGTATGGGTGTAATGTGAGTTTGTAGCAGAAGGTACAATAAGACAGGAGCACCAAACCTCATGATCTTCAACAGTTAGAATCCTCTTGGAGTCCTGCTGGGTTTGTGTGTGTACTGTTTTAGCGCTAGTCAATTACTGAATGTCTCCATGCTGCATTTGTTCTTCCGGAAGTACGTGGGTTGAAAGCTCTTTTGTATTTCTTGCTTTTGAGGAGAGGCTCAGTGGTTTCACAGATTAGGGGCCAATTTTAAGCTTCAACATTGTGCTAGGTTATGGTAGATACCCACCTGTCTGTCTCTAAAGAAGTGGTTGCTCTCATAGGGTCTGGGCATGAGCTAGGGGGAAAAGTTTTCTTTTTGTCTTCCTGCCTGATACAAATAAAGCTCACTTTCTGATCACAGTGCCACCTGGCACCCTCTCAGAGATGAGACCCATTTGTGACAAAGAGAACAGAGCTTCTACATACATGTCTTGGAATGCTCATGTTAGCCCAGCAAGGGTGCCTTCTCTCTCTGTGGGCAGACTTCTCGTGGGAAGCAATGCTGGCTACGTGATTTATGGGCCTCCTTGTTCAAACACCAGGAAACAGTTGTCACTAAAGGAATGAAAATATAAAGCTTTTCCTTTTCTTCCCTGTTTTTTTCTCTCAATGAGTCATGCGACGTTTGATTTGGTATTGCACTTCATTTAAGTAAAGAAAAAATTTTAACATTATTTGCATGAATTTGACCATTTCTATTGTGCCCATCAGTTTTAATTGTAAATTTATGAGCATTTAATTCCTATATGGAGTCATTGAAATTATACAACACGTATTTGGTAGCTCATGTATGCATCTGTCTTTCATCCTTGCCTGAACAGTGGAATTGCTGCACGATACTAACTCATTTGTTTTTATTTCACTTTTTGATTCACCTGCATTGTGCTAGCACATTCTACCTCCACTTACTGGAGAGTAAAGAAGAATTGAAAGGAAAAGGAGCTGTGGACTGTCTCATACCTTTAATTTTCTGCGTCATCATTTTCAGCATAAGTGGTTTGGTGAAAATAGGGAAGTAACCTGAGTATGGAGATATTGACAGCCTTCCTTGGGAGGTCTCATTTCCTGGAATACCATTGCATTCTTTCTGTATGTGAAGCCCATTCTGAGTAGAAGAGAAAACATGGCCTCTCTGAGGAGTTGGTGCTCCTGCTTCCTCCAGTGGTGGACTTAACACACTTACATGAAACTCGCTTTGAGCATCACGGAACTCCTGTGCATTACAAGTCCGCCCGAACCCTGTGCTCCTAGGGCCTGCTCGTGCTGCGTGTGAATGGGGCAGCCCCCATGATGCGCACACCTCCTTGGCTCACATAGCTGCTCTCTTGTCCTGTGGGAGCTCACTTACAAAACAAGTTCGGGGATAAAACTACAAAGAATTTCACGGTGGTGACAGTGGAGCTTTAAGCCAAAGGTGGGGCCCTTCTGAGAGCAAGGACTTCTGTGACAGCACAGGTCACACATCCACGAAGCTAGCCGTGAGGGAAAATGAACCTCAGAGAGGGCGCCTGGGTGGCTCAGTTGGTTAAGCGACTGCCTTCGGCTCAGGTCATGATCCTGGAGTCCCGGGATCGAGTCCCACATCGGGCTCCCTGCTCAGCGGGGAGTCTGCTTCTCCCTCTGACCCTCTTCCCTCTCATGCTCTCTGTCTCTCATTCTCTCTCTCTCAAATAAATAAAATAAAAAAAAAAGAAATTAAAATGAGCCTCAGAGAGTGTTTGGTAAGCACGAAACAAAGACCAAAGTTTTAGGAGACCTGAAGTGACCACTGTGGGGAATTAAGACCAGGACATGTCCTAGCACAGGTGGTATTCAGGTCTCAGCTCAGATGTCTCCTTCTCAGGGAGGTTTTCTATGGCCACTCAATCAAAGCAACTCTCCTACTATCATTCTTTCCTATGGTCATGGTTCTCCAAACTTCACTGAGAGTGTGTGCTGCGTCCTATCACTAGAGCATCATGATTGGGAAGTCTTGAGAGAAGCCTGAGAGTTTGCTTTTCTAGTGAGTGTCCAGGTGAGGCTGACACTGCTGACTCACAGACCACTCTGGGGGGATAACTGCCCTGTTTCATGACTCTGCTGTACTTTTCATCTAGCATATATTTGGAAATTGTCTTTGTATTCATTTACTTGTTTATTGTCTGTTTCCACCACATGAAATTAAGTTCGATAAGAGCAGAAATTTAGTCTGTTACGTTCACTACTATACCCTTAGGGCTTGGAATATGCCTAACCTGTAATTGATACTCAGTAAATATTTATTGAATTAAGACATGACTACATGACCAGGAAGTTTAGTGGGTGGGAGGTTATTAGATGGTGGTGATTGGGGTAGGGTTGGGCCAAAGAAATAGTTGTCCCTATGCCCAGATAGGAGGTATTGCTGGTCACATTTGCTTCTAGGCAAATAAAATGCAAAGTTGCAAATCTAGGGGCAGGGAGCAATAATCCTGAAACATAATGTTAGGGAACCAACTGGATAATTTAAATGGTGGGGATGGAAGGGACTTAATAGTTTCCTTTCCCCCTTGGGTATTTGGCCATGGCTCTAACAGAATGATATGCAAGGGTCCCTCTTGTCCACAGGTGGATTCTAGAGTCTCCGGAGCTCTTTGTGAGATGGATCCCTGCATGGCTTTTGGTTTACCAGAAGCAAGTATTCAAGCTAGACCACATATTATAACCTCCCCAGGGCTACTGCCTATGTGTTTATGAACTGAGATGAGCAAGGTGGTTTTGCATGATAATTGCTTGAAGAGTGACCGCGGCTTTCCCAGATGTCCTTTCTGGAGCCTGGCATACCTGGACTCTGCAGCCCCAGGAAAAGCTGGAGACTTCCAGGGTTAGTGAGCTCGTGATGCCCTGTGCTTCAACATAGAACCCTTGAGCCACTGAGCTGCCCTCGTCTCTTATCAGTCGTCCAGCAGGTTGGTCAGGTTGACCTGATCCTCTGCTTTTTCTCTACCTATTTCTTTAAAAAAATAGATTTTAATGTCATCTTCAAATACCCCTTTGAGCTATCTTTCAAATAGCTTTGGTAGAAGCAGGTTCTGAGGACACAAGTTCCAGTGAAACTCCTGGAACGAAAAGGCAGCAATTATTTTATGTGTCAGGTTCCAGAAGGAGGAAGAACTGAGACTCCACTGTAGACACTTGAGTGTTGCTGGAGCAAAAGTGGGCCCAGCACTTGGCCACAGTCAGAGCAGGTCAAGGTGCTGGGCGATCTGGGGAAGGGCTTTAGCCTCCTGGGAAGAAGTTCACAGTTGTGGTTTTCAAACCCTGGTGTGTTAGACTTACTTGTGATTCCGAGTCACTGTGTCTAGGGAAGGGTGTGTTACTCAGCTTGACTTTGTAACAGACTACCACAGACTAGGTGCTTTATACAAGAGACATTTGTAAGACTTAGGGGAAGGTGTCAGGGGGGTTGGCCGTTTGCTCCCTATATCTTCACTTGGTCTTACCTCTGTGCTTGTCTGTGTCCTAACCTTCTCTTTGAAGGATGCCAGTCATGTTGGATTAGTTTCCGCTTGACCAAATATAACCTTGATGACCTTTTTCAAGACCCACTCACTAAATACAGTCATCTTCTGAGGCACTGGGGGTTAGGACTTCGACATAGGAATTTAGAGAAGATATAACAGGTAGAACTCAGGGAAGCTGTATTTCCAGCCCTGTCACCAGGTAATTTTGGTATAGCCAGGCTTGGAGACAGTGTTTTGTAGCTGCTGCAAACACCTGCTAGATCTGCCGCCCTGTCCACTGGCACAATTCTCATTTTCCTCCTTTGCAAATGAGACCTTCTCTGCCAAGCCAACTGATTTTCAGTGGGATTATAACATATACCCTGGAAGGACTCAGTAACTCAATACTTGGCTGCCTGCAAATATAATCTGGGTTCATCTGTGGCTGGACTTTGGGGTGTCAAGCCAGAGACATTTCATTTCCAATCACCTGTGTTCTCAACAGCAAAGCAGGTTTGGTATTTGCAGGAAAATGTGAATCTGAGGACAGATTATGAGTGAAACTTAGGGTGCTGGAAAACGGATCAGATGTAGACCTAATTGCCTATAATTTATTTTCTGTGGCTGCAATTTGGTCTGCTCTCCAAAAATCCTCATTAAGTCTTAAACTTCAGGATATATCCCTGTCCCCTGAGGAGCAGTGCAACACTAACAAGCATTTGCCTGAAAAGTCAATATTCAGTATATTTTTCTCTCCAATAAGCCCTTCCTTTCTTCCAGCTGTCAAAACTGTCTGTATGAATGCAGATAACTCATCTATAGTGGGAGCCATTTTCTCTACATACGTGTTTTTTGGGATGAGGAGTATGGGGTGAGGTGGGTTTAACTTTAAGAACATACTTTACTTGTCATTTCTTGAGTTTATTAAGTGATAAATTCTTCTAAGTGGAGATAGTATTTTCATTAGAATTTTGTGGGGCAAGAGCGTTTTTTGAATTGTGCCTTCTCTGTCTCAGGGTAGTAAAAATGATACATTTTCTCGATTGGTCCTGCTATATTGACAGCAGTGGCACCAAGACCACAACCTAAATATCTAATTCACTGTTTGTGTGGGAAATTAAGGTTCAGCCAGCCTCAGTTTTGAATTTAGACCAAAAGGAAGCCTAGGCACATGAGCTTTACCATCCTTCTAGAGGGTTTGGGAAAATGTGGGGGTGTTTTTCATGTTCACAACATCTGGGAGCATTCCTGGAATTTAATGGTGGGAAGCAGAGAAGTGAGACATCCCTACAATATTCAGAACAGTTTCACACAACAAAAACTGATGCACCAAAAATTGCTTTTAACAACGCTTTTGAGAGGCACTGATAGATATCATGGGATGATCTTTAGTAACAGCAAAGATGGAATGAAAATTGATGTAGTGCCTTCCTTCAACCCTTCCAGCATGGGATGTGTGCCATATGGAAAGATGGCCTTAGCTTGTTCTACCTACATTGTTTGGGAGGTGAGCCAGAGCAGGATAAATCAGCAGATCTTGGCCATGCTTCCCAGAAGGGAGCATGAACTGCATTTCCTGCAGAACCTGCAAGCCAAGACCGTGGCCCTGAATTTTAGTGCCGCTGGACTAGGGGAGAGGTGAGGCCACCCATGTGTCCATGCATCCCACCCAAAGAGAAATATGGTCCCATGATGGCAAGTCAGAGGGACAGGAAGTAGGGCGTTGGGTGGAGTCAGAAGTTTCAGAACTTCCCTAGGAGGACTGAAGAGGTGACATGGTTGGAATAAGGTGCTTGGATGGAATATTGAAGAATGATTCTTCCTTCTATTTTGAACTTTATCTTGTATGAATTCATATAATTTCATGACTTCCTCAGCATTGTCCTCTGTCTCTGACTCCATTAAAAACAAAAACAAAAACAAAACAATTTCTTCTGTAGTGGACACTCTTCTACCCTTAAAATAATAAATTTTTAGTTTAATTCCACACATTGTTACCTTTGACGAAAGAGTTAATGAGAATAATTTTTTTATCCAAATTCATTTTGCTTCTGTTAAACTTACTGTATGTGACCATTTAAAGCAACAATTGTCTTTACAGGCATCCTGTCTTTATTGATCCTAATAGGACACTCCTGATACATTTTGAAAAGAATCCTTGCCACAGGTGATGGAGTTGAAATTAAGATAATTTCTGCACTAGTAAAAAGTATATATTATTTTTACTACGTGAAGTTTAAGAACATCTTATTTTTGCAGTAGTGGCCGGCTGACAGTATGAGAACAACATTAATTGCTTCCGATGGAATTAGTTATTTCAGCTTAAAATGTTGTAATTAAGAAATGTCAAAAACCTAAATATTATTCCATGAGTTTTAGAGATTTCTCTTTTGCATTATAGCTGTCTTTGTTATATTTTTCACTTGTGAAGAAAACGTATTTTATGGATCTAAATCTCTCTTTTGACTTCAAGAGGAATAAATACATTCAACTGTGTAATTTCACAAATGTTTACCAAGTACCTGGTGTGTTTCAGTTAGTCCTCTACGTGCATGGGAGCTGCCAGAGTTAGTAAAACGTATTCTTACTCACTACTGTGAGGGGATAGAGACAGGAACCGTCATGGCTGGGACGTCGGCAAACTGTTATCAGTGCTGCAGTAGACATATGGGGAAGAAATGATGTGCTGTGAGGTGCATAGTTATTCCACAGATAGGTGTTGAGCATTTGCTCTGCCACGGTCTCTCCAGTGCTGAGACTACATTGGCCAGCAAGACAGACATTGTCCTTGCTCTCTTGGAGCTTATAGAGTGCGGAGGGCGTCCGTGTCTAGAAGGGACTAATTCTGAGTTAAAATTTCTTGGGATTGTTTGGTAGGATCTCAACATGTAGAGATATCAAGGGAAAAGGATTCCAGACACAACAGAAGCTCAGAGAAGAGACTCTGGAGGGTGTATTTGGAAGTGGAAAGTAAATCCCAGACACTGGATCCAAGATGGTGGAGCATAGGATATGCTCTATGCATAGCATAGAAAGATCCACTGGAAATTGTTTCCATGTTGTAGACGATTTCCCAGTGAGCACATTTTACTTATCATTTCATGAGTCACAAAATGACAAACATCTCTTCATGATGGAGGTATTTCCTGTTTTGCAAACAATTTTTTCCCTCCTGTTGTCGCCAGGCCTTGAATGCTTAGATAATTTTGACCAGAAGGATACCATGATTATACCTGAGATTGAAAAGAATATTTAGGGCAACAGCGCTGTTTACAAGATAGCAACTGTAGCCTGTTCTGCCCTCTCTTGACCTCCAGTAGGCAGGCATGGTAGACATATCATTCACAGGCAGGTGAGCCATAGGTAATAACTTAGTGGTGTAGCAAGAAAATATGAATGGGGCCAATCAGAGTCTTGCTTTTGTGAACTTAATCTTGAAGACACAGAAATTTGTGAGTTAGCCATGTAACTGATGGCAAGAGGAGGCCAGGAAGTTGAGTCTGAACCACTAAAATTCAAAGCCCTCTGTGAGGAGAGAAAAAAAAAATAAGCAGGTGATGGAGAAGCTAGAAGAGAGATGTGGGTAGTGCAGGTGAACAGAGGAGGGCAAAGACTGTGTGAGAAGATGCAGTGATTCCAAGAGCAAGTTAGATTCATGGTCATGAGAATGAGAAGCGATAGCTAGGAAATGCAGCTAGGCAGGACATCTGTGTCTCTGTAACTCAGTGGATGTGCAGAAGGGGAGTTAGGAAGAGGGAAGAGTTTAACAGGACTCTGATACTTCAAGACTGTGATTAGGGTGGTGGTGATTCCATCACCTGTGTTAGATCATAGGAGTAAGGGAATTTTGTAGGGGCAGAAGGTGCTGAGTTTTGTCTTCAAGTTGGGGGGGGTACTTATGGAATATCTAGATAGAGAAACACAGAGATGAATGACTTTGTGAATCTGTAACTCAGAAAAGAAATCATTGAAGGTGAAGGGGGAGCCAGCATTTATGGTATACCTATTATGTGACAGGCACTGTGCCAAATGCTTCACATATGGGTCTTCCTTTAATTAACATTCTCTGGGCTGGGCATGTCATGTGCCTCTTTGTTTTCAAATCCATCCCCTGACCTTTTCTTGCTTTGTTCCACATTGAAGGAGGCTGTCCTATGCAACAACATTTCCTAGACTTTTTGGAGAATGGCTCCTGGCTAGGTTTGGTCAGTGAGTGTCATCATGGGAGATTGGAGGGCAGGAGAAAGGTATTTCTTTCCTGTCTGCTTCCAGTTGTCTCTCCAGTGTCCTGTCTCTTCTGTGACATCTTTTCCCACTGGGTAGAAAAAGGGAGAAAAACCCCATATATATGCTATATTTGGCTGAATTTGCTTATAAGAAAAAAAAAAAACCCTACCAAGTAGTAATTTTCCTCTACTTTGTTACATAAAGTGCAGGCTGTTCAGGGCTGTTCTTTGCAGTCTCTTTAGTCACTTATCTTTCTGCTTGGCCGTATCTGGCATCTGGTGTCTGCTGTCAGGGTCTCCTTAGGACCCAAAATGACGGATGAAGCTCAGCCACCATATCTGTGTTCTAGGCAGTAGGAATGAGGAAACAGAGAAGAAAAATTATTCCTTGCATTCCTCACCTTGTATCTCACTGGCTGGAACATAATCACATGACCGCATGAAGCTGAAAGGGAGGCTGAGGATCGGTGTGGTAGGTTCGACATAATGTATTTAGCCGAAAACCAGGGCACTGTTACCAAGAAAGAGCAGAGAATGTCCATTAGACAGCACCCGGTTGTCTCAGCCTCAGCTCTGAGGTAAATATTATCCCATTTGACAGATATAAAATGGTCCTAGAGAGCTTAAAAAGGTCCCACAGGTCACACCCCAAGTCTCTTTGACTCCAACATCCCTAAGCTTTTGCCTAGACTAAGTGTGGGGCTGGAGAGCTAATGGAGCATCCGCTGCATAGAGCAGGTGGTTCAAGCATGAGAGACAGTGTCATTTCCCAGGAAGAACATAGAAAAAAAAAAGAGCAGAGGGGATGATGAGGAGAGAAATAAAGAAGCCAGAGGCTAGAGAAGGCCTGGAGTCAAAGGGGAAGATGAATAACCATTTGGGGAAAAAAGGATGGAAGAGAAAGGAAGAAAGCCAGAGAACTGACGTGCAGAGCAGCCAAGGAAGGAGCAAGCCAAAGCAGCAGTATCCTACCATGGAGAGATACTGGCCTTGGAGTCAGGGAATTTGGGTCTGGGTCTCAGCTCTGTCATTTTCTGATGACATGACCTTGGATAGTTCTTCCATGGCCTGAACTTGATTGCATTCATTTCTCGGTACACAGAAACCGTGCTCAGGTTATTGCTAGAGAAGGTCAGGGCATTTTATTTTTGAAAATGGACACAGGCAATATTGGTGGGGTGTTCCACAGGTTAAGCACCCCAAGTGAAAGCCCTGCTTGCTAAATTCCTGCTTTTAATAGTTCCCACTACTTTGGATGTGGCCTAGGAATAGGAGTTGTAGTTTATGGTGCATGTCTTAATTCTGGATCACTATTTCTACCTCTGTTTACAAAACAAGTGTGGAATAGCCAAGGCATGGAGAGGTCAAGCCATTTCCCCCTGAGATTCGTAGCAGGGGAGAGGAGCTCTGGTCCAGCAGAATGTGCCCTGCCCAAGAATGGGTCCTCGATTCCAGATAGACAGCCCTCCATCTTCTTCGCTCTTCTCCTCTTTCTTTGGACGCCTCTGCCCCTGGACTGGACTTGCTGGTTCTTTCTTCTGCCTCGGGAGAAGATGGTGTTATTGCATTGGCCCTCTCTGTGATATTGTGCAGTGCTCTGCACATTTATAGCTTGCATAAGTATTGAATAATAATAAATAAACTGCAAGGGAGGAAGAATATTATAGGCTGGGGAGAGTGAAAGATGCTGAACTCATTATTGGAGGGCCAATCTCAGGCCTCTTGGCTGCCTCCTTCAAGGAGATTTGTTTGCCAGCCGTGTTGAGAAATATACTTTCCATATGATGAGCCCAGAGAAGCCGCCAGTTTCCCTACAGAGCTCTTTCAGAGTGGCCCCAGGAGGGCCCACAGAATTGTTAATGGTATTTCAGAGAGGATAACCCCTTATGCCTCCTTGGCAACTGGGTTAGAGGAAAGCCCTGGGGAGAAGGGCTGAAGCAAGATGATGAAATTAGGGGAATGGGATAGATTCTTTTTACTTTGTTTTATTTTCTGATTCCATGTGCAAACAGGGCAGCTTTCCAACCATTTTATGGATGCATCATCGGCCGAGAAAGTCACTTGCTTTTCCACAATGGTCTTGGCTCAAGGAGGGCATTTCTTGTTTAATACGTAATCCAGGTTCAGTGTGTCAATCAGATGCTATCTCCTCCATCTTAAGAACTGGTTCTTCTGTTTGGTGTTTATAAACCAGTTAAGAGAGACAACTGAAATCTTAAATTTAAGTATGGTAAAATATTGAGTAAATATTTACAGAGCTGGGAGATTGGAGGAACTTTAAAAAAATAAGCTTTGCGCAAACCAGTTGGACTCACATTTTTTGTAGTTCTGACTGGCTGCAGCCAAACCCAGTAAAGGGGGGTGTTTAGTAAATAAAACTAGTGCCTCCTTTATAGTGTGATCAATATCTGCATGTTGTACTGAAAACGTTTCCATCCTTTGTGAACAAATTGGTTTCGTTTTCTCGAAATGTCTCATATATCCACTTTGAGATGGGAATGAGTTTCTTCCCGAATCTGGAATAAACAAGAATGAGCACTTGCCTTGCCCGTGCATCCCCTAGCCTTATTTCTCGATGGACCCTCATGATAGCCTCCCTGTGGGTGAAACAGTGGGCATGAGGAGGGAGTGTGAAGTGGCCTGGACAAGTCAAAACAGGAGATAAATGGGGATGGAAAATGCTGTTCTGTGAATAACAGCTTGCTGAGCATCTTCTTAGATATCAGGGCTCTGGAAGCCTCCGTGTGGGTTTGGCTTTCCAGTGGTAGCTGATAGCACCTGGCACCAGGAGTGTACTCAGCGGGAGATTTTTTTCAGAGATCCAGAACTGTTTGCAAACAAAGATTGGAAGATCAGATTTTGGGATTCTAGCTTTTTCCTAATGACAGCAAATGATACGGTGTCAAGGTTTTTCTGACATATCTACCAACTATTCCACCGCCCCCCCCCCAAATTCTCTCAAGCTGAGTCTTCTCCATCCTTTCCTTATCGTGAAAGACTCATGTCTAGAAGTGGGTTAAGAAGATGTAGAAGGCACCGTCTTTGACCATTTCATAGGAGGTTGGGCCAAAGAAACTGCGAATGTTTTACCCAGAGAAGAAGGCAATTTTTCTTGGACCTTAGTTATTCTCAAATATTTGAAGGAATTTGATAGGGATATTTTTTTGTTTGGAAGGCCCTTCCTGACCTCCTTAATCTAGAATAAGCCTCCCCTGTGTACTTGCCCTTGGTTGATTTCCTTCACGACATTTCTTAAAACTTGCAGTTGTTTTACTTATTCATTTGTCTCCTCATTTTAGTGTGTCCCCTCATCCCCACCAAGAGGGCAAGGATTTTATTTGTCTAATTCACCTTTGTCTCCGTAGTCCTGGGTGTATTGCCAGGTATGTGACTGACTTAGTAAAAACGTGTGGAAAGAATGAATGAGTAAGATAGCCCAGGAGACTCAGTATTCCTGAACGTACACACTGAGGCCTTCATGAGCAGGTGGGCTGGCTGTTTTCTGTCCCCGAGTCAGTGGCTGCTCCTAATTCCACTCCCATCCTTTCAGCTAAAGTATAAACTCACCCGAGTCACTGGGGGGACCAGGTCAGAAAATACCAGTGCTTGATGCAAATCTTCATTACAGAAAAAAACAAAATCAAACCTTTAGAAGTATGTTCCTCATCATAATTTCCCTTTTACAGCTATAGTAGTAACAACTAGGACTTAGAGTCTATTATTTCCTTAATGGTTTTTTCGGGCAAGTGAGGGGACGTTTTGAGTTGGTTAGGCCGCTAGAATTCCTCTAGCCTGTGGTACTTTCCAGGGCTTCATGGAGGCTCCATTTTTCTCGGCTTTCAGGAGTGGTGCTGTGTTTTAATACTTTAGGGATATGATATCAGCAGAGGATAAATTTCTCAAAAGACTTCAATAAATCTTGCCTCAAGTGTCATGATTGGGGTTAAAGAAAAAAAGAAATACATAAATTTGGAACTTGCAGTGCCAGGTTCTCAGCCTACCTTGGCAATGCAGTGGAATTTATTGTTCCCTCCTCTTCCCCAGGGTACATTCAACCTCTTGGGATCTATTCTAAGATGAACTCAAGCTCCTCTGGCCTTCCCGTGGCTTCCCAGTGTCTACTGTCTTTCCCTTCCATGTCTTTCCACCACTGATGAATCCTTAAATGGCAGCCATGCCTCACAATGAGCCCCACTTACCATTTCATGTCTTTCATGCTTCCTCTTACTGTTTAGGGTCTCTATCTAGCCTCAAAATACCAGATCCCACAGTATTTTTGTCATATTCACTGGATGTTTAGTAGTTAAAAAGGACTGAGGAAAAAAGGGATGCTAAATTTGTAAGACCAGGACAAAGGAAGATCATCTCAAAATGATGGGAAGCCTTTCCACCGATATCTCAGACCTCTGTTTTGTTGGTTACTGCCCAGTATCAGTTATTTATAGACCTAGGATTTGTCAGGTACTGTGGTTCTCAGGGAAGTTTCCTCATTCAGCTCAGCGGAGTCTAATGTATTTGTGTTATGGAACCGAAATTCAGTGTCTTATCACTTCAGCCAGGGAAGGAACAAACTTAGAAGAATGACCCAGTCTACCGAGTATGCCTAACAAAGTGGATTCATGGGATGGGGCCGTGGGGGAGGAGGAGGGGTGGGGTTGGAGACCTATCGGGAAGGCTTCACAGGTTTGTTAGTTGGCACGTGCTACTCTACATGCAATGACAGTATTCTCCGGCTTATACAAATTACTAATGACATGACATTTCCATACTTAACAAGATTTCATTCTTACTTTACGATTTTTTAAGTCAAACAAGAAAAGGTTGGAGACACTGGCTCTCTTGACACTCATTCCTAGCTCATTTTAATTTTAAGTTTAACCTTTTGCCATTTAGTCCAGGTGAGGTTACAAATCTAAGAAAAATTTCAGCAATTACATATCGATATATGCCTTTTTGTATTTTCTCCTGGAGATCTCTTGGAGTTAGGTTTGAACTACTCAGTATTTGTTTTATGTGTCACTTCCCATTTCCATGTCTTTGTCTTTCTGCTGTGTTCTGAGTGACTTAATCAGTTGTATCTTCTCATTTATGGATTATTTCTTTAATTGTGTCTAGTCTATTTATCCCATCTCTTGAGGTTTTAAGAAGATAAATGATAAGATTTCTATTCATGAGTTTATTATTACATGCTTTGGTTTTATAATCTCCTGTTTTCATTTTATGGATACATTTTTCCTTTTGAAGGTCTTAGAAATCCATACTTAGAATTCTTTTCAAATTGCTTTATAAGTTTTATATTCTTGGCTATCATTTTTCTGGTGATTGTTTGCTAACTGTCTTTCCCAGTGCTAGATTTTTTTTGTGTACTTCTAATTTTTATTTGAAAGCTACCTTTTTAAAAACATTTTTTTATTGTTATGTTAATCACCATACATTACACATCATTAGTTTTTGATGTAGTGATCCATGATTCATTGTTTGTGCATAATACCCAGTGCTCCATGCGGAACATGCCTTCTTTAATACTCATCACCAGGCTAACCCATTCCCCCACCCCCCTCCCCTCTAGAACCCTCAGTTTGTTTTGCAGAGTCCATCGTCTCTCATGGTTTGTCTCCCCCTCCAATTCCCCCACCCTTCAGTCTTCCCCTCCTGCTATCTTCTTCTTCTTCTTTTTTTAACATATAATGTATTATTTGTTTCAGAGGTACACATCTGTGATTCAACAGTCTTGCACAATTCACAGCGCTCACCATAGCACATACCCTCCCCAATGTCTATCACCCAGCCACCCCATCCCTCCCACCCCCCACCACTCCAGCAACCCTCAGTTTGTTTCCTGAGATTAAGAATTCCTCACATCAGTGAGGTCATAGGATACATGTCTTTCTCTGATTGACTAATTTCACTCAGCATAATACCCTCCAGTTCTATCCACGTCCTTGCAAATGGCAAGATCTCATTCCTTTTGATGGCTGCATAATATTCCATTGAATGTATATACCACATCTTCTTTATCCATTCATCTGTCGATGGACATCTTGGCTCTTTCCACTGTTTGGCTATTGTGGACATTGCTGCTATAAACATAGGGGTGCACATACCCCTTCGGATCCCTACCTTTGTATCTTTGGGGTAAATACCCAGTAGTGCAATTGCTGGATCATATGGTAGCTCTATTTTCAACTTTTTGAGGAACCACCATACTGTTTTCTGGAGTGGCTGCACCAGCTTGCATTCCCACCAACAGTGTAGGAGGGTTCCCCTTTCTCTGCATCCCTGCCAAATTCTGTTGTTTCCTGACTTGTTAATTTTAGCCATTCTGACTGGTGTGAGGTGGAATCTCATCGAGGTTTTGATTTGGATTTCCCTGATGCTGAGCGATGTTGAACATTTGTTCATGTGTCTGTCGACCATCTGGATGTCTTCTTTGGAAAAATGTCTGTTCATGTCTTCTGCCCATTTCTTGATTGGATGGTTTGTTCTTTGGGTATTGAGTTTGATAAGTTCTTTATAGATTTTGGATACTAGCCCTTTATCTGATATGTCATTTGCAAATATCTTCTCCCATTCTTTCGGTTGTCTTTTGGTTTTGTTGACTGTTTGAAAGTTACCTTAAGTGGTTGTTTTTTTTTTTTTTTTTTAGTTGTCCCTATGCATCAAAGAATTTTAATGATGTCTCAGCCTGTGTTGAGTGGTATAGGTGATAACGGCGATACGCAGCTCGGAAGCAGAAGCAGGTCTGACTTATTAGATTGGAGCTCTTACCCTGCAGGAATAGCAGTGTTCCAGGCCCTTAGCCAGAGCAGGGCATCGCCACTTCCCAGTTTTGAGGGTGTATCTGCTTCCTCCCTTCTCCATAGGCTGCAACCCCACGAAGGACCCCATTTGGACCTTAGATGTCTACCATGCTTGGGCATGTTTGATCTCTGTTCTCCATAAATAGGATTTTCTTGTTTGTAACTTTAGCTCGTTGCCATATCTTTGTCTCATTAAAATGGGATTTTAGTTCTGTCTTCTACTGTGATTTGTTGTTGTTCTGGTATGTGTGTGTGTGTGTGTGTGTGTGTGTGTGTGTGTGTGTGTTTATACATGTATGTTACAGTAAAACAGTAGAAAAAGGGTCTCATTCAGTTACATAATGATTTTTTCCTCCTTCTATTTTTAGTCATTTAAAATAGTAAAGTAATCATTTTCCTGAGTACTTGATGACCAATCCGAACCTCAATAAATAAAGGGTAAGAAACTTTCAGGAGATCATATGACTTATTCAAAGTTGGATATTAAGTAGGTGTAAAAGGCAGGATTTTATATACACTAGGTCTTCTGGCTTCTTAGAATACTAAGAACAGTCATTAATAATCCTTCAAGTTTTATTAGAAGTTTTCCTATTTGTGGTAACAAATATTTGAATGAGTCACTGCTGGATCCATTATAGCTTGGATTGGATTCCTACTTTGTGAGATTGTGGGGATGCTTCCTATAATTCCTATTACATAATGATGAATATAACAGCAGTAACGTGTTTGAGTGTGGCTAAATGGGTGTGTGACACCATATGTGCTGTTCTTTTCTATTCGCTTGTCACCGGCCTGCTCATACTCCCTTGCTCATTATGGCAAATCATCAGTAGCAGCATGACTCCATTTTCAAACTTGAATTAGGTAAAAGAAATTGATTCTGTGCCATTTTAAGCTTTGCAAGATAACCGCCTCCATCCAGTTCAATGCTCTGAAATGACCAAGAGAGTCAGATATGTAGTATGTATGAGAGAAAGGGAGGTCCTCACTTTGAGGGGACTCAGAGAACCTTACAGGGGTACACTGAATTGTGATGTGCGAACTTTGTTACTGGAACCTCCAAACGATCTCCCGCCCCGATATCCTAGTGAGGGAGGCCTCCTTTTCTTTCCTGAATACACACCCCTGAGCCACAGGTTTCAATTTGCATCCCACATTCTACCTGTTTATAAGGTAGTGTTACTTGAAAAACAAATGCTGGGGAGATGTGGGGCCTTCCATCAGCAAAAGTCTGAATTCTGGAGCATAATCTGCCTCTTGCCTGTCTGTTTATCATCATGAACTGCCATACATTCTCTGAACTTTATGCTCTCAGTTCATAACTAAACTCTCTCAAATGTCTGTGTCTTGGCCCATACCCTGTCCTAAGACTTCACTGCCACCCTCATGTCTCCACAGCGGTCCAGCAAATACATGTCTCCTCATCCTTCTGGTGTGCCCTCAGGCAAGACTTTCTCTGTGAGGTTTCCTCTCATTCTACCAGGCACATGGAGAGGCTCTGCCCCCTTGTGTACCTCGTACATGCCTCTTTCACAGCACTCACCACTTCTAGCGTGTCTTTGCCTGTCTGTCTGGGCACTCCGAGGACAGTGTAGCTTCATCTTTATTTCCCGAGAGCCTAAACACATTAAATTCTTGCTGAATGAGTGATTGTGAACAGAGCACCTGGAGAAATAGTCGATGCATTGTCCTCAAAACCAGAGACTCACTTTGGAACCCCTGGCTCAACTGCTTGCCTTTGTTCAGTCACCAAAACCCCAGTGTCTCTGAATTCGGGCATAACTTAGCATGGCGTTATCCGGGTTGTTGATAAAACAGCAGCTGAAATTGGGTTTGACTTCACTGAAATCTCCATTCATTCTCTGGAAAGGAATAGCCAGTGTACTTCATTTGGTCAAACAGCCCAAGTGAGGTCATACTTCTTAAATGCTTACCACATAGCGAAACTTTCAAGTTTGTTAGCTGGCGACATCTAATAATTAACAAAAGAGCCTTTTTCTTTTTTTTTCTAAGTTGTAGTCTTTGGGATAAAAAGGTTTCTCCTCCAACTTTTTCCAGCTCCCCTCCTCTCTTTCCCCACCACTGTTGAAGTCTACGTGGTTGAGTTACATTCAAAAACACTGCAACAGATGTGTGCTGTTTAGTCCGTGAGTTTTTACCGGTCTGTGTCCAAAGAGGATTGTGGGTAACTGAACTCTGAATTTGGAACAAGAGTGGTGTGTCCCCAGAATCTCTGTTTTAATAGTAATCCTCACAGGACAGGGGCCAGGGATGTGCTGTCCAACTGCTCAGTTGTGTCGATGTCTCATAGCCTGGCCAGGAGAGGGATTCCGGAAGCACAGATGTGCTCACAGTCCTCCTGTCAATTTGGCATTGCTGGAGAGAGTCAAGGTAGCCTAACCTGTGCCTGCCTGTGACATTTGCTGGAGGAGACAGGGGAGTGAACGTTGGCTTACTTCCACAGCTGTGGATTTTTAGAGGAGCTCCCAGAACGTGGAAGATAATTGTATCTGTTTCTCTCACTTACATCTTCATTTTGCTTTACTTATAATTGAGATATGATACTTTTTTTTTAAAGATTTTATTTATTTATGAGAGAGAGAGAGAGAGAGAGAATGAGAGATAGAGAGCACGAGAGGGAAGAGGGTCAGAGGGAGAAGCAGACTCCCCACTGAGCGGGGAGCCCGATGCGGGACTCGATCCCGGGACTCCAGGATCATGACCTGAGCCGAAGGCAGTCGCTTAACCAACTGAGCCACCCAGGCGCCCTGAGATATGATATTTATCAGGGAATATTCTGAGTTTTAAAAAAATGTGTTAAAATCGGCTCTTTATGTTGTACACATTTTAAAGATGTGCTTCATACATTAAAATAGGTTAAGTTGTGAAGGGGCCCTAGAGATCACTGAGTTTTTCAGCTTTATGTTACATAGGGAAATAGCGCTAGAGGTGTGGTGACTTCTGAAATATCATCTGATTTCATTGTCGTTCTAAAAGAGGGATGGTGCCTGGCTGGCTCAGTCAGTTGAGTGGCTGACTCTTGATTTCGGCTCAGGTCATGATCTTAGGGTCCCGGGATCTGGGGATCTGGCCTGTGTTGGGCTCCATGTTCAGTGGGGAGTCTGCTTGAGAGTCTCTCTCCCTCTGCCCTCCCCCTTCCCCTCACTCTGTCTCTTTCTCTCTCTCAAATAAATAAATGTTTTTGTTTTTGTTTTTGTTTTTAAATGTGGGGTGTGGACTCAGGTCTCCTTTTTCAGGACCTGGGGCTCTTTTTAGTGTACCAAGTAACTTGACATGCTTGTGGTCATAGAGAGTCTTAGATCACAGTCTCAATAAAACAACGATCTTGAAAAAAAGATAATTAGTTTGTCTACACCATAGACAAATGGAAATCATCTGAACCTAGCTTCTGAGCATTCTAGAGTGTAACGTACTTTTAGCTCCCATTGACTGTCTTTGCAACAACAATACATCTATAAAATAGCTAGGTGGTCTCAAGGAAAATATTACTAGTGGAAATAAATTTTTAAAATGTTTTTCTTCCACCAAAGAAATAAGGAAAATTGAGATGATGACTGTAAGCCTGTGAATATTCCATAGAAGAATATGGCTGGAATAGGATTTTGTGGGTGATAATTATGCTTTCTTACTTTCTGATGGAGTTCTCAGTTCTAAAAATGAAATAGAGTCATCAGTCTGAAAACTTTCACAGTATTTGTCAAATTCTATTTTTTTTTTAATTCAGAAAAGTCAATTCCTGATGGATAGAAATCTCTAGACCCCAGAAGGCAGGTGTCACCAGGGTTAATTTTTCTTTACTTTGCATAGGGCTACACGAGTGGCTTATTTAATATTTGGGTGTTTCCCATGCTTCTGTCTTTCTTGAGTAAAGGGAGGAAGGGAATGAAACTGGACTGGGTGGGTCTTGAGCAGTTGGAATCTTTGTTGAAACAGAATAAGGAAGATTTCACATCTGATACACAATCCCAAGGCAAACACAAAATATTTTATAAATTGGAAGATTTTCACCTTAATTACTGTATCTAAATGACTGACATATATGCCCATCCCCTCGGAAGCTGTCCGTCTGAAATTCTGTTTGAGTCAGGTGACTTGCTTTATACTCAGCAGACACGAACCAGGGGCATTTGGGTCATCCAGACCTCTCAGCAGAAAAGTTTATGCTCTTTGTAATAATACAGCTCTTCCTCACCTCTCTTTGCAATTCTACATTGATCAGCTGGGATATGGAAGCTGAAAGAATCTCAGGCCATGCCACAGTGCTGTATATCCTGAGAATTCTCTGGAGAAAATTCATACTCTTATTTGCTACAGACACTGGCCAAGATAAAGTGATCCCAGAAACACATGGAATGCATTGACAAGTGTAGACTTGCTCTGCTCTTACATATCTGTGATTATCTTGCATTTAGGAACTGAATCTATGTAACTCGTATGACTAGTGCTGAAATCCATCATAAAAAGGACATCTTTTTCCATTAAAATCAAAGATGCCTATCATTGAACTCAGAGAAAATAATATTTATTATAAAAGTAAATGCCATATCCAAAGCCACAATTGATATCAAGTTCCTGCCCCACCCCCATGATCCTTCATAAAAGAATGGAGGGAATAAATTTCACAGGCACTGGGACTACCCTTTCCAAAGCAGGTTTTTTTGTTTGTTTTATTTATTTATTAGAGAGAGAGCGCGCAAGTGCACGTGAGTGGCGGGGAGGGGCAGAGGGAAAGAGTCCTCAAAGAGACTCACCACTGAGTGTAGACTCCATCCCAGGACCTTGAGATCATGACCTGAGCTGAAACCAAGAGTTGGACACTTAACTGACTGAGCCACCCAGGCACCCCCCAAAGCAAGTATTTTTAAAAATTAGGGACAAAAAATCATAGAAGGAGTCAACCTCTAATCTCTCTGAATTTTAGTTGTGTCATCCGTGGAGAAGGACTAATAAAATTCCGTCACGCTGTTTCTAAGCATTTACTAAGATACTGCGTCTAAGGTACCTGGCTTATAGTGGGAACTTAATAAATGCTAATTTCTGTCCCCGTTAGTAACTTGGGTACTTGGATGTTGCTTTTGAATGACATGATGGTTTTTCCCTGAAAGTTTTTTCAGGTTCAGCAGCTCTTGTTGGTTCAGTTGGAAGCACCAAGGAAATAACGTTGAGGTGGGTCAGAGATCTGTCCCCAAGAAGCTTAAGGAATGAACATTTTGTGAGCCTCTCAATGAAGTATAAAGTCATGGGTGTTGTACCTGGTTCCATTGCCCAAATCTCCCAACACCAGTGCATTGGTTTCCCTGGTGGTGTATTCTTCCTCCTGCCCAATATTTTCTTCTTGCAACAACCAGAAGATAAGCTGATTTTTGAGTCTAGGGAAGATCAACAAACTGGTCTTCCCTTAGCATTGGGTAGAGATTCGGTTAGGTGCAGGACTCAGATAAAGCAACACCTCCAGGGAGGACATGAGCAGCAGGGGCTTATCGGCAGAGAGCACAGAGATTACATAGCGGTTCTGTGGCGCTGTGTGGTGGTGGGGACTCAGCACCGGATGTGCACAGCTGCGCTGGGGAAGCTAACCCTGCCAGCGCAGGAAGGGCCGCACACCGGCTGTTTTACTTCTGAATGAGATAGAAGGGATCATAAATCTCTCTCAGTAGAGGAAAACAACATTGTTAATGTTTACTATTTATCAAATTATTCTTTCTCTTTTATAAGGTCTAAATGGGGCTATTTGTCTTTAATGTGCTTTTCCCAATTTTAAAAATATGAGAACAATTTCACAAAAGATTTTTCAATTCAAGTGGCCTCTTTAAAACAGGTTCCATTTATTCAGCAATATATACTTTTTAAAAGGCTCTACTTTTCTTAATATTCTTAATGCCAAATCATGAAAAGGAATGAGCTGCTGATCCTGTGCATGGAAATATTGCTTTTATAACCATATTTTTTCCTTGTGTGAAGAAAGTTATTTAAGCCACCTCCAACAAATGCCTTTGCTAATGATCGTATGTACAGTGGGACTGACTTTTCTCTGCAGTAGTTAGTCCATTGAAAATTATGTGCTGTGACTTACTCCTTGCTGTAGGTAACACCATGGTCTTTAACAAAAGCATTTAACATTTGGTCATGTGTTATTAAGCAATATTTACATTTGTGGGACTGTTCTTAGGAAAAACAAATACTTTTGTAACTGAGTTATAAGTTGAACACGTTCGGCCAAAGTTCAAAGAGAAGAAAGATACAGTACAGAAGCCTTGTTTTTAGAGTTTCCATCTGTCAAATGCTAAGTTACCTGGAAAAATTGGCTAGAGCTAAAATACTGCTTAATTTCAACCTCTTTAAAACTGAGCTTTCCCCTGTGTCTATACATATATGGAATGGTGGTAAAATGAAAAACAGATAAGACAGTGTTTAATATTTTCTAAAATGTCTTAGTTTTTACAATTCATTTATACTTACAAGTCAAGTTGGAGACATACTAATATATTAGGATAATAGTAAAAGAGAGATTAGAATATAAGGGGATAAAAGCAGCAGAAAATCCCTGTTCCTGTCCTGCTTTCTCATTTGAAGGGAAAGACTGGAAAACTTACTTGGTTTAAGCCACAGGGGAAGAATACCTCCTCCCTCGCAAAGTGACATTTACTTTTCAGCGTAAACACATTGTATGACCCATAAGGGGCCAAGTTTCTTCCTTGTGTAAATACTGCACATGGGCACCAACATCTAGGAGGTGGAGTGATAAAGTCAGACACTGCCCTGGAACTCTGCAGATTATCCTCTCCCAAGGCCCAGGATTTCAGGGCTCAGAAGCAAGGGTGGCATTTGGGACGTTTGCAATAGTGAAGGACCACTGCCACCTGTGGACGGCAGAAAGCATCAGCACAAGCATGCTTTAGGCCCAAGCGAGGAGGACCAGTGATGAAGTATTTGTGCAAAAATTTGACCACCTGCTGAATGTGACAATGTAAATTCTTCCAACAGTAATGTTTTCATGGGTACACTTGTGGCCCGGGTTGGGGCTTTGTTCCACAAATCAGTAACTATCCCTCTGACCATATGAAGGATGTGATTTTTGTGTGTTAATAATATAAAGCACAGGATATGCATCACAAACTCAAAAGGCTTCAAGGGGCAGGTAGATGATGTCGATGTAGATGGATAAAAGTGTTAGGGACAGTGAATTGGAGACCACATGCCCCACCTAGAGGCAGGCGTTCAGTTTCATTGAAATTGTTTTTAGGAAGACGGTACTACATCAAGCAGCGTACATTTGCATCTCAGATCCAGCCTGCAGCCATCTAGCCCTGGAAGTCAGGGAGAGGACAAAAGATCCCAGGTGACATCTGTGTACCCAGGAACAAAAATCTAAGCATACTTAATTCACTATAAAATACTTGATGAGAGTGTACTTTCTTCCAGGCATCAGTCCCTATTGAGGTTGGGGAGATAGATGTTAATTACTGAGGTAGAATTACAGTTGTAACAAATAGAGTGAATGAAAATCCCAGGCAACTACACAAACATGACACCTTGTTTCCTTAAACTTGCTTGCTTATAAGTCACATCACGATTTTGTATACTGCTAAGAAAGATAAAAGTCTGTTAATGGAATTATGGCCTTAAGCCTTGCTTGTTTATAAGAAAGGAAAGCCCTACGCTTTCAACTCATTTTGTTTTACTGATAAAGCTCATTTTGGACTTTTTTCAAAGATTTAAAAAATCATATATGACTCTTACACATCCATAAAAAGGAAAATATAAATTAAATAATGCATTCCTAAAACTTTTTCAGAATGAGAGTTGGACTCTGGGCTCGCTTGCTGACTGAGCATCATCAGCATGCTTGTTTCCCACCCAGTGTCACTCTCTGGTCATCAGAAGAGTTAGGAAGAGCATTTCTTAAAAACAGTGCTTTGCTGTTGCCTGGTGTTCTCCCCAGTGACTGGCCTGTTCTCAGAGTTCACGTGCCAGTGCTTTCTCGATCTTACCAAGAGGTGTTAACGGGAGCTTTTCAGACATCAACTAAGACTCAGATTCTTTCCTCAAATGGTCCTTCCGTGGTTTGCTGGCAAAGGCAAGAGGCTTCAGTGGTGCAGTCAGTTGCCGGGGCTCACCCCCACGTGCACACATGTGCGGGCTGGACGGCCACGTCATCAGCCTGAGCTGACTGTTAGAAAGCCACGTCTAATTTCAGAGATGTGGGAATATAAAAATAATGCAGAATCAGTGAGAATACAGTCACTCCATGATCTGACCCGGTCTTCCGGGCCAGCGACATTTTCTTGGAGATGGTGACGGTCCTAGACCTGAAAACCAAGAAGTGATCCAGAAGTTGAGGTGGAAAAGTGTCATCCTGGTAAAGGCAGGGCCAGATTATGGGGCCGACCAGCTGGACAGCTTGTCCCACCACCAAATTGCAGCAGTGCAAGAGGGTTGCCCACGCTTGCTGTCTAAGCTTGCTCCATGGGCTTCTTCCCTTCCTGAAGCTGAGGGGATTGTTGAGTCAGAATGAAACCAAACCCTCACTGGTTTGTTTCTCTCGAGTATTCTTAGTGTGCATTTACACAGGTGCAGCTGGTCATCTGGAGCTCCAAAATCACACCGTGCAGGGTGCACAAGAAGTGACGGTCTTCGTGATCTAAGTGTAATGTACTGCCCCACCCCCTAGGAAATCATCTTGTTTCATAATTGACAAAATAAAGCCTAAGGGAAAAAAAAACTAGAGAACAAATGAAAATAGTCCAACTTTTTCAAAATACGGATTTTGCTTCTCCCAGGTGAAGTAAAATGTATATTAAATCCATTCATGTAAACAGTTTTTATCACTAATAAATTAGGTTCACTGCACTCTCACTAGGTACCTATTGAACAAATACTTAAAGGCTTTCAGTTTGTAGGGCCCCAGATGACTGTGCTTCCAAGGAATGGACATATTTGTCGCTGGTGCTGGCCAGCAAGGAGCTTGGCAAGTTCAGGGAACCAAGTGAGGGGCATTGCAGCTGGGACCTGAGTTAGGATGTAGGGCGGAGTGCGGGGAGCCAGGCAGGAGGCTAGTCCAGAGTCATGGCATGTAAATTATCTATTAAGGATTTCATTCTTCATCGCAAGAGAATTTGGGAGTTCTTAAAGAATTTTAAGCTGTGAAACAGCATGATCATATTTGCATTTTTACTCTGGCTACCGTGAAGTGAATGGACTGTTGGGAGTGAGTTATTTTCTCTCTGGATGAGGGAGAGCTCTTTGTTCATGCAGCAGTCTGGATTTTAGATATCTTTGAACCTGCTTTCAGGAATTTCCTCAAAAGGGCATGTGAATTATTATTAATCATCCTCAGCACCGTTTGGAATTTTTACAGAGCTGAAATTAACAATTACACCCCAATAACAATAATATATCACTGAGCAGTCTATTAAATGGAGTCTTTGGTGGTTTTATTTTTTCATTTCTTATTTTTGTTCTGGATAAGTGAATTAAATCATTAATGAATGAGCAAAATCAGGAATTTGGGACCAAAAGAGTTTCCCGTGACATTTTCCTGGGACACGGGCTGAGAAGAGATTCTGCTCTGTAGACCCTAAGAATGACCCTCTTGGCAACACACAGTAAGTTGACTCTTCATTCATTAAAAATATGCAACGACACTGAGGCATTAAATCATTAATGGCAGTTTTGGTTTAGTTGGTGGTAACTTCTTCCTATTTTGGTGAATGCTCAAATTCATTTCAGGAATACTCCCTGAGAGCCAAGCCGATGACAAAAGTGTGTTTTGGCTCCCCGGTCATTCGTCTTCAGCACCTCTTACATACATCTGGGCTAGATGCTCAGCTCATTATCTGTTTTAATTCTTACAAAAGCTTTTGGGGTAGGCATGTGAATCTCATTTTATACCCTTTACTTGATTATCCCAGTGAAACAAGAATAATTTTAATAATGATGATGCAAGCCAGTGCTAACACAGTCTGCTTATTATGAGCCAGGAGCTAACTTAATCTCAGTAGCCACAAGAGGAGGCACTGTTATAACCCCATTTTACAGATTGGGAAACCAGTGCACAGAGAGTTTAAGTAACTTGACTAAGGCCACACAGCCTTAGGGAGTGGTGGAGCTAGAATTTGGGCGCAGGGAACCTAGCTTCAGAATCTACGTGCTTAACCACTCGACCCAGCACCTCTTTAAAATTAATGCTTTTTGAAAAGTTAGTTTGTGATATATACACATATGTATACACACTTTTTTTTAAAAAAACATTTTTATAAACCCTTTTAACTGGATCACCCCACCATAAAAATAGGGGAGATTTTTGAAACTGAATCGAGCTTCATGGCACAAGATGAGTAAAGTTTAAAAGCAAGCAGATGTTTGCAAAGCATATAAAACTCAAAATTGCTCTACACTCGATGTTATTTGGAACACAGGCATAATTCTTTTCAAATATGATTTTATCTAAATGGTGTCCCTTAAAACTTCATTTTAACACCCAAACGATCCCCAGCTGTTCGGGTAGATTGGCCCCTGCTGAGCGTGTTTCCCAACACTTCCCATATTCCACCATAAATATTCATGATGCAGTACTCCTGCTACCCAAAGAGGGGCCAGGATTCATTTTTATGAACTCCTCTCAACTGGGATTAGCATCTTTCACCTATTACCCGACTCCTGAATTATGGTTTTGTTCTGCCGTGGTCTCCATTTGCTCTATTTTTACTGATACCTGAGAAGTCTGAAGAGAATGTGAAGTGTGAAAGAAAACTTCTAATCCCAGGAAGTTGGCCCAAGGAGTATACAAAATCAATTTTTTAAAAATACAATATCTTATTCAAACTTTGCCCCCAGACCAGTGTGAAACCGCGGTTTGCTTACTTTGCCAGATTTCCTAGGCAACAGCAGGGCCCCTGTGCAAGGTTGGTGTGCTGAATTTGAGGGCCAGGGGTTGGTGTGATGGAGGAGCAAAGTAGAGGGGATGCTGTTTCCACAGATAACACATGCTTGGGCTACAAAACTGGTGATTTTTTTCCGTATGATTTATGTTTGACTGTGTTTAAATCCCAGAAAATATTAGGAATAAATCTGCCTTTTTGGGGATTGAGAGGTAGCAGGAGAAGTGTGAATTTTCCCACCTTTGCAGTTCTCTCTCTCTCTCACTTTTAGTGAGTTTCTTAAATCAGGTCTACTGTTTGCACATGTCATATTTATAACATACCCTTATGTACCCAGAGATGCTCTTGACCTCCTCCCGACCAAAACCAGCAAACTACGACAAGTCACCTTCTCAATGGGAAGAAGGCTTGTCTTTGGCATTCGGCTCAAGACTTGGCACTAACCAGTCGGATGGACTTAGACACAGTATTTAACTTTTTGAAATGTCTGTTCTTCTATTTGTAAAATGGAGGAAATGTCCGTCACAAAGGCTTCTTATGGTGAATAAATAAGGTATGTAGATGGAGTCCTCAGCACAGGCCTACATGAGGAGTGTTGGCTCCCCCCCACCTTTCTCCTTTGTGTGATTGCAGCCACTCAGGGGTCACGGGAAGAAGTGAGTCATGGAAGATCAATGGTGGCCCTTAGCACTGGGGGACAGTGGTCACTTCCCACAGTTTGTGGGTTGGCCACGCCACCCAATGGCAAGAGGACAGCCTCTGACTATTGTGGAAATGCCGTCCAGTTCTACGAAGGCTTCTGCTGTGATAGAGTGCGTTGTGAGGAGAGGCAGACCAAATTAACCTCACTGCCTGGGTTGATTAACTACATAAAGGAGTGGGCAGTACCCTCACCTGCTCTTTCTGTAAATGTAATTTTCCTCCCTTTGGAACCCACTGGGCCAGTTACTGCCAGCCACCCCTTCCAGCCCTGCAGCACTCTGCTACACAAGCGGAGATGCTGAAAGAACACTTACTCATCAGCAAACATGGACTATCAACTTTGTGCAAATGGACCTCTTAAAGAGATACCTGCTGGCACCCTCACTGCCCAGGTCAGAACAACAGACTGGAGTAAGTCAGTGATCCAAAAATCTGGAGCTAGTACCTTGGAGTCATTAAGACATGAGGTCTGTGGTCAGACTTTGGGGGTTTGAATCCTGTCTGTGTTGTGACTAGTACCGTGATACTGGGCAAACCACTTAACTAATTCTAAGCCCGAGTTTCTCATAAGAATAGGACCTGTTTCATATGGTTGTGATCGGGATTAAGCAAGATGGTCCAGGTAAAATATTTGACACACAAACGCAGTGTTGGAGCAATGTGCTCCATTTATACCAGCTTAAAAATTAGTTTTGAAAGAACTGGCTGAGAGCAAACATTAGGTTCCATCCCATATACTTAAGCCTGGATATGTAATTGACCGTGCTGGTAGGGCCTCGGACAGCAACGCAATAAAGGTATTGAGTGTCCACTGAATATAGAGCATGTTTTTAACAAAACTGAAGGCTACTCTCTATTTCTGCTCATATTTTAAGGGGCAGTACTGAGTGGGTTGCTCTGCGTGGGGAGGTGAATAATGTGTGCATTTGGAAGGTACCGTGCTTTCTGAGGTGTGCACATGGAAAGGTCATTTTTTGATATGAAGTAGCAGTTACTCTATGCAGAACCTGGTGTCACTTGCGATTCCATTTCTTAAATACGACTGTCACCCACCAGGCAGAGATGTCTGCTGTTGCCATCTCTGGCATTTTCAGGCTTGCCCTGTTATTTTAAGCTGTGCTTCAGTGTTTATTTGGAGCATTTCTTTAGCTTTTCTTGCTCCTAGTTGCATCATGTTCGTCCCTCTTGGGCTGTCTCATGGTCTCCTAGGTTATTTAGGAATCCAGCCCAGTGGGGGTGTTGGGCATTATTTAAATGCATTATAGTAGCATACTACTGATGTAGTAAAAATGTAGTTAAATTAATTTAACTGAGTGGTAACAATAATAAAATCATCCAAGAAATTAGGCATAACATTGTAGTGCTTCTCACATGACAGATATGGCAAAGTAGGGTCAGAGACTGTTGGGGGAAACACCATTACTCTTTCTCCACATACACACCTTTGTCTGTTTATCTCAATACATACACATACGAAAGATATTATTTGGACAGGAGCTACAAACATGGGGTGAAGAGCCTCATCCAACCGTGGATATGGTGGTGTCTGTTACCCACTGACCCCTCGGACTAAGTCTGAGGCCCTTCTGTTAGAGAATGAGGGCTAGAAATGGACTGCATTCATGGGAATGCAGGTTGGGCTGTCTTGGCCTCAGGCCAGAAGGTGGAGCCTGTAATAATCTCCCCTGCTCTACTCAGAATCTAGCACTGACTGGTGGCAAACTGGCGCTCCTTGACTGTGTCAAGCCTCACTGCTCAAGATGGCACCATCAACATGGTATTGGGGTGGTTCCTTCAGGCAGCTTCACTTGACATTGATAGGTTCAGTGGAAGTAGGAGAGGAAAATTTGGAGGCCACTTAGTGACTGTAGATGACAAAATGGTTCACTTTGAGGACTTGAGAAAATACTTGGTGGAATTTCAAGGAAGTCTCAGTTCTTACCTGGTAGATCTAATTGGTGGGGAATAGAGACTGTTAAGATTATTGTAACATTGGTTGATTATCAGGTGTTTAAGTTCAATGTGATTTTAAATTTTATAATAAAACATATTTTGAGTTGGGGGGATGTATTGGTACAACCATTTTTGGAGTCTTAGTCTGAAATAGAAAAAGATTCTGGGGTATGTTTACAGAGTTAGTAGCTGCAAGGAATTCCTTAACCACATCATTCATAAGTAGTTATTACAACAGAATAGTTGAAGGTAAACATGCACAACTTTCTAGGTAATGTTATTTATGTATTTAATTTTATTTTTAAAGTATATATTTAATTTTATTTTAAGTATATTTTAAATTTAATTTTATGTATTTTATTTTATTTCAAATAATGGTGAGTCTCTACAATGATGGTAAGAGATGGTGAGTGATCTGAAATAATATTGTTCCATGCTGAAATGTGTTGGCTGTTAAAACAGCCGTCTGATTTAAAGAACTTTCCTGATCTGTTTCTACTTGTTAAAATGTGAACTTGTTATGAAGATAAAATGAGAGATTGCATATAAAGTGTCTAGCACAGTAGATTCTAAGTAATTGGTAAACCACTATCTCTATAAGCTATAAAGGGTTTTACTTAATACATTTATAAAGGCAGGGTTTCAGCTGTGGACATTCTGTTTTTAATTTGGAGCTCCTCTTTTATAAGATTTGGGTAACAGTGTCTGGGTATAAAGGAAACTATGAATGCAGAAGTTAGAAATGAACCATGTGAATTCGGCAGCCATGTTTTGGAGTGCCTTTCTGCCCAGTGATACTTTCTCTGGAAATCGCTCCCACCTACAACCTCTCTATGAGAAACCTCTGAAGCCATGTTATTTCACAGCCCATCCCTCCACTACAGAAGATCAGATGACAAATGGTTATGTGAGCCAAGTTGGGCCAATTATACTGATCCCCAACAGAGGTTTGAAATCAGGGAAGTGAGAGAGATTGTTCTAGTTTGTTTTTCCCCAGAACTCTAGGTAAGGATTTCAGTGCAAAAGTTTGAGAGGAGATCTAGGAAAACATCTGTGGGGGAGTGGAAAGGTAAAAGAGGGAAGGGAAATATGCCAATAAAAATGCATCAAACAAGTGACTACTTGGGAACCGCAGCTTAATGCAGTTAAAGAATTTAGTGGGGAATGTGTCTGAGTTGCCCATCTTATGGGGTGAGGGAGCTAAGATACTCATCCATCAGTTGATGTTGTTCTTGGTTAAGAGCTGCTCCCAGGAGGTGCTAATTCACAGGCACTGTCTTTGGGCAGACCAGACCCAAACAGCCAGAGGTGACTTTGGGATCAAGAGTTGCAAGTGTGATTAAGAGTCTCTTATGGTTTGTCTCGCTCTCTCGTTTCTTCTTGTTTCATTTGGGTGCCTGGGTGATGGACATTGGGGAGGGTATGTGTTGTGGTGAATGCTGTGTATTGTGTAAGACTGATGAATCACAGACCTGTACCCCTAAAACAAATAATACATTATATGTTAATAATAATAAAGAGTTGCAAGTGTGGGCATGGAATAGTGGGCTAGCAGATAGAGAAGCCTTCAGGGCTTGAGGGGATATGGGAAATGCACTGCCAGACCCTGATTACTGAGTCTGTTTGTTACCAGTAGATGAATCCTTTAAACAGAAGGGTTGAGGGCAAAGTTGTAGGCCTTGTGTAAGCTGATGAAGAAGAAGAGAAAGCTATTTTTTAGACAGAGGGTGGAGAATGTAGTATCAGGTACACAGAGACAAATAAGAGAAGACATGTGGTCCCTAAAATATGACAAAGGTGAACTGGTGTATAACATTCCAACTCACACAAGATTTGGCTGTTTCATTTTTCTGTTTCTAGATTATGTGAAAATAACTGACCCCCTACTCCTGCTCCCCCCACCTTTTTTTTGTTAGCCTGAGTAGCAACCGTTCATAAGATGTGGTGGATTGTATCTTCGAGAAATGGCCTCAGCAGTATTTCAGTATCACACGCTCTTCAGAACGTGAATGGTCCCCCATCAGAAGGCAAAGCCTGTTTTCCTTCTCCTTGAGATTATGTGGGCCTTTGTAGCATCACTGGTGAATAGAATATGGTAAAAGTGATGCTGCATGACTTTTGATACTAAGTCCTACAGAGTGTGCTTTCTATTTGGCTTTCTTTCTCCGTGTGCTCCTCCTGGAAACCCAGCTACCATGTTGTGAGGAAGCCCCGGTCATATGGGGAAGCTCCTTGTAAGCATTCCAGGTGATGGTTCCAACTAAAGTCTTACCTGGCAGCCAGTGGGAGAGAATTCCAGTCCCCAGGTTCAAGTTGCCCGTCCTGAAACCACATGCATCAGAGATGAGCCATCCTTACTGAGCCCCACCGAAATTGCAGATATGAGGGCAACATATGTGTTATCTTTGTTTCACATCACTAAGTTCTTGTCTAGCTTGTCTGTTGCACAGCTCTGGATAAGTGGAACACAGGATAAGGTAACTTTTGTGGGTTTATATTAGTGGGTTTCAAATAGTTCAGAGTAGCATAAATGCATAGTTAGTCACCCATTTTTTTAAGGTTTATTACTATTTTTTTTTAAGATTTTATTTGAGAGAGAGAGAATGAGAGATAGAGAGCGTGAGAGGGAAGAGGGTCAGAGGGAGAAGCAGACTCCCTGCTGAGCAGGGAGCCCGATGTGGGACTCGATCCCAGGACTCCGGGATCATGACCTGAGCTGAAGGCAGTCGCTTAACCAACTGATCCACCCAGGCACTCGAGTCAGTCACCCATTAATTGACAATTAAAACTGCTTTTTCTCCTCCCATCCCATCAGCATACTGGAGCCCTTCATGAGGAATTTGTAGTGAGTCTCACTGGTTGATAGCACCAAAGCCAGATCCACAAACTCTTAACACCCAACCCAGTGAGTGCCATTAGTTCATTACCATCATATTCTGAACCCTACAGGAGTCTAAGGACTCAGGAAGCCTTGGGAGTTGCTTTTTTGTTTTGTTTTTGTAATTGCAGGGGCCATTGTGCCTAGATATTTCAGCAACTGTGGTTTTCATGCATTGTCTCATTTAATTTTTGTGAAAATTCTGGTATAGGGAATATACCTATCATTTATAAAATAGGAAACAATGATTCAAAAAGTCTAAATCACTTGCTCAGGATTATGCCGTTAATGTCAGAATTAGGACTTGAAGTCATCTGTGTGTGACCCCAGTCTGCCTGCCTTCTTTCCTCTCTGTTTACTCTCTCCTGGCCTTGAGCCTGTGAAGGACTTGGGGTTCACAGTTTGTTTTTATCCCATTTTAGCCATATTCTGCACTATGTGGATTTTGTAAGTTGGCATGGTAACATAACCAACAGTGATACCTCTAGTTTGTGTGAAATTACCTTTTGAGGTTAAAAAATTTTTTTCTAACATCATAAGTTAGGGTGATCTGCTTATATATGGATGCATATATGTACATATGCATTTAATTATGTATACAAAATATGTATTATATAAAAATATAGTATAATGTATAACTATACAATATGTATTACAAAATTAATAACAAGAAATTGTATATATACATGTTACATGTATTTATATAATTACCTATTTAAAGAAAGACTTGGTAGAAATTACTAATTGTGTTATTCTACAACAAACTAGGCACTGCTTCATTTCTGTCTCATAAAATTGCATGTCATTCTTCTAATCAGTTCAAGAATTACTGATTGATTTTAAAATCTTTTTATTTTGAAATAATGTTCAGATTTACAGAAGAGTTATGAAGATAATACATTGAATTCTAATGCCCCTTTACTCAGTTTCTTTAAAAGTTGGCATCTTGCATGTGAAATTAACCTTGGTCCAGTGCTGTTCTCGAAATTATTCACTGTATTCAGCTCTCACTGATTTTCCACTAGTAACCTTTTCCATTCCAGGATCTAATCCAGAATACCACATTGCATTTGGTCAGCATGCCTTCTTCGTCTTCTCCAACCTGGGACCATTTTTTAGTCTTTCCTTGTCTTTCCTGATCCTGAGACTTTTTGAAGAGCACTTGCCAAGTATTAATAGAATGCATTTCAGTTGGGTTTGTGTCTTGTTTTCTCATGAAGAGACTGAGGTTATCAGTTTTCTGGAAGAATAGCATGGAGGTAAATACCTTGGACCCTTCTCATTGCATCATATTTAAGGTACTTGATATCAGCATGACTTACACTGGTCATTGATGACCTTGATCACTTGGTTGAGGTGCTGCCTGCCACGTTTCTTCCCTCTAAAGATGCATCTTTTCCCTTTCTATACTCTGCTGTTAGCAGTGGGTCACCAAGTCTAGCCCCCACTCAAGGAGAAAAGAATTATGTTCTATCTCTGAGAGGAAGGGGTGTGACTGGCTGACTTTTTTACATGGCAGAGGAAAGAGTGTTTGCACTCCTGTAGTGCTCCACAGGCCTACAGCAGGAACAGGTGTCTGGCTAGTAGACACTCCTGGGTGTCTCGAGTTGTACACATCTTTGATTTCTTCATTACAGGACATGCATCCCACAGAGAAATGCATGCTCTTGTTTATTGCATGATTGAGGACCAGTTGGTAAGCCTTCTACCATGGTCTCTTTACCCCCAAAACAAAAGGTTCACTTTTGTCTTTTAAATCCTGGTCTGTGGTGTTTGACATAAAGTATTCTTTTTTTCAAGTGTATAGGACTTCTTTCCTCTGAAAGGAAGGAGATAAGTCTTTTTTAATCTTTAAATTTTCCCTGGCACTTGGAAAGTAAAAATAATTATTGTAAATCATAAAATGTATAATATATAAAAATATGCATCATATTGTATTTACTATACTTAGATATTTTATATTTACATAATGTATAAAAATTTGTGAACATAAAGTTGTAAAACTTACAAATATTACAAAATAATAATAATAGTTCCCATTGATTAAAAATGCTTCCCAAATGTTGAACACTGTGGTTGGTATCTTACAACCCTTATTTCTAATCCTTATAAAAATATTTATGAGGGAAGTATTCTAAATCTCATTTTATAATAAAAAGAAGCAGATGTTTAGGGGAAGAAATTATCTTCTCCAAGATGGCATGGCAGGTAGCTGGGGTTAGAACTTAGGGCTCTTTGACGGTTAACTGTGAACCTGATAAATGTTTATAGATTGGCTGATTAAAATTGGGTAGGGTAGGGAAAAAAAACAATATTTGAAGACTGGACTAGAAATAAGTATTTCAAAAATTACACACAATCACGCATGATTGCAAAAGACAGGTGTTAGGCTATGTCTGTGTGAAGAGTGGCTGCCACTCCGAGTCAGAAGAACCATCGCGACATCCAGGCTGATGTGGGAAAGCAACAGTCTGTCCTGCGTTCTGTGAGGGGGAGCCCCAGCTTCTACCCCCCTCTGCCGTTAGAGGTGGGCTATATGATACCATCTCCTACCTTTGATATGCCCCAGGTAGGCCGATAACCCTGTCTCATGAGGAGACAGGGCGTAAGTGAGAGGGTTCTTAAAATGGCTGCAGAGGGGTGCCTGGGTGGCTCAGTCGTTAAGCGTCTGACTTCGGCTCAGGTCATGGTCTCAGGGTCCTGGGATGGAGCCCCGCATCGGGCTCCCTGCTCAACGGGAGGCCTGCTTCTCCCTCTCCCACTCCCCCTGCTTGTGTTCCCTCTCTCGCTGTGTCTCTCTCTCCCTGTCAAATAAATAAATAAAATCTTAAAAAAAAAATGGCTGCAGAGAGCTTGGAAGGGGAAAAGCAACAAGTCAGTCTAGGATTAAAGCTCCTATACAGTCATTACAGGGTAATACTAGAGATGAAGCATGAATCATGCAGGTAAAAACGTGTGTGTGTGTGTGTGTGTGTGTGTGTGTGAGAGAGAGAGAGAGAGAGAGAGACAGAGAGAGCAAGGGGTCGGGGGAGCGGAGGAGAGAAATGCATGAATATGAATCTCAGGCCGCAAAACTGCCAAAGCTTCAGTGTGGCAGTGTCGCAGCTCTGTGTTTTCTAGAAGTCAGCTTCATTTTTATTCTGTGCCCCTTCCCTGCTGTACTGTGGGATACGTAACTTTGCTCACTATTTGGAATTCTCCCCTTGGAGTCATGTTGAGAGGCCTGGGGATCTCGGTAGTGAGCCGGGAGGCTCTCAGCCTTGGCCCAGTGAATCGTCCACAGTGTCCCTTTGGGTTGGATGCTGCTGCTGTACCCTTTGTGGCACAAAGTTACCATCACAAGGTCAGTTCCCTTCAACTCTTAGGAGCAGTGCCATCCAAAAATAAGGACTAGAACCCCTGCCAGTCTTGTTTTACAGACGTGGCAACCCCGCCTCTTGGCGCGGGGGAAAATAGGAGGACCCCTGTAGCTCAAGGTTTTGTGGCCTGGCCTATTATAGTCTCATTGGGATAGAAATTCTGGTGTGTATGAAGCTCCAGGCTTAGCAGGATGCTCCTCCCATCAGGGAAATCCGAAATCCGAGTTACCACTCTGACACTGACTTGAGGATTCCTGAATCTTCTTTTTCTTTCTCATCCCTCGGTTACTTAGTTTAATATTTCTACCGCCATCCACTGAGAGACTTCAAGAACATCCTGCTGTCCCAGGCTGGCATGGTGTCCCCGGCAAGCCACGCAGAATGTCGCTCGCAGGAAGGCTGAATGAGACACACACGTTGACAGCCACCTTTCAGAGCAGGGCTGGCCTTCGTGGTTTCTGCCGCGTGGTACAAACTCAGCTGCCAATCTGTCCGCCGAACACAGGCCTTTCAGTTTAGCCATGGTGAGGTGGGCGTAACTGAGCCTAAGAGGACAAACACACAAAAGTATGCACGTCTGTTCCCTTCTAGACACCCCTCACCCACCCTCCGCCTTTCCTTTGCGCCCTGTCTTAATTCTGTAATTTCAAAGTGAAAACAGAACGTCTACTCTGCTTTCTTTCTCCAAGTAATACTCGGTCAAGGATTCCTGTCTATAAACAGCACCAGTGTTTTCCTTCTAAGTGTTGACTCATGAGACAAGCCAGCTCTGACTTCGAGGCTGGTCTAGAAAGTGTTTTCAGACGTCCGGTTCCGCTCGGCAAGCCTGTGCCCGGTGGGTCGAAAGGGTACGCAGGGCTGGCCCCTGTTTCTCAGCTCTGAGCTCATTGATTTGATACAGCTTCTTTTGTTACTGCTGAAATGAGGGCGGGGAAGACTTGGATTAATAAAAGCATGAAATAAAATACATGTGTAAAAATGCGGTGAATAGCAAAGAGGCTTGTGGGGTAGAGTTGTGCAGGGCCCACAAAGCTCGTGGTGGAAAAATTGAGGTTTCTGTGGTGTATACCATGGTTTATTTACGGAAATCATGACAGTGGCACCTCAAGAAATTCACTGAGGACTGGCGACTGATGGATTTCCAAATGAAAAGCCGTGCGTGAGAAATTAATTTCCAGGTGTGCATGGCCACTTACTTTAGATTTCCCCTCCTCCTGGCTGATGTTGCCACAGGCCCAATTGTTACAATGAAATGAATGTATCGTTTGTGTCACTTATGGTAGGCAACGGGTATTCTCTGGGGTGTGGAGCAGAACACTCATTTGGCACATGCAAAGGCCCTCTCCAAGGATTCTATCTTTATTGCAAGTGACGTCTAAAGTATTTGGCGCATGCCAAAGAACAACAGTGCTCTGTGGAGCTAATGTATTACATGAAAAATAATCATGAACTAAAAATCTCAATATAGCTGTTACTGTTTTCTCTAAAAGTTATGAGAAAACAAAATAACAGCTTCCATGCTTCATAAAAACAGATGCCGCATTCTAGTTACTGTGGTTCGTGATTGTCATTGTCAATATAAAATAGTTATCATGTATCTGAGCTCCATTAGAAATTGTTTACAGAGATGCAGGCCATCTTCCTGACTTGGGTGCTAACACGTGTATGACCTTACACAAGTCCCTTAACCCATCTTATCTGCTAAATGAGCAGGTTGGTTTAGATAATTTTTATTTCCATTTAAGTTGTAAAAATTCTGTAATTCGAGGTCATAAAGACTTAACACTGATCTGAAGCAAAATGTGCAAGGTAAATGATTTGTGCTGTGTCGGACTAGGCCCTCCATGTAATTTTGAGTGCTCAGAGGACAGTCTTAAGACTTAAGCTATGACAGGGGAGGGCAAAGGATTAGGCTTTCTTCGTCCTCTAAAAGTCAGCTGGAGAATGCTCACTTTAATTATGTGCACTTTAGTGATCTTAAGTGGCGTCTTTAGACAAGCAGAGGGTGAACCGGAACTCCTTCAGCATATGCTAGAGCCCACAGCATATGCTAGAGACCTTACCCAGAGCTTTCTTAGCACAGGTCGTAACAGCTTCTGCTACAGCCTTTGTGTTTCTAACTGACAAAAAAGCCTTATTCAGTTAGTCTTTTTCCCGTGATCAGAAGGCATCACAGTTGCTTGAGATTCATAATAGATTTCACTCCTTACCTGTTTACAAATGGTTTTTCTTTATCGAAGTCTTTTGATGTCTGTGATTTCTTTTATGCGATGTCTTATACTTTCATTTGCTTATTACTATAAAAATCATGTAAAGTTACAGGGAGTAGAAGAGCAATGTCAAGCTTCCATAATGTTTTAGTCTCCAACAACTTTCATGATTGCATATTTGTTTCCAGTCATTGTTTCAGTGAAAAATATGTCTTCACACAGTGATAATCCTTCTGTCTGGGTAAAAATCTTTTTAGTCAGTGTCAGCATCAATAATTTTTCACTGACTTGGATGTTCTTTAAGCTGAAGAGTGTCTGTATATGTGCCCGAAGCAAACGAATGGATGCGAACTTACTTCAGAAACTGGAGGTCAGATGGGGATGGAAGCATGTATTACCTGATCATTGTCAGAAGAGGAAGAAAGGAAAAGAAGTTGCTGCGTGTAGAAACAAGGAATTGTGTTAGCTTGCTCTGCAGCGTCATCTGCCCTACACTTAATTGGTAGTTTTGGCTTTCTTCCTTCATTAAGTAGATTATCTAAATCTCTTTTACTCTGAGTTCTGTTCATGAAGCTGGCACCTCTGTCTGTGTTTATGAAATGGATGGACTCCTGTTAGGCCAGTTGATGATTTGGTCATATGCTGAGGATGATCACACTACTCATTGAGCGGCCTTGCCATGGTTGCTCTTCAGAGTTTCTAGGATTCTAGAATCACAGGCATTAGAGATGATCACAATCACAGCCTCTAACCCCCAAAAGGATCCCCAGTGCAAGCCTTTCCACCTGAGTCATTCACCAGCTTCCAGTCTTCCAGGGGTGGGGTGCTCATCACCTATGTGTTGGTCTATTCTAGGAGTACAAGCTCAAAGGCCTATGGGAGTTGGGCAGGTAAACAATGAATAAAGAAATAAGAAGATCAAATGCAGAAATATATTCAAACTGTTTTTATTGTTCCGGAGTTATAGCATAAGGATGTAACATAAATATGTAAATACATAAATATTTTAAATTCAAAAGTGAAAAAAATACAAATTGAAAAATAGAAACAATGATTCTTTTAACATAGCATCCTTTGTATGCATATTAAACCCATATGCCTTCGCTTATTTTTCTTGAAATGTGGCTTTTTCAATCTGTCTTTTATTTTCCTTCATCGGATATAGATGCAGGTTCACAGAAATAATTCTCTAATATAAGGAAAAAAACTGGGTGAGCATAATGCTAAGTGGCAACTTAGCAGCCAGCCCTAATGGCAGGAAGGCGATAGGCCTGTGGTGGGGTCTGTGGTGGCCTGGAGAGCCCACGCTCCCTCCAAAGTGGGCAGCCACTGCTCAGCTGCACACACTTGCTGACACTTGCTGACATGTAGGAATGTGGGCCCTGTGTTACTAATCTTCCACTTTTTCAAGAAAAGCTAGGAATCTGGAGTTTTAATAAAATCCTCTACCTTTCAATGTTTTCTATTTTAGAACACTGTTTGGGCCAAATAAAACATGTCTGGAGGGGGCTGAATGACATCTGTGAGCTGCCATTTTTCTTTTCCTGGCCCATTTCAGGGGTCAGCAAACTGTGGCCTGCAGGCCAAATCCAGTCCACAGCCTGATTTTCTAAGTGAAGTTGTATTGGAGCACAGCCATGCTTATTTGTTTGTGTGTGGTCTATAGCTGCTTTTGTCTGCAGTGACAGAGATTATAGGCCTACAAAAGCTAAAGTGCATATGATCTGGCCCTTTACAGAAAAACTATGTTGACCCCTGGTTTCTTTGGATCCGGTAAAACTCGTAACTTTTAGAAAGCCCTTCCTTATTTTGAGGTAAAATCTGCCTTTCTTTGGCTTTCATTTCTTGGTTTTGTGTCTGTTCCTGATGACCCTTGGGCATTTGTAGAAGACACTTGACCCCTCTGGGATTACTTAGCCATAAGACCATCCAGCATTAGGTTGAACATCTTTCAGGGGCAAAAGCTTTCACCCAAATTAGACCTGACTTCTTGGATAAGTGGAGTATTTTGGAATAATCTAAGATACCGCATGTCTATCCAGAAAGTGGATGGAGCTTGTTAGCAGACTGCAGAACCATAAAAAGTGCCCCAGAGGGGGTTAATAGGAGCACTAAATGAGTTGTCTTAGTGTGTGTGAATCTACCCTATGAGAGGTTGGTTGGTGGCATGTCTCTGTGTCCCTAAATTCTTTGTTGCTCTTAGGATAATGTGTAAACTTTGTTCCGTGACCACAAGGTTTTGGGCTACCCAAGCTGGCCTCCCCATTGAGACTGTTACTTCTTTCCCCCACACTCATATTAGTGTTTCCGTCACCTGGCTCTTCCTTCACTTGCTCAAGACATTCGAAGCACTTTCCTATCTTAGGCTTTTAGCACTAGTTATATTTTTTCTGCCTGACACAGTTATCCCCATGTCTTTATAAGGTGGATCATTTTTATCTTGTAGATTGTAGTTTAATGTTACCTGTTTAAAGACTTCTTTCCTAACCACCTTCTCTTGGATAGTACTTCTGCTAGAAAGTACCTCCTAGCACATTTTTCCATTTGTCAGATTCCTTGTCCTTTGTTGTGATCATCGTGTTATCGATCTGTATTCTGGTAGACTGCTGGTATCCTCTGTTAGAATGTAAGTGTACTGAGACCAGGACCTTTCTGGTCTTGTTCTTTGCTTTTTCCTAGCACCTCGAAAAATGCGGGTACTCAAAAATATTTGAGGAATGAGAGAATTGCACATCAGCAGTAGTTTCATAAATAAAAGCATTGTATAAATTACAATCCCCATTATTCCGTTTGACAAATGAACTTGGAAAACCCATCAACCGCATCTTAAAAAACAAACACTTCTCACTAGGATAGAAGGCTTCAAATTAAATTACTCCTGCTTTGTAATAACTCATTATCTGTGTATTTGATGAGGACATTTTTTAGTTGTTTTTATTAGTAGAAACCAGTAATCATATACTAACATGTTGATTACTAACTGAGTTAATAACATGAATATTTTCTATGTGATGCTTTGCCATATACAAAATGTAAATCCAAAAAGCTTCTGCTCTGCCATTCTCCCACAAGAGGAAAATCAGAAGGGACATTAGAGATTTTCCACTTTATTTTACAGGTGAGGAAGTGAAAGCCCAAGAGATTTCTTGAGGTCATGCAGCTTGTTAGTTGTAGTCTGCAGGACAAGTGAAGGTGGTCTGTTTCCAGCCCCTGTGCATTTAACTGTATTTTCCTTTTGTTGGTGATTGGCTTACTTTATAGGTTCTGGTGGTAGTGAGAGCACCTCACATATTAATAATAGTACTTATTTTCTTTGTAAGAAAACTGTCATGCATGTTCTGTTAGTTTACACGAATCCCATGAGAAAATCTGAGTAATTACTGTTGCCCTATTATCTTAATTTAAAAAATGATTAAGAAGGAGTACAAAAATAGTAGTTCAAAAGGATACATGCAGCCCAGTGTTTATAGCACATTATCAACAATAGCCAAATTATGGAAACAGCCCAAATGTCCATCTGTTGATGAATGGATAAAGAAGATGTGCCAAATATATACAATGGAGTATTACTCAGCCATAAAAGAATGCAGTCTTGCCATTTGCATCAACATGGATGGAGCTAGGGAGTATTATGCTAAGTGAAATAAGTCAGAGAAAGACAAGTACCATATTTCATTCATATGTGGAATTTAAGAAACAAAAACAAAATAAATGAGGGAGGGGGGACAGAAGGGGGGCAAACCAAGAAACAGACTCTCAACTATAGAGAACGAACTGATTGTTACCAGAGGGGTAATGGTGGGGAGGGATGGGGGAAATAGGTGACGGGGGTGAAGGAGGGCACTTGCGATGAGCCCCAATATTGTATGGAAGTGTTGAATCACTGTATTCTATACCTGAAACTAATATTACACTGTAAGTTAACTAACTGGAATTTAAATAAAAACTTAAAAAAATGATTAAGAGGAATTCTGGTTAGCATTAACACCGTGACCACATTCTCACACATGGAATGTGGTAGAAATGGAACGTGAATCTAGATCCTTACCAGTGCTCTTTTCTACCTTTGGTGTGGTATCTGCCTGTCATTCTTTGAATCTGGGGGCTGAAATTTAATGCTGAGGTTAGTGATTAATAAAAACGCAGGTGCTGCATATATGCTGAGGACCCTTCTGGTGATATACTAAAATATTAGGTGTTTACAGATTTATAAGAGCAGCAATAACTTCAGATAGTGCTTAAATATATGTAGTCATGGTTCTACATACATTTATTAACTCACTTAGTATTTGCAGAAAGCCTATGAGGTTGATGCTATCTTATCCTTATTTTAAATTTGGGGAAACTGAGGTACAGAGGGATGAACTATCTTGCCAAGTAACATAGCTGGTGGGTGACCAGTAAAGCTTGATTTGAAGCCAGACAGCCTGGCTCCAGAGTTTGTCCTCTTAACAATTGTGTTAGGTTACCTCATTTCTGGCCTAAAAAATCATAAAACTAAAGGAGTGGGCTTATTGTGAGGCCCGAGATGAAGCCCTGGAGAACTTGTCATATTAGGAAGTGGAATTCTAAGCTGCTGGGACGCCTGTCTCCTCTCCCTCAATAGCTGCATTGGCCTGTGGAGAGGAAACCTCTGCTACCTTCTACCTTCTGGAGGAAACCTTGAGGAAGATGCTTTGCTCCTCATGCAACCTGCTGATTGGCTCTTGTCCATGGAGGAGGGACGTGTTTAGCTGTTGAAATGGTGGAAGCTTGTTCTCCTTTGGCCCGTGCTAATCACATGTGACCAGCTGTGTTGACCGTGGTAACCACAGTCTGAGGCCCAAGACCTCATTCACAGTAATCAACATGTCCTTTGCTAGAGTGTTCCCACTTCTTACCTACTTCATGACCTGGTGGTTGTTGTTATTGGTGGCAGCAGGGGGATTTAGGTGTTGGGGAGTGCTGCCAAATATCTTTGTTTCTCATCAGAGCAAACTGGAGGGGTGGCCAAGAAGAAGGGGTTAAAGGCAGTGGTGCTGAAGGCAGGGAGTCTACTTTGGAGGTCTTGGTGCTCACAGATGAAGGAAGGGGACAACGAACCATGAGGGACTATGGACTCCGAGAAACAAACCGAGGGTTCTAGAGGGGAGAGGGTGGGGGATGGGTTAGCCTGGTGATGGGTATTAAAGAGGGCACGTTCTGCATGGAGCACTGGGTGTTATACGCAAACAATGGATCGTGGAACACTACATCAAAAACTAATGATGTACTGTATGGTGACTAACATAACATAACATAAAAACAAAACAAAAACAAAAACAACCAGGTCCCTGAAATAAGGCAGCTTTGCATATGGCCAGAGAAGATGATGTAGAGTAGAAGATTTCATGCACTGAAAATAAACTTGTCAAATCATTCTATGTGCCAGGCCTTGGGCATTCCGCTCTGAACAAGAGAATCATCCTTGCTCACGTAGGACTTAACGTGCCAGCGAGAAAAGACAGACGACAAATAAGTGAATAAATAGGATAATTTCAGAGAAGGAGAAGTGTTCTAAAGGAAAAACAAATTGACAGGGCAGCTGGTGATGGGTCAGAGAGGGTGGTCAGGAAGGCCTTCCTGAAGAGGTGACATTTGAGTGATGAGGGCCCAGCCTTGTGAGGGTCTCAGCAGAGGGTTCTTGCAGAGGGATCTGCACCATGACTTCCTTCCCCCTTTTCCACCCATTTCAGACATGTGGTCAATTTCCCAAATGCCTCTTCCATCCTGGAGGGTGTGACTGCTCTTGTCTTTCCCAGTTTGCCGGATTCCACCAGCGAAGAAAGCTCTAGTGTTAGCAGATGTCAGTAAAGACTATCAGGTGCCTTGTGGAAATGACAGCCCTTCTCTCCTACAAATCTCTTAGTCCAACTGAAGAAAGAAACGAAGTTAGTTTGGCATGATGTGTTTCTAGGGAGCCCACTACTTCCATTGCTAAGAGCTCAAACGCCATCTGTTTAATAATCTGTTCTTGAATTTATGCAAGGGTTGATGTCATGCGCCTTGGGATCAAGTCTCTGAAATTCACCAGTCTCCCTCTCTTGAAAATCTGGACAACATTTGTAAATTTGCACTCTTCTGGAGCCATGCCTGCTTTCTGTAATTCCTCTAGGATTGCTGACACTGGTTCAATGACCACATCTGCATGTTCCTTTAATACCCTGGGATCTGACGTGCAGCTCAGGAAACCTCAATTCATTCATCGTAGCCACTTCCTCTGTCTCTCCTCATCTAACTTTGGCAATAACTCTCTCCTTTTCATCTATTTGTTATATGTGGTTTTCTTAATAGGAAAGTAATACATGTTGTAGAAAATTGTAGAATATATAAAAACAGGAAAAAAGTCACTTGTACCTAGTGACAATTACTTTTAACAACTTGGGGTAGGTCTTCCAGCCTTCCCTCAGCCATTGCCCCCATATACATATATGGGCAGACCCTCCACACACACGTTAACACACATGTCCATAAACATATGTGTTCATAAGTTTATATTGTAAAATTTGGAAAGGAATGCAAAATCTCCTTTGTTGTATGATTTTTTTTCTTAGAATATATATTGTCAGTATGACTCTTTTCATTCTGAAAATTGCTTTTCTATGACAGAAATAGTGGAAGCAAACCAGGACTGAAGAGTTTTTTTTCTCCTGGACAACACAGCATTGTATCTCTTTTCTCAAGTGGAAGCAATGTGCCAGTTCTGCCCTTTTTCACTTCTGGTGCTGAACGTAACTAAGGCAGTTCCCTGGGTGGCCTCTTGTAACAGTGATACCTTTTTTGGAGGTTCTGAGTGGAAAAGGAAGAGCACATTTTCCTGTGTGTCTTGGGACTTTGAAAACTCCTTGCAGTAGGATGGTGTCTCTGTCTTGCATTTGGGCTTATGTCACACTGTCTTCAGTACATCAAGTAACTTTCTCCAAGTAATTAGTATGGTGCCAGTTTTAGAAGAGCTTTCTTTCACGGGTCTCTTGGGAATATAGGAGAAAAGAGACCAGCATTGCTTCCGGAAACTTGTACGAAGACTTGCAATTTATAGAAAATGGTATGTAATACACACATCCAGTAATAAAAGTGGTGACGTCTTACATGTGCTGGAGATTTGTGGTCCGCTTCAGTCTACAAAACTCATCAGCCCATCTACAACTCTGATTTTGTTCCTGAGCTGATGGGGGGCCAGGGGGCAGTATGGTCTGTGCTGACTTTCAAGTTTAGCCTTCCAAATTCCTGGGTCTTCTTGCAAGCTCTGATCTCTGCACCCTCCCAGTTCAACATTGCATGGATTCTCACTGAGCATATTTCTGTGGTATATTCCTGTTCTGTAGACGCTTCTCCCAAAGTATACCAAAACTTGAAAATAATAAGAGAAAACCCTCCATGCTTCATCTATACCAAATTGTCTTCTTGATGGGAGTCCATGGGCCCAAGATTCACTTTGCAGAAGGAGTGGAGAACTGAATTCATTTTGCGGGGCAAGGGCAGTCTCTCTGTGCATTTCCCTGAGGAAGTCCTCTGAAGGCTATTCTGAAAGGCTGGCCCTCTGAAAATCTCTGTAGTATGTTCCTACTGTTCCTCATTAGAGTTGATTATGTATCCTTTTTTCCTGTTTCTGTAAACAAATGTAGCAATATGAGTTCACCAGAGTGGTCCTTTTGTAGATCACAGCTAGGTTGTAAGCTCCAGCAGAGCAAGGCTCACGTCGGCAGTTCAGTCAGGTTCTATCTGCAGGGTCTGGCAGAATGCCTAACACAAGGTAGGTGTTCAGTAAACATTTGTTTACTCGTTTGACCAGTATAACTTGATATCTACCATGTCAGACAAAGTTTTTGCTTTTATGGTGCTTAGCTTCTCACTGCCCTTGTCTTTGGAAGACAGACAATAAAGAACGGTTATAATACATAAGTGAATTATATAGTATGTTAAAACATGGTAAGTGGTAATGAAAGATGAGAGCAAGGTATCGGGTTGACAGTTCTGGGAGTTACAATTACAAATAGGGTGGTCATGGGAGGCCTCCTTTGAATAGGTGACATTTGAGCAAAGACTGGAAGGAAGCGGTGGCGGGGGTGGGGGATTGGCTATGCAGTATCTGGGGGCTGTCTGCAGGCAGAGAGCAGCTCGGGCAAAGGCCCTGGGGAGAGTGGGAACTTACTGGCAAATTCAAGGAGTAGCAAGGCCACTGGATATGCATAACTGAGAGAGAAAATGCTAGTAAATGTAGTCATCATGGTAATGATTGCAAGGTGGAATTGCCATCAGCCAGGACGGGGAAGACTGCACGTGGAGGAGGATTGTGGAGGATAGATCCCAAATTCATCTGGGACATGTTAAGTTCAAGATGACTGTTAGACATCCAAGTGGGAGAGGTGGAGTAGACAGTTGGAAATTTAAGTCTGCGGTTTAGCAGAATGGCCTGACCTAAACATTTGGGAGTTTTCAGTAGATAAATGGTTTAAAGCCAAGAAACATGATTTCAGGTGACTGTGTATAGAGAAAGGATGGAGGGATCAGTGATGGGGTCCTGGCACACTCCAGTGGTAGGGAATTTCCAAGAAGAGGAGACACTGCCAAAGAAACTGAGAAGGAGTGACCAGTGGGGCTGAAGGAAAATCAAGAGAGCACAGTGCCTAGAAGCCAAGGGCAGGAAGGGCTGAGGAAGGCGCTAGTGCATTCTTTTGGATAGGTTTTCTTTATTTTCTGTTTTTCTGGGCAGTGTTTTTTCTCACTTTACCTACTTCCTGATACTGGTTTTAGTGTCCCTCGATTTCTGATTATTTTTCTTTCTTCCATCCTTTATTGTCATCATGGACCACATATAGAGAGGATATTGTTTGCTTTAACAGCTAATTATCCTGAGCATTTTGCGGGGCAAGGGCAGTCTCTCTGTGCATTTCCCTGAGGAGTTTCCCTGGGGTCCAGGGGGCTCCTGGACCCCATTCCATTGATGCTGACATTCTCAGGTTCATAAGGAAGTGTAACAGTAATGTAAGTATTAAAACCAGTCTGACTGAGGCATCTTACACAGAGTGTGGAGACAGCTGTGGACATTAAGTGAAACTTGGAAGTGTTTTTGATACCATCTTTATCCAGGGCCTCTTGTATGACACTAACTCATGTATCATCAGATCAGTCATTGGTTCTCAGGAACTGAGGACTGTATTTCAGAACAAAGCCATCAGTAAATTTAGGATTTTTATGTTGATGCAATAATATCAATTAAAATGATAGGGAGCAGCACTTTCCATATAGTGTGCTATTATTAATACCATTAGATTTAATATACAATTGCTGGAGCAGTATTTCAAAAGACACATTTGAGCAACTTTATTGCATAGGCTATGATGGTAGGTATGGGGGTAATTCACAGAAATATAAGACATGATCACCGTGTGCTATTGGCAAGACTAGGCTGTATAACAGGAAAATCCCCAAATGCTGTGGCAGAAAGAAAACAGATGCTTATTTTTTCCTCACAAATAATTCTGAGGTGAGTGATCCAGGTTGGCAAGGAAGCTCTGCTCACAGAGTCATTCAGGGACCCAGGTTCTTGCCATCATTCTGTTCAGCCATCATTGAGAACATTGTCCCCACTCACATGGTTGAAGCTTGAATGCAGGCACGTCATGATCCAGCTCATGGCACATGGAGGGAAATTGTGGATAAACACACACCCCATAGTTTAATCAGATCTAGAAGCTGCAGAATCACCTGAACTCACTAGCCATTGGCAAAGCATAGTCAAACAGTTTCATGTGATCCCAGCAAAGGAAGCCAGGAAATCTAGCCTCTCCACAAACCCAACTTCTTCTGCTTTCTAACTGGGGCAGAGGGGAGCAAAGACTAGGTTTTGGTAGATAGCTATCCATCTCCAGTGCCTTTTATTGTGGAATCATAAACACTAACATTTAAAAATGTTTTCGGAATTGTCTGGGGATCCATAGACTTTATATTATTCAGTCCTTATAACGACCCCATAAATTAGGTACTGCTGGGCCAATTTCACAGATAGAAGATTAAGTGCCTTGCCTATGTTCTCACACCCAATAAGTGTGGACCTGGAGTTTGTTCCCAGGCAGTCTGCTTTGAAAGCTCTTGATCCTTTAACACTTTTTATATGGCCTCCAGTGGCTTGAGACTGTTATGATAACAACAGAAAAAACAATTGCTTAATAATTTCCTGATGGCATTTTCAAATCTATTGTCTTATTTGAAATTCACAAGCACAGCTTCAGTCTGTCCTTTTATAAATGATGAAATGGAGCAAGAAAAGTTAAGTGATTGATTAAGCGCCCATAAGTTTGTTATTAGTGATTGGAAGCAGAACTCAGAACTCCAGATGTGCATTTGAATTTTTCCCCCCAGTAAACTATATTAACTCAATAAAATACTCATGAAATGGACAGTGAAAGAATGAAGTAGGATTAACTCTTGCTCAGCTGAGTCAGGTTTTCCAGTTGAGGAGATGAGATGTTTAGCTTAATAGAATGTGATCATTCCAATTGAGTTTAGAATATTGTGGTCCTTAGTGGAAACCGGTAATAGAAATTGGGGTGGCAACTTCTACCAATGAACTCTTTGTGAATATGAGACAGTGCTCTATTTCTCAGATTATGATTTCTGTTATTTTCAAATAAAAATGTATTCACATCATAGGTCTTACTGCAACTACATCTGAGTGGTTCTTAATGCTAGAGACACATTTATGGCCACTTGGGGGCTGACTCATGAGGGAAGATTACTCCATGTTGCAGCAAATGTCATCATTCATTCTCTCACTTGAGGTGATGAGTCATAAATTGGGTAGGAATTTAAAATGAAGGCAGAGTATTTGTGTGAGATCTCACACAACTCATACATTTGGTGTCCACAGAGACAAGAGAATGCAAACCAGAATACTTATAGGACTTGCTATAGTTGAACTTAGTGGGTGTAACACATAGAGTGAAACCAGTGACCCTCTCCCCCATTCCTCTTCCTCAAAATTATACAGGACTTTACTTGGTTTGGGGATAGAAAGAGGGAATGATTATATGAAGGTTTCGTGTGTGTGTTTGATATCGAAGTTTAGAATGGAAAATGAGCTACAATATACTAAATGTTATTGCTCTTAGGGAAGACACAATTCTTTGGACCACTTTTAAGTCTAAACCTTGCCAAATATAGAGTATTGGGGCATAGTTGTATAAGTATGTTGGGAAATTCCTTGGATGACACTGTGTGGCACAACACAATTCTACACCTGTTGGAGGGCTAAGAGGGTGAGCATACTCTAACTGTAATTGGAGGCTCATGCAAATATAAGGATGTGATAAGCTTTTCATGTGCTGCTTACAGTGGGGCCTGGGGGTGGGGAGAAGAAGAAAATAAATTTCATAATGGGGCTCAGACTGCTGGAAAAATCTATTAGCATGTGTGAAGAGCTTATTGATTTCAAACAAACAATTATCCAAGCTTTTACAGGCATTGTGAAGACCTGTAGTAGAAGTTGGCTAAAACTGTGGGTGATGGGGAGGATGGATGTGCTCAGTTCCAGTACATCACCTGGAAACTCTCCTGGAGGGCCTGGAAGGAAAAAAGCAAGCCCTCTCCTGGGCCTGAAATTAGTACCACCAAAGGAAATTGTATACCGTGTCATTGTTGAAGATGCTTTGCACAAGGATCACCTAGCTCCTCCCATCTGGGCCTGAAAACAGAGGTGCCATAGCACTCAGTAGAACCCAGAAAAAAAATACAGGTTTTGTTCTTGTCCCCCAATTGTAGATTTGGAGGTCTGTTTAGTGGTTTGCCTATCTCATTGTGCCACTGCGTCATTGCCACTTATTCTTTTTATACAGACATTCCCCAGTTTTCCATTAACAAGTATACCTGGGGAACAAGGTTGGTTGGAGGCATGGGGACAGAGTCTGGGTAGGCTAATTACTGGGGGGTCTGGAGCCTTTACATTTAAAAAAAATTTTTTATTGTTATGTTAATCACCATACATTACATCATTAGTTTTGGATGTAGTGTTCCATGATTCATTGTTTGTGCATAACACCCAGTGCTCCACGCAGAATGTACCCTCTTTAATACCCATCACCAGGCTAACCCATCCCCCCACCCCCCTCCCCTCTAGAACCCTCAGTTTGTTTTTCAGAGTCCATCATCTCTCATGGTTGGTCTCCCCCTCCGATTTCCCCCCCTTCATTCTTCCCCTCCTGCTATTTTCTTCTTTTTTTTTTCTTAACATATATTGCATTATTTGTTTCAGAGGTACAGATCTGTGAT
>NW_027397090.1:11908188-11908583 GCF_003265705.2 Callorhinus ursinus
CGTCTCCCCCTCCGACTTACCCCCCTTCATTCTTCCACTCCAGCTATTTTCTTCTTTTTTTTTTCTTAACATATATTACATTATTTGTTTCAGAGGTACAGATCTGTGATTCAACAGTCTTGCACAATTCACAGCACTCGCCATAGCACATACCCTCCCCAGTGTCCATCACCCAGCCACCCCATCCCTTCCACCCCCCACCACTCCAGCAACCCTCAGTTTGTTTCCTGAGATTAAGAATTCCTCATATCAGTGAGGTCATATCATACATGTCTTTCTCTGATTGACTTATTTCACTCAGCATAACACCCTCCAGTTCCATCCATGTCGTTGCAAATGGCAAGATCTCATTCCTTTTGATGGCTGCATAATATTCCATTGTGTATATATACCAC
>NW_027397090.1:11908593-11913034 GCF_003265705.2 Callorhinus ursinus
TTGAGTTTGATAAGTTCTTTATAGATTTTGGATACTAGCCCTTTATCTGATATGTCATTTGCAAATATCTTCTCCCATTCTGTCGGTTGTCTTTTGGTTTTGTGGACTGTTTCTTCTGCTGTGCAAAAGCTTTTTATCTTGATGAAATTCCAATAGTTCATTTTTGCCCTTGCTTCCCTTGCCTTTGGTGATGTTTCTAGGAAGAAATGGCTGCGGCTGAGGTCGAAGAGGTTGCTACCTGTGTTCTCCTTTAGGATTGTGATGGACTCCAGTCTCACGTTTAGGTCTTCCAACCATTTGGAGTCTATTTTTGTGTGTGGTGTAAGGAAATGGTCCAGTTTCATTCTGCGTGTGGCTGTCCAATTTTCCCAACACCATTTGTTGAAGAGACTTTTTGCCATTGGACATTTTTTTCTGCTTTGTCGAAGATAAGTTGACCATAGAGTTGAGGGTCCATTTCTGGGCTCTCGCTTCTGTTCCATTGATCTATGTGTCTGTTTTTGTGCCAGTACCATACTGTCTTGATGATGACAGCTTTGTAATAGAGCTGGAAGTCCGGAATTGTGATGCCACCAGCTTTGCTTTTCTTTTTCAACATTCCTCTGGCTATTCGGGGTCTCTTCTGGTTCCATACAAATTTTAGGATTATTTGTTCCATTTCTTTGAAAAAGGTGGATGGTATTTTGATGGGGATTGCATTGAATGTGTAGATTGCTCTAGGTAGCATTGACATCTTCACAATGTTTGTTCTTCCAATCCATGAGCATGGAACGTTTTTCCATTTCTTTGGTTCTTCCTCAATTTCTTTCATGAGTATTTTATAGTTTTCTGAGTACAGATCCTTTGCCTCTTTGGTTAGATTTATTCCTAGGTATCTTATGGTTTTGGGTGCAATTGTAAATGGGATCGATTCCTTGATTTGTCTCTCTTCTGTCTTGTTGTTGGTGTATAGGAATGCCATTGATTTCTGTGCATTGATTTTATATCCTGCCACTTTACTGAATTCCTGTATGACTTCTAGCAGTTTTGGGGTGGAGTCTCTTGGGTTTTCCACATAAAGTATCATATCATCTGCAAAGAGTGAGAGTTTGACTTCCTCTTTGCCGATTTGGATGCCTTTGATTTCTTTTTGTTGTCTGATTGCTGTGGCTAGGACTTCTAATACTATGTTGAATAGCAGTGGTGAGAGTGGACATCCCTGCCATGTTCCTGACCTTAGGGGGAAAGCTCTCAGCTTTTCCCCATTGAGAATGATATTTGCTGTAGGTTTTTCATAGATGGCTTTTATGATATTGAGGTATGTACCCTCTATCCCTATACTCTAAAGAGTTTTGATCAAGAAAGGATGCTGTACTTTGTCAAATGCTTTTTCTGCATCTATTGAGAGGATCATATGATTCTTGTTCTTTCTTTTGTTTTGATTTGCAGATGTTGAACCCACCTTGCAGCCCAGGGATAAGTCCCTCTTGGTCATGGTGAATAATCCTTTTAATGTACTGTTGGATCCTATTGGCTAGTATTTTGGTGAGAATTTTTGCATCCATGTTCATCAAGGATATTGGTCTGTAATTCTCCTTTTTGATGGGGTCTTTGTCTGGTTTGGGGATCAAGGTAATGGTGGCCTCATAAAACGAGTTTGGAAGTTTTCCTTCCATTTCTATGTTTTGGAAGAGTTTCAGGAGAATAGGTATTAATTCTTCTTTAAATGTTTGGTAGAATTCCCCTGGGAAGCCATCTGGCCCTGGGCTTTTGTTTGTTGGGAGATTTTTTGATGACTGCTTCAATTTCCCTAGTGGTAATAGGTCTGTTTAGGTTTTCTATTTCCTCCTGGTTCAGTTTTGGTAGTTGATACATCTGTAGGAATGCATCCATTTCTTCCAGGTTATCTAATCTGCTGGCATAGAGTTGCTCATAGTATGTTCTTGTAATTGTTTGTATTTCTTTGGTGTTGGTTGTGATCTCTCCTCTTTCATTCATGATTTTGTTGATTTGGGTCATTTCTCTTTGCTTTTGGATAAGTCTGGCCAGGGGTTTATCAATCTTGTTAATTCTTTCAAAGAACCAGCTCCTAGTTTCGTTGATCTCTTCTCCTTTTTTTTGGTTTCTATTTCATTGATTTCTGCTCTGATTTTTATTATTTCTCTTCTCCTGCTGGGTTTAGGCTTTATTTGCTCTTTTTTCTCTAGCTCCTTTAGGTGTAGAATTAGGTTGTGTATTTGAGACCTTTCTTGCTTCCTGAGAAAGGCTTGTATTGCTATATAATGTCCTCTCAGGACTGCCTTTGCTGTATGCCAAAGATTTTGAACAGTTGTGTTTCCATTTTCATTGGTTTCCATGAATTTTTTTAATTCTTCTTTAATTTCTTGGTTGACCCATTCATTCTTTAGTAGGATGCTCTTTAGCCTCCATGTATTTGAGTTCTTTCCGACTTTCCTCTTGTGATTGAGTTCTAGTTTCAAAGCACTGTGGTCTGAAAATATGCAGGGAATGATCCCAATCTTTTGGTACCAGTTGGGACCTGATTTGTGACCTAGGATGTGATCTATTCTGGAGAATGTTCCATGGGCACTAGAGAAGAATGTGTATTCCGTTGCTTTGGGATGGAATGTTCTGAATAGGTCTGTGAAGTCCATTTGGTCCAGTATGTCATTTAAAGTTTATATTTCCTTGTTGATCTTTTGCTTAGATGATCTGTCCATTTCAGACAGGGGGGTGTTAAAGTCCCCCACCATTATTGTATTTTTGTCAATGTGTTTCTTTGCTTTTGTTATTAATTGCCTTATATAATTGGCTGCTCCCACGTTAGCGGCATAGATATTTACAATTGTTAGATCTTCTTGTTGGATAGACCCTTTAAGTAGGATATAGTGTCCTTCCTCATCTCTTGTTACACTCTTTGTTTTAAAATCTAAGTTGTCTGATGTAAGGATTGCCACCCCAGCTTTCTTTTGGTGTCCATTAGCATGGCAAATTGTTTTCCATCCCCTCACTTTCAATCTGGGGGTGACTTTGGGTCTAAAATGAGTCTCTTGCAGACAGTATATGGATGGGTCTTGTTTTTTAATTCATTCTGATAGCCTGTGTCTTTTGATTGGGGCATTTAGCCCATTTACATTCAGGGTAACTATGGAAAGATATGAATTTAGTGCCATTGTATTGCCTGTAAGGTGACTGTGACTGTATATTGTCTGTGTTCCTTTCTGGTCTATCCTGCTTTTAGGCTCTCTCTTTGCTTAGAGGACCCCTTTCAATATTTCTTGGAGGACTGGTTTCGTGTTTGCAAATTCCTTTAGTTTTTGTTTGTCCTGGAAGCTTTTTATCTCTCCTATTTTCAATGACAGCCTAGCTGGATATAGTATTCTTGGCTGCATATTTTTCTCGTTTAGTGCTCTGAAGATATCATGCCCGTCCTTTCTGGCCTGCCAGGTCTCTGTGGATAGGTCTGTTGCCAGTCTAATGTTTCTACCATTGTAGGTTACATATCTCTTCTCCCGAGCTGCTTTCAGGATTTTCTCTTTGTCTCTGAGACTCGTAAGTTTTACTATTAGATGTTGGGGTGTTGACCTATTTTTATTGATTTTGAGTGGGGTTCTCTGTGCCTCCTGGATTTTGATGCCTGTTTCCTTCCCCACATTAGGGAAGTTCTCTGCTATAATTTGCTCGAATATACCTTCCTCCCCTCTCTCTCTTTCTTCTTCTTCTGGGATCCCAATTATTCTAATGTTGTTTCGTCTTATGGTATCCCTTATCTCTCGAATTCTGCCCCCGTGATCCAGTAGTTGTTTATCTCTATTTTTCTCAGCTTCTTTATTTTCCATCATTTGGTCTTCTATATCGCTGATTCTCTCTTCTGCCTCATTTATCCTAGCAGTTAGTGCCCCCATTTTTGATTGCCCTTCATTAATAGCCTTTTTGATTTCGACTGGGTTAGATTTTAGTTCTTTTATTTCTCCAGGAAGGGTTTCTCTAAGAACTTCCATGCTTTTTTCAAGCCCAGCTAGTATCTTTAAAATCATGATTCTGAACTCTAGGTCCGACATCGTACTAATGTCCGTATTGAGTAGGTCCCTGGCAGACGGTACTACCTCTTGTTCTTTTTGCTGAAGTGATTTTTTCCGTGTTGTCATTTTGTCCAGAGGAGAATAGATGAATGAGAGAACAAAATGCTAACAGTTTAACAATGTCCCCAACAAATATACTCTAAACAAATCAGAAAAAACAAACCAGGTGAAAAGGGAAAGAAAGAAAAAAGAATGAAAAAAAAAGAAAAAAAAAGATAAAAACAAACAAAAACAGAACAAAACAAAAAAAACCAGAATATGATCAAATATGATCAGGCTAGTGCATAGATCAGTGCCACACATTAGATTTTGGGCGTATTTTGGTCTGTTAGAAAAAACTGTCTCCTAAAATTTTAAAGAAAGAAAGACTTATATATGTA
>NW_027397090.1:11913134-11929332 GCF_003265705.2 Callorhinus ursinus
AAAAAAGCCATGAATTCTATGTGCAGTATTCCCCTAGCGCTGGAGTTTTCCCGTTCTCCTTTCTCAGTAAACTTGGTCTTGGCTTGCTGGCTGTTCGTGCTTATCTTCTGGGGGAGTGGCCTGCTGCCGTGGTTCCCAAATGTCTTTGCCGGAGGCGGAATTGCCCCGCCCTTGTCGGTCCGGGCTAAGCAAGCTGCTCGGGTTTGCTCTCAGGAGCTTTTGTTCCCTGAAAGCTCTCGGTACAGCTTTGGAGGAGGAGAGTGAAAATGGTGGCCTCCCAATCTCCGCCCGGAGGAGCTGAGAACTCGGGGCCCCGCTCCTCAGTACACCCGAAGAGAAAAGCAGTCACTCCCGTGTCCCCGGTCTCCGGCCGCACTCCGTGCTCACCCGGCCTGGGACCGAGCGTTTCTATCCCTGGCACCCGACCCCGTGTGGAGTCTCCAAACCCAGCAGATCCCTGCAGTGCGCTCCCGCACCGCTCCTCCCGGGGGAGGAAGGGGAGTCTCCCCGGATCTGCCGCTTGTTGGGTCCCTGCTGGAGGAGCAGTGGCCCGACTGGGCCGCGGATCACGCTTTATGGCCACCCCGAGCTGAGAGCCCGCGCCTCGCCTCCGTCTCTGCAGCCGGCTTCCCTGCTCCGATCCCTGGGAGCTCTGCCGCACTCAGGCACCCCCGTTCTTTCTGTGACCCTGAGGGTCCTGAGACCACACTGTCCCGCGAGGGTTCCACCCCCCCCGCTTAGCCACTGGAGCGACGTCCCTCCACGGATCCGGCTTCTAAAAAGTCCGATTTTGTGCTCCGCGGCTCTAGCACTTGCCAGAAGCGGCCGACGGAGGCCCCCTCCCCCGCCGTCTATCCTCCTGAATATCGCCTCGGATTCACTTCTCCCCACATCCTACCTTCCCGTAGGTCGCTTTTCTGTTCAGAGAGTTGTCGCTACTCTCTTCTTCGGTCTCCTGTTGAGTTCGTAGGGGTTCAGAATGGTTTGATCCCTATTCAGCTGAATTCCTGAGACCAGACGAAATCCAGGTCTCCTACTCCTCCGCCACCTTGCTCCGCCCCCTTGGAGCCTTTACATTTTTTAACTCACATTTAGAGAGAAAAGTGGCATAGTCTGGAGAAGGATGGGCAGGAGGTTCTCTCTGATTGACCAGCAGCCAATGGCCCCTTGATGGTCCAGAGCCATTCAGCTCTGGCAAACCTCCACACCCCACCCAGCAAAATGGCAGCTCTGCAGAAGACAACCTCTGATCCTTAGAAGGTGGTATAGTGACCACTTTGTCTCTCTAGCATGTCTCTTGAAGCTCTTACTCTGCCCCCTCCTTTCAATAGGTTACAAAAGGCTCTAAGCACATACGGAACTTTGCCCAACAGGTGCTCTTAACATTTTTATCTAGTGTATTATTTGCCCAGCAATAATTTAGTGTTCTTTAAATAACAAGGCAATTTCCCTACTGACCTGGTTCTTAGAAGGACTTTGCTGATAAATTCTATCTTGTATGTAATATTTAAAATTTTCAGTTTTCAGATGTACTTTGCACTTTCTCATTTGACTCATGGTTACATGAGGCTTCTTGTTTCCTGTTCACACATGTAGAGATTGGGACTCAGAGCTGGGACTCCCAGGTGTGCTGGGAAGAAGAAGAGGAGCTAGGGGAGAGGAAGCTTGTTGAGATCCTCTCAACCACAAGGGGATCATCAGGTGAACCTGCAAAATGCTTTGCTTCATCTGCAAACATTGAAAAAATATTCAGAAATCAGAGAAGTGGACAAATGAGGGTTGAAGGCAGAAAGAGGCATGGTGTGGGTATATTTTGGGGCTCCTTGAATGTTGGGAGGAGAAAAAAATGGTCAAAGGCCAGAGTTTTTCAGGGTATTTTTCTTATCAGGATATGCACTTGAATGGTATGCATCAGAGACGACAGGAGGAGCCTGGGCTTTGTGCTTCCATCTTTGTGTGGCTATAGACATTGGGGGAAACACAGAGGGGAGGGCACAGGGACCCCCTTTGCATAATTAAGAAATGAGGACTGTGGGCAGCTATGACTTAATAAAAACTTGTTGGAAAGACAAACCACCGTAAGGATTTGGTTGAGTGGATTCCTGGTCACACAGAGCCTCCTGGTCAGGGGTGAGCAGTCCTGGTTGGCAGCTTCAGTCTGTTATCCCTGGCTGAGTGGCTGAGCCTTGTTACTTTATTCGCAGTCAGGATACAGTCCCCTGAAGCACCGGGCTCACTGCTAAGAGAGAAAGGAAGATGAGGTTTCCTAAATGCCTGGTGTGGATGACCTCTGCAGGAGGAGTGGGCCACAGCATTCAGAGTTCTCAGGTCATTTCACTGTGTGTTACTTAAAAATATGTCTTAAGTAAGGAGGTGAGCTCTCTGAGGGAAAGGACAGTGTTGAGTTCTGAAATTCAAATAAATCACCCAGATGTATTGTGTTATAATAGCCACATACCTGGATTTTCTGAGATAGTCCTATTTTCAAGTCTCTGCCCTTTATCTGTTATCTTTATTCAATATCAAGTATTCCAAAAATGCCATCGTGTGGTTGACTGCTTTAAAATAAGTAATATTGATAGAGCCCTCACCCACTGTAAGCTGGAATCTCTGAGCTTAGAGTCTAGAGGGCTAGGCAGGCCTGGAGACAAAGAATTATGAAAGAATCTGGTGCATCTAAGATTGTGGGGCATACCCAGTCTCTGGGAGAACCAGGGAGGGTGGCCCAGTGCAGGCTGGAGGGTGGGAAGTCTTTCTAGAAAAAGTAGCATCTAAGCTGAGCGCTCCAGGACCAGTGAATGATGGCCAAGTGGGAAGAGGTAAGACAGATCCTTACACAGAACAGGTGAGGTGTGGGAAAAGTCTGAGAGCCTCGACTGGAGTGTGCTTGGGGTATCAAAGTTTTGTTGGATTTTATAAAAAATGCTTATGTTTGGAAAGGGGTTTGCAAGGATGGGGGTGCTAAAAATAAATTTGGGCAGGTGGGCCATGAGGGTAAGAATGTTTGTGCTGAGATCAATGCTCAATTTCATGTTTTACCAGATCTTTGTGACCAGCTATAGAAGATGGAATAAGGCAAGTCAAGAATAGCAGTCTAGATACGATCAGGAGGCTGGTGCAGGAGTACAGGTGAGAAGCAAAGGGAGCTGGACCTAAAGTTTCATGTTTGGGTTGGAAAGGGAAGAAGACATGACATGCAAGAGCTCTGTAGCACTTAGCATGCCCTTCCTTGTCTCAGATTCCTTTGCTTTTTTTTTCTGCCTCCACTTCTGAATCATGCTGAGATAAGGAACACAGGAAGAAGAGCAGGCTGGGGAGAGGAAGTCACTAGTTTTGGATATGCTATATGTGAGGAGCATCTGTGATACCCAGGTGGAGATGTCCCATCCATAGGGATTGGGGACCCAGGAGAGAGTCAGCCTGCACGACATCTATTTATCTAGGGATCATTGGCCTTCAGGTAGTAGTTGATGTGGTGAGAATGGATGGGTGGACTTTCCAGGGAACAATGGTGGCAGTAGAGAACAGAGCCAGTGACAGACACTGTGAGAGAACCATAGTCAAGGACCGGCTGGGTGAACAGGATGGTGCAGACAGGAAGGCCAGAGGGACTCAGGACTGGTAGACCGGGAGAGGACAGAATTTCAAAAAGGAAGGTGCTTAGGAATGTCCAGGTGCTTCACAGAGGTCAAGGATGAAGGGATTTAAATAGCGGCCGTTAGCTGTGGAAAGAGCCAAGATGCCCATCGACAGATGAATGGATAAAGAAGTTGTGGTATATATACACAATGGAATATTATGCAGCCATCAAAAGGAATGAGATCTTGCCATTTGCAATGACGTGGATGGAACTGGAGGGTACTATGCTGAGTGAAATAAGTCAATCAGAGAAAGACATGTATCACATGACCTCACTGATATGAGGAATTCGTAATCTCAGGAACAAACTGAGGGTTCTAGAGGGTAGGGGGGTGGGGGGATGGGTCAGCCTGGTGATGGGTATTGAGGAGGGCACGTTCTGCATGGAGCACTGGGTGTTATGAACAAACAATCAATCATGGAACACTGCATCAAAAACTAATGATGTAATATATGGTGATTAACATAACAATAAAAAAAATTTGAAAAAAAAAATAAATAGCGGCCGTTAGCCCGGTGACGGGTATTAAGGAGGGCACGTACTGCATGGAGCCCTGGGTGTTATACGCAAACAATGAATCGTGGATCACTGCATCAAAAACTGGTGATGTATTGTATGGTGACTAACATAACATAATAAAATAAAATTTAAAAAAGTAGCAGCCATTCGATTATCACTCAGGAGCTCCTGGGAGATAAGCGCCAATTTCCCTCTGGAGTCCAGAAATGGTGTAAAACTGTCAAGTGATGTGTGTCAGTTTTCTGACACATCGGCTCCCCAGCACACACATTGAGATTGTTAGTCTGTCTCTCCCATATGCCAAATGTGTCCTTATCTCTGGTCTTCGCTGCCACTTACTCTCCTGCCCGAGATGTCCTTTCCCTCTTCTCTTTGACGATCTTACTCCTGCCCCTTTCTCAAGGCTTGGCTCAATCCCTGTTTTGAAAGTCTTCCCTAATCACTCTTTCTTCCCTTCACTCTCCTCCGCCAACCATCCCTTTACTTAGCACCAGCATACTTGTCTCTTAGCCTTTGTGTGATCAGTCCCCCATCCAAGGCCCCTGTAAGGTCATAATGTGTTTGAAGACAAATTACATTTGTTGTAAATATTTCAGAATGTCATGAAAACAGGCAATCGTGCACATGAAAGCAGCACTCATGAGCACTTCTTGAGGATCAACTCCACAATAACATCTTGTCCAAAAAGAAGGTGAACCAAAATAAAGAACTCAGGAACTAGGGGCACCTGGCTGGCTCAGTCATTTAAACGTCTGTGTTCAGCTCAGGTCATGATCCTGGGATCGAGCCCCGCATCAGGCTCCCTGCTCGCCAGGAAGCCTGCTTCTCCCTCTCCCACTCCCCCTGCTTGTGTTCCTGCTCTCGCTGTGTCTCTCTCTGTCAAATAAATAAAATCTTAAAAAAAAAAAAAAAAAAGAAACAGAAGTGTGTTAATTGTGCTACAGTGAAAGGGATAGTAGTTTCTAAAATACTTCTCTGAAGTTCAAAAAGAAATTATGAGAACCTTTAAGAAGCAGAGTTTCCTAAGTTACTGTCTTAAGCCTCAATTTTAGACAGTATGGATGGGCACCTTCTTTTCATCTTTTTGAATATATAAAACATGATTACAAAGGAAACTAATTAAAACTCATCCTAGTTGTAAAATTAATAAGAATTTTGATACAGTAATATGTATGCTTTATTAATACTTTAAAAACCAAATCAAAAGGTAAGTTTAATAATTACTGAAAATTTGAAATTGTGATGAGTATTAATATTTTGAAATATTTACAACAAATGTAATATGGTATGAAAATGTGTGCCACAGTTACTATTTTTTAATTTATTTTTAATGTATAATGTATTATTGGTTTCAAGGGTAGAATTTAGTGATTAATCAGTGATTAATCAGTTATATACAACTCATTAATCAGTTATATACAACTCATTATATCAAATGTCCTCCTTAATGCCCATCACCCAGGTACCCCACCCCCCCCCACCTCCCCTCCAGCAACCCTCAGTTTCTTTCCTAGAGTTAAGAGTCTGTTATGGTTTGTTTCCCTCTCTGTTTTTATCTTATTTTGTTTTTCCTTCCCTTCCCCTATGATCATCTGTTTTGTTTCCTAAATTCCACATATTAAGTGAAATCATATGGTATTCGTCTTTCCCTGACTGATGTATTTTGCTTAGTATAATATCCGCTAGTTCCATCCACGTCATTGCAAATGGCAAGATTTCATTCTTTTTTTTTTTAAGATTTTATTTATTTTTTGACAGAGAGAGACACAGTGAGGGAGGGAATACAAGTAAAGGGAGTGGGAGAGGGAGAAGCAGGCTTCCCGCGGAGCCGGGAGCCCGATGCAGGGCTCGATCCCAGGACCCTGGGATCATGACCTGAGCCGAAGGCAGAGGCTTAACGACTGAGTCACCCAGGTGCCCCGCAAGATTTCATTCTTTTTGTTGGCTGAGTAACATTCCATTGTGTGTGTGTGTGTGTGTGTTTGTGTGTGTGTGTGTGTGTGTGTCTTTTTTATCCATTCATCTGTCAATGGACATCTGGGTTCTTTCCATATTTTGGTTGTGGTGGACATTGATTTGCTGCTATAAACATTGGGATGCATGTGCCCCTTTGGATCACTATGTTTGTATACTTTGGATAAATACCTAGTAGTGCAATTGCTAGATCATAGGGTAGTTCTATTTTTACCTTTTTGAGGAACCTCCGTGTTGTGTTCCAGAGTGGCTACACCAGTTTGCGTTCCCACCAACTGTATAAGCGGGTTCCCCTTTCTCCACATCCTCGCCAACATCTGTTCTTACTTTACTTGTTAATTTTAGCCATTACAGGTACTGTGAATACTACTGTGGTTTGTGGTCTGCATTCATAGTGGAAGGAAATGCTAGATTTTAGTTGGAGGTTAACAAAATGGAAGATGCATTTTTTTCTTAAGTTCACAGGACATCTAAATTCTTTCTTCCCATTGATTTCCAGGACTCCTTAGACCTACATATTAAGAAACCCTCTTGCAATGCTAATACAACTCAGAATCTCATAATTTTTTTAGTCTTGAAAAAAATGTAAATAAATGAATCAGTGAAATGATTTTTTTCCTTTGTCCTTAAATGGTGGTAGAACAAATCACTTTTTTTTTTTTTTGCCATGTTCATTTGCTAATGAGTGACTTGTAGAAAACAGTGCTGGTTTTCTTATCTAATTTTCCCAGCAGCACTTATTGAAAAGACTGTCTTTTTTCCCATTGGATATTTTTTCCTGATTTGTCAAAGATTAGTTGACAGTAGAGTTGAGGGTCCATTTCTAGAGTCTCTATTCTGTCTCAGAGGGGAGAGGGTATGGGGATGGGGGAACAAGGTGATGGGCTTTAAGGAGGGCACATGTTGTGATGAATACTGGGTGTTATATGTAACTAATGAGTCATTGAACACTACATCAAAGACCAATGATGTAGTATACAGTGGCTAACGGAACATAATAAATAAAATTAAAAAAATAAGTGGTATATTTTGAGTATGAAAACAAAGGGAGAAGGCAAGGGGAGAACTTTGTCTTCAGGTTGAATTGTGTTAGGTAGATGTGAGTATTAGCAGTAAAGTAATTGGCCTTGCTTTGGACGCAGTGCATTCTTTCTGGCTCCTTTGTGCTTCCTAGTACTATGTTAGTTGAATGGGAAATTCCCAAAGAGTTGAACTTATGGCTTCAAATCCCTGGGGACATTGAGCCATTTCAGCACAACAACATTTGAAAGTAATACATCAGTTAATAATTTGCCTAGTGAAACTGTTGAACTTTGTCCAATAGAAGAAGTCCCACAAGCTCAAACCAAAGCTTTACTCTTACTGAGGTTACCCCTTTAGAGAGATAAATTGAAGGAAAGACAAGGCAGAGGAAAATAAGGTAGATTCTGGCAAAATTATACCTTCCCAGGATGAGAGCCAGGACAGACATTTACATTCTTTTTAAACTAGGATTCTCTGCAGGATGTGGGATAAAAAGAATTTGCTCATCCAGTGTACATGACCAGTGTTTAATCCACACATTTTTGAGGTTCACTTGAACTTGACTGTGTCCTCATGCTTCCAGGTCCCCTCCAACTTCCTCTTATTATCAACCAGTGAGTCTAAAAGGTATCATTTTCTTCTTTTTTTCCTAGGTGACCTACATATGCTGTTCACCCCTACACTCCCATGTTGAGCTTGCTCTATCAATCAAAGATTGACTCTTTCCCATAAGATAGCCTCCTTGGGTGGTCAGTTGGTGTCCAGATTTCTATATAATGAAGAGGAGAAATTACTCAGCCCCTGTGGAATTATATGAGGAACATTAATAGGAAGATTTCTAGGTTAGAAGGGGTTGGTCCCTTTTTTTCCTTTAGGTCCCATGAAAGTGCACTTGAAGGCACTTTATTAAGTACAGAAGTCAGGTAATAAATTCATTTTTAAATAAACAGACCTACTGCAACTCAGGCAGTAGGTACCACACACTTGGTAGACAAAGATTATCTGTCCAGAAATTTGTTTTTACATACTCATCTCCAACAAGAATAAAAGATGCCACTAGATGTCAAGCACTGTGTGTTATAATAGTCTTCTGTCAAAGCAATAATCATTTGCCTATAGTCAATGAGATATAATACAAATATTAACTACTTTTAAAAAAATATTTATTTATTTGATAGAGCATGAGCAGGAGGGAGGAGCAGAAGGAGAGGGAGAAGCAGATTCCCTGCTGAGCTGAGCAGGGCGCCTGACATGGGGCTTGATCCCAGGACCCTGAGACAATGACCTGAGCCGAAGGCAGATGCTTAACAGACTGAGCCACCCAGGTGCCCCCATATAGTACTACTCTTAAGTTTAGGAGTAGCAAAATCTTTTGCATGTATGAGAGATCACCACAAACTTTCTGAAAACAAAGGCAGGTGTGGGAGATGCTGAATTTACAAGTACTTCACTAGACTTTTCTTTAGAGATATGTAAATTATCTGTTTCTTCTGGTGGGCGAGCATATGCTGTGAAGGGAGAGGCACACTTATTTTTCATGAAGTAAAACTGGAGATAAAGACAAGTAACGAGAAAGAACTTCCTTTAGAAAGAAAGAAGGGAAAGCAGAAGAAACGGTGACTGCATAAAAAGATGAGCCTGGCAAGCACTACCCTCATGCAAGGGTTTGGCCAACTTTGCCTGGGAGCAAGGAATGATACCTTCTGAGTTAGCAAACATAGTTTGTTGGAAGTGGTACATACTTAAATCCTCTGTAAGTTCTTTCAGTTTTCAGTTCTCAGTCTTCAGAGTTGTTGTGAGGGTATTTTTTAGATAAGATTAGCATTTAAATCAGTAGACTTTGAATAAAGCAGATTGTCCTCTTTAATGGGTGTGGGCCTCATCCAAACAGTTCAAGGCCTTAAGAAAAATACTGACTTCTGAGGAAGAGGAAACTCTGCCAGAAGACTGGCTTCAGACTTGAACTGCAGCATCAACTCCTCCCTGGGCCTTTAGCCTGCCAGCCTACTCTGCAGATTTTGAGGATTTGCCAGTTCCTTGTAATAAACTTCTCTCTGTATACTGTCTCTCTCTCCCTATTGGTTCTGTTTCCTCCTTTCATAGAAAGCCCTGAGTACTCTTAAGTTCTTACCATAGTCTGTCTCAAAATGGGAGAGGTATAGGTCCCCAACTCCAGAAGGTACTCAGGATGGGTGACTTGGGTGGACTGGGCAAAAATTGGGGAGTTCTAATTGGCCCTTTTGTATTTGTATTTTTGTATTTCGTATTTGAAGGCTAAAACAGGAAGTGGCCTTGACCCATGATGAGCCAAATTAGGCAGAGACTGTTAATTGGTATCGGTCTCAGCACAAGCTGATCCCACGTTGCAATGCTAGCTTTGGCCCAGGAGGTAGCAGTGCATGCACATGGCGTTGGGGGCATGTGGTGGGATGCCACCTGGCTATACCACCCACTACCCTTATTGTTGCTGTCAGCTGTTTACCCTTGGCTTATGCCACCCTACTTCCATCCTTAGTTCCTTGAAAACGTTGGCTCCTGGCCCTAATTCTATCATCATTTTTCATGACTTCAGCATGTAGAACAGATGACCCATCTAACACTCTGGCCTCTCCTTCCCTTACTTCCCCATTTCCAACAACACATTATTTTCCACCATACTGCAGCCAAGTTTCATCTTAGACCTTGTCATCACCAGTAACTGCTCCAATTCCAAAGTCTCAGTTTCAAAATCCACTCACCCCATGTACTATTTCCTGTACTTCTAGCTTACGTGCTCTAATATCTCTCTGCCACAGGTTTTTGACCAGGGAGACCCACAGATTCCTTGATTCACTGCTTTCCTACTACCCATTAACACCTTTCTGTTTTGTCTGACCCCCTCCTTGTTCTGCTTATCATCTCATGACCCATCATTCCACTGTCACCATCAGCGAAAGCATTCAGCTAGGTGGAAGCAAACTGCATGGACCTCTTTGGCCACTTGAACCTGTGGATTTTTTTTTTTTTTTTTGTAAAATTTATGTGGAATTTATTTATTTATTTTTATTTTTATTTTTTTAACTTTATTTTATGATGTTATGTTAGTAACCATACAATACATCATTAGTTTTTGATGTAGTGATCCACGATTCATTATTTTCGTATAACACCCAGTGCTCCATGCAGTACGTGCCCTCCTTAATACCCACCACTGGGGTAACCCATCCCCCCACCCCCCTCCCTTCTAAAACCCTCAGTTTATTTCTCAGAGTCCATAGTCTCTCCTGGTTCATCTCTCCCTCTGATTCACCCCCCCTTCATTTTTCCCTTCCTTCTCCTAATGTCCTCCGTGCTATTGCTTATGTTCCACAAGTAAGTGAAACCATATGATAATTGACTTTCTCTGCTTGACTTATTTCACTTAAGATAATCTCCTCCAGTCCCATCCATGTTGATGTAAAAGTTGGGTATTCATCCTTTCTGATAGCTGAGTAATATTCCATTATATATATGGACTACATCTTCTTTATCCATTCATCTGCTGAAGGGCATCTCAGCTCTTTCCACAGTTTGGCTATTGTGGACACTGCTGCTATGAACATTGGAGTGCATGTGGCCCTTCTTTTCACTACATCTCTGTCTTTGGGGTAAATACCCAGTAGTGCAATTGCTGGGTCATAGGATAGCTCTATTTTTAATTTTCTGAGGCACCTCCACACTGTTTTCCAAAGTGGCGGTACCAACTTGCATTCCCACCAACAGTGTAAGAGGGTTCCCCTTTCTCCACAACCTCGCCAACATTTGTTTCTTGCCTTGTCAATTTTTGCCATTCTGACTGGTATAAGGTGGTAGCTCAGTGTGTTTTTGATTTGAGTTTCCCTGATGGCTAGTGATGATGAACATTTTTTCATGTATCTGTTAGCTATTGGTATGTCTTCTTTGGAGAAGTGTCTGTTCATGTCTTCTGCCCATTTTTTGCCTTGATTATTTGTTTTTTTGGGTGTTGAGTCTGAGAAGTTCTTTATAGATCTTGGATACCAGCTCTTTATCTGTAGTGTCATTTGCAAATATCCTCTCCCATTCTGTGGGTTGCCTCTTTGTTTTGTTGACTATTTCCTTTGCTGTGCAGAAGTTTTTATCTTGATGAAGTCTCAAAAGTTCATTTTTGCTTTTGTTTCACTAGCCTTTGGAGCTGTATCTTGAAAGAAGTTGCTGTGGCCGATGTCGAAGAGGTTACTGCCTATGTTCTCCTCTAGGATTTTGATGGATTCCTGTCTCACATTGAGGTCTTTCATCCATTTTGAGCTTATTTTGTGTATGGTGTTAGAGAATGTTCGAGTTTCATTCTTCTGCATGTGGCTTTCCAATTTTCCCAGCACCATTTATTGAAGAGACTGTCTTTTTTCCATTGGAAATTTTTTCCTGCTTTGTCAAAGATTATTTGACCATTGAGTTGAGGGTCCATATCTGGGATCTCTATTCTGTTCCATTGGTCTATGTGTCTGTTTTTGTGCCAGTACCATGCTGTCTTGGTGATCACTGCTTTGTAATGTAGCTTGAAATTGGGCAATGTGATGCCCCCAGCTTTGTTTTTCTTTTTCAACATTTCCTTGGCGATTTGGGTCTTTTCTGATTCCATACAAATTTTAGGATTGTTTGTTCCAGCACTTTGAAAAATGTCATTGGAATTTTGATCGGGATGGCATTGAAGGTATAGCTTGCTCTGGGTAGCATAGACATTTTAACAATGTTTATTCTTCTGGTCCATGAGCATGGAATGTTTTTTCATCTTTTTGTCTTCTTCAATTTCTTTCATGGTTCTGTAGTTTCTAGAGTATAGATCCTTTATCTCTTTGTTTAGGTGGTCCTAAGGGAGAAATATAAGCCTCACTCAAAAACATATAAAAACTCTGAATTCACCATCTAACTCTACACCTTAAAGAACTAGAGAAAAAGCAACAAACTATGCCTAAGTCATGAAATAGAAGATAAATAATTAGATTAGAGCAGAGATAAATGAATTAGAAACCAGAAACACAGTAGAGTAGATCAATGAAACTAGAAGCTGGTTTTTTGAAAGAATTAATAAGATCGATAAACCACTGGCCAGACTCATCCAAAAGAAAAGAGAAAGGACTCAAATTAATAAAATTATGAATGAAGGGGGAGAGATCATGACTAACACCAAGGAAATAGAAACAATTATTAGAAATTATTATCAACAACTATATGCCAATAAGCTGAGCAATCTGGATGAAATGGATGCCTTCCTGGAAACCTATAACCTCCCAAGACTGAAACAGGAAGAAATTGACAACCTGGATAGGCCAATAACCAGTAACGAGATTGAAGCAGTGATCAAAAACCTCCCAAAAAACAAGCGTCCAGGGCCTAATGGATTCCCTGGGGAATTCTACTAAACATTCAAAGAAGAAATAATACCTATTCTCCTGAAGCTGTTTCAAAAAATAGAAACAGAAGGAAAGCTTCCAGACTCATTCTGTGAGGCCAGCATTACCTTAATCCCCAAACCAGGCAAAGACCCCATCAAGAAGGAGAATTTCAGACCGATATCCCTGATGAATATGGATTCCAAAACCCTCAACAAAATCCTAGCTGATAGGATCCAACAATACATTAAAAGGATCATCCACCATAACCAAGTGCGATTTACCTCTGGGATGCAAGGGTGGTTCAACATTTGCAAATCAATCAATGTGATAGAACACATTAATAAGAGGAGAGAGAAGAACCATATGGTCCTCTCAATTGATGCAGAAAAAGCATTTGACAAAATACAGCATCCTTTCCTGATTAAAACTCTTCAGAATATAGGAATAGAGGGAACATCCCTCAAGTTCATAAAATCCGTCTATGAAAAACCCACAGCGAATATCATCCTCAATGGGGAAAAGCTGAGAGCCTTTCCCTTAACATCAGGAACACGTCAAGGATGCCCACTCTCGCCACTGTTGTTCGACATATTACTAGATGTCCTAGCAACAGCAATCAGAACAAAAAGAAATCAAAGGTATTCAAATTGTCAAAGAAGAAGTCAAACTCTCTCTGTTCGCAGATGACATGATACTTTATGTGGAAAACCTAAAAGACTCCACCCCCAAACTACTAGAACTCATACAGCAATTCAGTAATGTGGCAGGATGCAAAATGAATGCACAGAAGTCAGTTGCTTTCTTATACGCTAACAATGCAACTGTAGAAAGAGAAATTAGAGAAATGATTCCATTTACGGTAGCACCAAAAACCATAAGATACCTTGGAATACACCTAACTAAAGAGATAAAGAACCTGTGGATTCTTAAAGGACTAGGCCCTCAGTAAATTATTAGGAGAAATGATGAGGGGGTAGGGACATTTAAAAATCTCGAGGGAATTGGAAACTGATGTGTCAGCTTGTAAAATAAAGTTATTTCTTTTGAGTTTATCTTCTTATAGATAGCAAGGATTAACCTTAGCTTTCTGAATCCACCAAATGAAGCAACTTCATGTAATCACTAACTCTGAAAATCTTTTACTTGATATGAATTGCACAAATGGAGATTTTCTTTTGTAATACTTAGGTAACTTTGGGGACTTTAAGGTTTCTTGTATCATATTGAACAAAGAGATCCATTATCACAGATTTTTTGGTTGCCGATTGCCCATTTCCAAAATAGTCTGGTCATATCAATGCCAGCGGGTTGGTAGTTTGAATAATCTTTAAATTTTCTTTTCTTTTTTTTTTGAGATTTTTTTTATTTTTTATTTATTCATGAGAGAGAGAGAGAGAGAGAGAGAGAGAGAGAGAGAGGCAGAGGGAGAAGCAGGCTCCCAAGGAGCAGGGAGCCCGATGCGGGACTCGATCCCAGGACTCTGGGATCATGACCTGAGCCAAAGGCAGACGCTTAACCATCTGAGCCACCCAGGCGCCCTAAATTTTCTATTCACATAGGCAAACCAGTACGTACGTATGACTATTAAAATTAATTGAAATGAGATAAAATACAAAATTTTGTTCCTCTGACAAGCCATAGTTCCTAATGCTCAATATCCATATACAGCTAGTTGCTACCATACTGAACAGTGCAGAGAACATTTCCATCATCATTAAATGTTCTCTTGGGTGGTGCTGTTTTAGATCGGGGGTGGCAAACTACAGTCTTGGGCCAAATCTGGTCTTTGGCTTGTTTTTGTACAGCCTACAAGTAAGAATATTTTTTACATTTTTATTTTTTTTTTCAAATTTTTTTTATTGTTATGTTAATCACCATATATTACATCATTAGTTTTTGATGCAGTGTTCCATGATTGATTGTTTGTTCATAACACCCAGTGCTCCATGCAGAACGTGCCCTCTTTAATACCCATCACCAGGCTGACCCATCCCCCCACCCCCCTACCCTCTAGAACCCTCAGTTTGTTTTTCAGAGTCCATCATCTCTCATGGTTCGTCTCCCCCTCTGACATACTCCCCTTTTCTTCCTCTCCTGTTATCTTCTTCTTTTCCTTTTTTCTTAAAATATGTTACGTTATTTGTTTCAGAAGTACAGATCGGTGATTCAACAGTCTTGCACAATTCACAGCGCTCACCATAGCACATACCCTCCCCAAAGTCTATCACCCAGCCATCCCATCCCTCCCACCCCCAACCACTCCAGTAACACTCAGTTTGTTTCCTGAGATTAAGAATTCCTCATATCAGTGAGGTCATGTGATACATGTCTTTCTCTGATTGACTTATTTCACTCAGCATAACACCCTCCAGTTCCATCCACGTCGTTGCAAATGGCAAGATCTCATTCCTTTTGATGGCTGCATAATATTCCATTGTGTATATATACCAAATCTTCTTTATCCATTCATCTGTCGATGGGCATCTTGGCTCTTTCCACAGTTTGGCTATTGTGGACATTGCTGCTATAAACATTGGGGTACACGTACCCCTTCGGGTCCCTACATTTGTATCTTTGTGGTAAATACCCAGTAGCGCAATTGCTGGATCGAACGGTAGCTCTAATTTCAACTGTTTGAGGAACCTCCATACTGTTTTCCAGAGGGGTTGCACCAGCTTGCATTCCCACCAACAGTGTAGGAGGGTTCCCCTTTCTCCACATCCCCGCCAACATCTGTCGTTCCCTGACTTGTTAATTTTAGCCATTCTGACGGGTGTGAGGTGGTATCTCATTGAGGTTTTGATTTGGATTTCCCTGATGCCGAGTGATGTTGAGCACTTTTTCATGTGCCTGTTGGCCATTTGGATGTCTTCTTTGGAGAAATGTCTGTTCATGTCTTCTGCCCATTTCTTGATTGGATTATTTGTTCTTTGGGTGTTGAGTTTGATAAGTTCTTTATAGATTTTGGATACTAGCCCTTTATCTGATATGTCGTTTGCAAATATTTTCTCCCATTCTGTCGGTTGTCTTTTGGTTTTGTGGACTGTTTCTTTTGCTGTGCAAAAGCTTTTTATCTTGATGAAATCCCAATAGTTCATTTTTGCCCTGGCTTCCCTTGCCTTTGGCGATGTTTCTAGGAAGAAGTTGCTGCGGCTAAGGTCGAAAAGGTTGCTACCTGTGTTCTCCTTTAGGATTTGGATGGACTCCTGTCTCACGTTTAGGTCTTTCAACCATTTGGAGTCTATTCTTGTGTGTGGTGTAAGGAAATGGTCCAGTTTCATTCTTCTGCATGTGGCTGTCCAATTTTCCCAACACCATTTGTTGAAGAGACTGTCTTTTTGCCATTGGACATTCTTTCCTGCTTTGTCAAAAATAAGTTGACCATAGAGTTGAGGGTCCATTTCTGGGCTCTCGATTCTGTTCCATTGATCTATGCGTCTGTTTTTGTGCCAGTACCATACTGTCTTGATGATGACAGCTTTGTAATAGAGCTGGAAGTCCGGAATTGTGATGCCGCCAGCTTTGCTTTTCTTTTTCAGTATTCCTCTGGCTATTCGGGGTCTCTTCTGGTTCCATACAAATTTTAGGATTATTTGTTCCATTTCTTTGAAAAAAGTGGATGGTATTTTGATGGGGATTGCATTGAATGTGTAGATTGCTCTAGGTAGCA
>NW_027397090.1:11934332-11939877 GCF_003265705.2 Callorhinus ursinus
ACCAGACGAAATCTAGGTCTCCTACTCCTCCGCCATCTTGCTCCGCCCCCTCCCATTTTTTACATTTTTAAAGGATTATAAATGCAAACAAAGAATATGTGACTAGGACCGTGTGTAGTCTCCAAAGCCTAAAATATTCATTATCTGGCCTTTTACAGAAAAAGTCGTTAACCTTGTGTCAGGTAAAAAGTTTGTTAAATGTTTATGTTTTTGTAATATATTATGGAATGTAACTCCTTGTGGTTGAGAATCAAATTTTTAAAAAATTTTATTTATTTTTTTTAAGATTTTATTTATTTATTTGTCAGAGAGAGAGAGTGTGCACAAGCAGGGGGAGCGGCAGGCAGAGGGAGAAGCAGGCTCCCCACTGAGCAGGGAGCCCGATGAGGGGCTCGATCCCAGGACCCTGGGATCATGACCTGAGCTGAAGGCAGACTCTTAATTGACTGAGCCACCCAGGCATCTCAAGAATCATATTTTTTACAGTTTATTGTATGGAATCCAATACATGGCTTATGCCTATTGGGTATTATTTAAACATATATTACTGAGAGCTTGTTCAGCAATAGTTTTTGGAAAGTTTTAGATAAATGAGACTTTCAAAAAGATCAAGTTCATGTTTTAGTGGAGTAGGTAGACCTGCAAAGTCTTAGTTATAATACTAATTAGATGCTACTAATAATGGTGTTAAAAATGGTAGTGTTGGCATATAGAGGGTGATGAATTCTGATTACAGGTGTGTGTGGCTGGGGGAGTAAAGGATGCAGCATGTAAATGGGTCTTTGAAGGAAGAGTAGGACTTAAATAGGCAGAGAGGCAGGGAAGGGCAGTCCCAGGTTATTTAAACAGCAGAAGCACACATGTAGAGCAGTGAAAACAAAACACAAGGTGCATTTGAAGAAATACCAGGTAGCCAAATGAGATTTAATCCTAAGATTGTGAGTAAGCCGGGTATCAGGAAAGAAGTAGAGGGTGTTGGAATTTGATGAGAGATGCTGGTTTTCTGTCACTAACCAGTGAATGGGCAGCCTGTCTTAGGTTCTCACAAGAAAGTCCTACTCTGTTGCATGCCTTTTGGGGAAAATGCTATATCCATTTTTATGCTTGTTGTTTTGGCTTCTATACTTATCAGATGTGAGGAAGGGCTTTGAAGCTACTAAAATGATGGACTCAGGGGCATATATAGCAATGGGAAATTGACACAGCATCCCTCGTGATTTAGCTTGACTCGGAACTTTTCTGTTTCCATGATGCTTTGTTCCAGCAAGTCTTGTTTATTGGGAATTGTGGATGGAGAAGGTGGTCACAACCAACCAGTTTGCTGGGTACACCTATAAAAATGTACATTATGCTTGTGACTGCAGGGAAGAAAACTAAAAGAAGAATTTTTTCCCTTGCACACACAGCTCTTATAGAGCTTCATTGTTGCATTCCCAGGAAACAAAGCAGGGTGATAGAATCAATGTGAGAATCATAATGCTATATAACACCATGGGATTGCATCTAATGAACTTAGGTTCCCAGTCCCATTTTCTGGAATTTTTTGATCATGAATATTTGACAAATGGCTTAGCTAAATTCTCTGAAATTCTAGTATTTGGTTTCTGGGAACAAATCAACTGTTCTGTAAGCTTCTTAAATAACACCCATGGCTGATAGAAAACTTCTGAGGAGTTTGGATCTTTCCTCTTTGCACGTGATGACATTCAATGTTTTATCATTAGCTGCACTTGTTCAACTTTCTCATTTTATTTAGCTATCAGAAGTCATTTAATCAAGAGACTATCTTTTCTAACTAATGACTACAAGGTCCAGATACAGAATAGACTGTGCCAAGTTTAGAACCTAGTCAAAATTCATGGATATGACATTTCAGCCTGAACTCAAACCTCTTGGTGTCTGAATTAATTCTTATTTGGCAAAGAATAATTTCCAGGTTTCAAAAAGGGAAAACAAAACAAAAGAAACCTGTGGAAGCATATTTTAAGGCTTCTTGGATACCATATACCATTTAGGGAAAAAAATACACTGATGTTTTAAGAGAAAGCCAATCAGAAACACATGGATTAAATTGCCTTCAAAGGAAAAAAAAAAAAAGCTTTAAAGAATAAGAGGGACTAAGACTTTGGAAAAACCTGATGATGTTTTCAAGACTGAAAAGTTTGGGAAAAAAATGAATAAATCTTTAATATATCCTTAAAATAGATGTCTTTTTATCTAATGAGATTTAATTATCAGTGATTTATCTCCTACTGCCTCTGCCTTGTGGATGAGGAACTTGAGATAATAAGTCTCCACATCATGCCACATGGAGATCAAGGGTTTATCCAGGAGATGGTGGTATCATTCCCTCTGGTCCCAGAGTGTGGGAAGGCGAGGCAGGAGTAATAGTTTGCTAGTAAGTCTTAGAGAGTGATCTAGCATCATGATGAACTACATTCGTTTGGACAAGAGAAACACACTGGTCTTCCATGAAGCCAAAATTCAGGGCTGCACACTAACCAGGGATTACGTAATATTCTCTTTATATCTCTATGTAGCACATTGCATTATAAACGCATGTAATGTATACATAGCCTTTAGTGCTGTCCAAAATTTGAAATGGAAAGAGTGAGGGAGACAGAGAACAAAAGGTAATAGTTATTGTAGGTGATTCCAGGTACCATTCTGCTTAGTGAGCATGAGATGGAAGACAAAGCCCATGTAACTTTCTTAGAGCGTCTTGCTGCACTAAAAGTAACTCTGGTCATTAAATAGACAGGTAAGTGGGATGGGGAAGCAAGATGGTGGAGGAGTAGGAGACCTGGACTTCGTCTGGTCCCAGGAATTCAGCTGGATAGGGATCAAACCATTCTGAACACCTACGAACTCAACAGGAGATCAAACAGGAGAGTAGCAACAACTCTCTGAACAGAGAAGCGACCACTTACTGGAAGGTAGGACGTGCGGAGAAGTGAATCCGAGGCGATATTCGGGAGGATAGACGGCGGGGGAGGGGGCCTCCGTCGGCCACTTCTGGCAAGTGCTAGAGCCGCGGAGCACAAAATCGGACCTTTTAGAAGTCGGCTCCGCGGAGGGACATCACTCCAGTGGCTAAGTGGGGGGTGGAAACCTCGCGGGACAGTGTGGTCTCAGGACCCTCGGGGTCACAGAAAGACCGGGGGTGCCTGAGTGCGGCAGAGCTCCCAGGGATCGGAGCGGGGAAGCCGGCTGCAGAGACGGAGCCGAGGCGCGGGCTCTCAGCTCCGGGTGGCCATAAACTGTGATCCGGGGCCCAGTCGGGCCACTGCTCCTCCCGCAGGGACCCAACAAGCGGAAGAGCCGGGGAGACTGCAAAGTTGTCCATTTGCTTACAGTGTGATCCTTTTCTAAGAATTTTCCAAGAGAAAATTTGATATTATGCAAATTATTTTCTTATGCCCTGACTTTAGGACTTAGCCACTGCCTAAAATAGAACTCTACTGTCATCTGCCTGCAGGAGTCCAGGGACCAAGTGAAGACCAAGAGATTCAGAAGGATAGGAACTTACATCTGTGGCCTAGTACCGTCAACTAATGTTAGTGTTCAGTGGAAAACGTTAAAGACAAAAAGAAGGAAGAGCTGGCTGTAAAATAAATATGAGCAAGAGACATGCTGGGCATAATCCTGATTTTCTGTACCTGGAAGAAATGCAAGGACAAAGGAAATAGAATTGTTAGGGCAGGAGGTAAGGGAAGGAGAGAAGCTCGGCAGGGCCAGGTGCACAGAGGCGGGGACGCGGGTGGGTTCGGTACAGAGGAATCATCATGTTGCGTATGCACAGGATTTTTAAGTGTTTGACTCGTAGTCACAGAAACCCGTGGCTGCTGGTTCTATTGGAAAATTACAGACCCTAAGTCTCCTGAGGATCAGTTACGAAAGTAGGCAGTGACTGATGTAGAAAGAACACAGAATTTGGTGTCAGATGAAAGTCTTTATCTACAAAATGGCTTTGACAATAATGCTTAACCCACTGGCTTGTTAAAAGGCTTAAAGAGATATGCCAAAGTGCCAACATAAGGCTTGGAAAATGGAACGTAGAAAAACCTACTGTTTACTTGGGGGCATTCGGAAATCTCTAAATGTAGATGTATCTGTCAGGTCTTCTGTGAACTTGTAATAAAACTCTATCTTTCTGGATATAGAAAATAAGGGCTGGACGGAAGGCCTTGGAGTCAAATTGATTTGACCTTGAATCACTTCCATGTCTCTAGCCGCCTGATATCCTTGAGGTGATAGCTCAGTCTGACTTGCAGAGTTCTTGGGAAGATTAAATGAGGTGGCAAAGACGTTGAAAGAACTTAACACATAGTTTTCACTCAGAATCTTAGTTCTTTTCTCCTTCACTCTATCTTTGTAGTCTCTCAAACAGATTTAACACAATTAAAAACAAATTTTGGAACTAATTTTGCTTGTGAGATGAAGTTCTGAATTATTTTTTTTTAACTGCTTAAATGACCTCAAATATTTCTAATTAGCAACATTTTTTGAATTTATAGCAGGGTCTAAACATCTGACAATGTGATTTCAAATATCCTTTCTCTTTTACCTCTGAGATTCAGTTTCACTATTTTATACACACACACGCAGACACACAGACACACACACAGATACAAATTCTGTTGTGGTGAAAGATAATTGTTTTTGTTAGCTTTCTTGAGGTATAATTTACCCATAATAAAGCTTATCAGTTTAAAGTATGCAATTCAGTGAATTTTGACAAATATAGTAAATTGGTTCACCACCACTCCTATGATGTTATAGCATATTTTCATCATTCCCTGGTACCTTCTTTATAGTCACTGTCCTTCTACTACCGCCTGATCTCTGACAATCACTGTGTTTTTTTTGTCCCCCTTTTCTTTCCTATATTTTGCCCTTTCTAAAATTTTAAACTAAAGGTGTCATACAGTAGTCTGTTTGTGTCTAGATTTTTTTCAACTTAGCATTGTTTTTGAGATTCAACCATATTGCTAAAAGCATCATTAGTTTGTACCTTCTTATTGACTAGATAATCCCATTTTATCACTGCACTAATTTAGTATACATTCACAAGTTGATGGGCATTTGAGTTTATTCCAGTATTTGGATATTGGGAATAAAACTGATAACGTACATGCATACACAAGTGTTTGTGTGAACGTATATTTACATTTCTCTTGAGTAAATACCTAGATGTGGAATTACTAGGTTTTTGGTAAGTATATGTTTAAATGTATAAGAAACTTTCAAATTGTTTTCCAAATTGCTTGTCCTGTTACTTATTCTCATCAGCAATGTAGAATACTTTCAGTTGCCCCACCTCATAATATTTGACATTGTCAATATTTTAAATATTAGAAATATCTAATGATGCAACGACATGGATGGAACTGGAGGGTGTTATGCTGAGTGAAATAAGTCAATCAGAGAAAGACATGTATGATATGACCTCACTGATATGAGGAATTCTTAATCTCAGGAAACAAACTGAGGGTTGCTGGAGTGGTGGGGGGTGGGAGGGATGGGGTGGCTGGGTGATAGACAT
>NW_027397090.1:11939977-11955138 GCF_003265705.2 Callorhinus ursinus
GGGGGGGGATGGGTTAGCCTGGTGATGGCTATTAAAGAGGGCACGTTCTGCGTGGAGCACTGGGTGTTAATACACAAACAATGAATCATGGAACACTACATCAGAAACTAATGATGTAATTTATGGTTATTAACATAACAATAAAAAATTTAAAGGGAAAAAAGGAAATATCTAATGAATGGGTGTGGTCTCTCATTGTGGTTTTATTTGCATTTCCTTAACGACTCTTGATGTTCAGCATATTTTCATATGCTTATTTCCACCTGCAAATAAGAGTGTAGAGTGTCTGTTCCAATCTTTTGTCTAATTTTTTATTGAATTGTTTGTCTTACTGAATTGTAAGAGTCTTTATAGATTCTGAGTACAAGCACTTTTTTTAAAGTGTATATGTTTGCAAACATCTATCTATCTCAGCCAGCCATCCGTCTGTCTGGTCTATTGTTTCCTTAAAATTATTGAAGAGTAAAGCTTTTAATTTTGATAAAGTATGATTCATTAACTTTTCTTGTATATTTCATGCTTTTTGTGTCCTAGTTAAGAAATTTCTGCCTAACCCAAAGTTTCACAGTTTTTTCTCTTTTCTTCTAGAAGTTTTAAGCTTTTAGCTCTTTTATTTAGGTATATGATCTCTTCTGAGGTATTATATGAGGTGAAGTTTAATTTATTTTAATATAAAGGTACACTCATTCCATTGCAATTTGTTGAAAACAAAATCCTTTTCCATTTGACTTATTTTGACACATTGCTACATCCAGTTGTAAACATATGTGTGGATTTATTTCTGGGCTTTCTGTTTTATTCATCTGTATGCATTATGTCAATACCAAGCCATCTTACTCACTGTAGCTTTAGAGTTAAGTATTGAAATTAGATAGTGTGAGTCTTTCAACTTTATTTTTAATTTTAAAATTGGTTTGTCTATTCTGGATCTCTTGCATTTCCATATGAATTTAGCATTAGCTTTCAAATTGTTACAAAATATAGTTGGGATTTTGTTTGGGAATGCACTGAATCTGTAGATCAATTTGGAGAAAACAGTGATCTTAAAAATAAATGCCTTCAGCTCAGGTCATGGTCCCAGGGTCCTGGGATCGAGTCCTGCGTCGGGCTCCCTGCTCCTTGGGAGCCTGCTTCTCCCTCTACCTCTCTCTCTCTCTCTCTCTCTCTCTCTCTCTGTCTTTCATGAATAAATAAATAAAATCTTAAAAAAAATAAAAAAATAAAAAATCCTCTTCCAGTCGCTTCTCGGCCTTTTGGCTAAGATCAAGTATAAAAATAAAAAGTCTTCTTGTAGTGAAAATGATACAGCTCTGCATTTGTTTTCTTTAATTTGTCTCAGGAATATTTTGCAATTTTCAGTGAGTATGACATACATATTTTATTAAATATATTCCTTATTTCATGTTTAATTCTAATGTAAATGCTATTTCTTTAAAAATAAAATTCTGATTATTTGTAGCTAATATGTAGAAATTGTTAAATATTTATCTAGTATACCATAATCTTGGTAAACTGACATTATTTCTGGGATCCTTTTTGAAAATTCCTTAGGAATTTTTATAGATAAACGTGTCCTCGTGAGAACAAAGACAGTTTGAATTCTTCCTTTACAATATGTATTTCATTCGTTCATTCATTCATTCATTCTTCCTTTATTGCTCTGGCCATAATTTAGACCATAATGTTGAATGGAAATAATGAGAACAGACATCCTTGTCTTGTTCTTCATCTAAGAAGGAAAACATTCAGTCTTTATCCAATAAGTATAATATTAATTGTAGATTATTTGTGGGTGCCCTTTATTAGATTTAGAAAGTTCTCCTTTATTCCTAATTTGTTGGAAAGGTTTTTTTTTTCATAAATGAATGTTAAATTTTTTCAAATCCATTTTATGAATCTATTGGGTTGTTTATATGTATTTTCTTTTTATGACTCTTAATGCGGGGTATTATATTAATGGACTTCCAAATGTTAAACCTACCTTGAATTACTGGGTTCGCTTCAGTTTACTAAATTTTTGTTAAAGATGTTTGCTTATATTCACGAGAGATACTGTTCAGTTATTTTCCTGTAACTTCTTTGGTTTTGGTGTCAAGGCAATGGTGGTCTCATCACTGAGTTGGAAGGGTTTCCTTCTGTGGTATTTGGTAGAATAGTTGGAATGAAATTTGCATTATTTCTTATTTAAAAGTTTTAAAGGATATGCTGGGGAACACATCTGTGCTCAGAGTTTTCTTTTTGGGAAGTTTAAAAATGATCAGTTCAATTTCATTATTAGGTGTAGATTTTCAGGTTACCTTCTTGTTTTGTGCTGAGCTTTGGTAGCTGGTATCTTTCAAGGAATTTGTTTCATCAGGTTGCTGGACTTCTTTTAAAAATTCTTCATAATAATCCCTAATTAAAATTTTAATGTATGTAGAATGTGTAGTGATGTCCTTTCTCTTGTTCCTGATATTTTTAATTCTCATCTTCTTTCTCTTTTTCCTTATCAGCTTGCTAGAGGTTTATCCAGTTCAATGATCTTTAGAACCAAGTTTTTAATTCATTAGTGTTATCTATTTTATATTGTTTTCTGTTTCATTAATTTCTGCTCTGCTTTTTAAAAAATTTCTTCTTCCTGCTTGCTTTGGGTTTACTTGCTGTTCTTTAACTATTATTGTACTACCATTTATTTCTCTTTTTAGCTTTGTCAGTATTTGCTTTATATATTTAGGTGTTTCTAAGTTGGGCACATAAATATTTATAATTGTTATATTTTCTTGATGTGTTTACTCACTTATTATATCATCACTATCATCATCTTTGTCTCTTTTTATCATTTTTAGTTTAAGGTCTGTTTTGCCTGGTATAAGTATAGCTACCCCTGCTTTTTTGGTTAGCATTTGCTTGAAATGTTTTTTTCCATCTCTTCGCTCTCAGTCTGTGTGTGTCTCTTGTAGGTTAAAGTGAGTCTTTTAAAGGCAGCATATTGTTCGATCTTTTTTATTTTAAATCCATTCAGCTATTCTATGTCTTTTAATTTGATAATTTAATCCATTTACATTTAAAGTAATATTAATGAGTAAGGACTTACTATTGCCCCCTTTTTTTTTGAGAGAGAGACAGAGTGGGCACACACATGGCGGGGGGATGGACAGAGTGAGAGGGAGAGAGAGAACCTTAAGCAGGCTCCATGCTCAGCCCACATGAGGCTCACTTTCACTGCCCTGAGATCATAACCTGAGCCAAAATCAAGAGTTGGACACTTATTGGACTGAGCCACCCAGGTGCCCCACTACTGCCATTTTTAAAATGTATTTTGATTGTTTTGTAGATCCATTGTTCCTTGTTTCTTATCCTGCTGTCTTGTGTGTGTGTGTGCATGTGTTCTGATGTCTTTTGGTAGAAGTATGTTTTGACTTCTTTATCATGTTCTTTTTTGTAATTATTATAGGATTCTCTCTTGCAGCTAACATAAAATATCTTCCACTTAAAACACTCTATTTTATTTATTATTTTTGGTTTATTTTTTTTGTAACAACATATTTTAAACTGATAAAAACTTCACTAGAATTTGTAAATGTTATGCTTTTACTTTCCCTCCCTCTCACATTTTAGCTTATTGTCTTTATAATTTACATATTTTTTATATGGTGTACCTAATAATAGGTTATTATGGTTATTTTTACTATGTTCACTTTTAAAGCTTTTAAACTGGAGTTGTTAGTGAATTATGCACCATTATTATATAGCAGAATCTAACTATAACTATATATTTATCATTATTGGTGAGATTTATGCTACCTTTTTATGTTTTTATGATGTTAATTAGCATTGTTTAACTTCTACTTAAAGAACTCCCTGTAGTATTTATTCTAAGGCAGGACTGGTGTTAATGAACTCCCTCATCTTTTGTTTGTTCAGGAAAGCCTTTATCCATCCTTTGTTTCTGACAGCTTTTTCAGGCTTATAGATTTCTTGTTTGATAGTTATTTTCTTTTAATATTTTGAATATGTCATTCCATTCTCTCCTGGCCTGAAAAGTTTCTGTTGAGAAATCTGCTCGTATTATCATGGGGGTTACCTTAAATATAACTTCTCTTTTTTCTCTTGCTGCTTTGTAAATGCTTTCTTTGTCTTTAACTTTTGACAGTGTCATGGTAATGTGTCTTGGTATAGCCCTGTTCAGGTTCAACCTGTTGGGGGATCCTTTAGGCCTCACAGATTTTGATACCTATTTCCCTCCCCAGGTTTGCCAAGTTTTCAGCCATTATTTTTTGAAATATCCTTTCTATCCCTTTCTCTTCTCCTGGAATTCCCATAATGTGAATAGTTTTTTATTTTGTCCTATAATTCATGTAGGCTTTCTTTACCATTTTTCATTCTTTTTTCTTTTTACTCCTCTGACTGGCTAATTTCCAGTGTCCTATTTTCTAGGTCTCTGATTCTTTTTTCCATGTGGTTGAATCTACTTTTGAAACTCATTGAGGGGCGCCTGGGTGGCTCAGTTGGTTAAGTGACTGCCTTTGGCTCAGGTCATGATCTCAGGGTCATGGAACCAAGCCCCTCATCAGCTCCCTGCTCAGCGTAGTCTGCTTCTCCCTCTCTCTCTGACCCTCCTCCCCACTTGTGCTCTCTTTCTCTGCCTCAATTAAAAAAAAAAAACACCTCTTTATTGAATTCTTTCAGTTCAGTTACTGTATTTTTCAACTCTAAGATTTCTGTTTGTTTGTTTTTAATGGTTACTTTATCCTTGTCAAACTTTTCATTTTGTTCATGCATTGTTTTCCTAATTTCATGTAGTCATCTGTGTTTTCTTGTAGTTCACTAAATGTTCTTAAGAGGATTATTAAGAATTCTTTGTCTAACAGTTCATACATAACCATTTCTTTAGTATCTCTTATTGGAGCTTTATTAGTTAGCTTTAGTGATATCCTATTTACCTGATTTTTTGTGTCCCTTGATTCCTTACATTGGTGTATGCGCATTTGAGTAATTAAGCTCCTTTTTCAGACTTTACAGATTTGGTTTGGCAGAGACTGTTCTTTACCATCCAACTCATTTGAGTTTCTGGATGTGTCTTCTTGTAATGTCCTTGGGCAGGTGGGGCCTGCTATTATGGTTTATTTTTGGGCGAGGCAATGAATTGAGCTTTGAGGATGGGGATGGGGTGGAGTGTGCCTCTGGCTAAGAATAGCTACATAGAAATGCTATCTTAATTCCCTACCTAAGTGAGGCTGTAGGATGAGCTCTGTGGATACTAGTTGTTTTTGTGAGGGCCAGTGAAGTCAGGAATGACTTATTTCAGCATCTTGGTGATGTCACTGGCTATCTAGTTTCTTAATGTGGAAGCATAAGTAATTGACTTGAGGTATTTATTCTTTTCTGATATCGGTATTTGAGATTATAAAAAAATTCTTATAAATACTGCTTTAGCTGTATTGTACAACTTTTGATATGTGTGTGTGCATTTTTATGAAGTTCAAATATTTTCTAATTCCCTTTTCATATATTCATTGAGACATGGGTTATGTAGAAATGTGTCATTTAATTTTCAGAGATCTGAGGGTTTTCTGTGTATATTTCTGTTATTGGCTTCTAATTTAATTATATTGTGATCAGACAATATACTTTGTATTTTTAAGTACTTTTAAATTTGTTGGTGCTTGTTTTGTGGCCAGACCGTGGTCTGTTTTGTTAAATGTTTTGTGTGCACTGGAATATAATGTCTATTACATATAGTGTTCAATAAATGTCAAGTTGATCGAATGTGTTGTTCAAATCTTCTGTATCCATACTGATTTTGTCTGCTTTTTCCATTGTTGAGTCAGAAGTGTTGAAATCTCCAATTATCAACTTTTTGATTTGTCTCTTTTTTCTTTCACTTCTGTCACTTAATGGCTTACTGTATTTTAAAATTATGTTATTAAGTACATATGCTTTCAAGATTGTTATGTCTTCTTGATGAAGTGACATCTTTATTATTATGAAATGACCTTTATCCCTGGTAATATTATTTACTCTGAAATCCCCTTTGTCTGATATTTATATAGCCATTTCATCGTTCCTTTGATTTGTGGTTATATGGTATATTTCTTTCCATTCATTTACTTTTTCATTTATCTGTATTTATATTTTAAAAAGTTTTAATGTAGGTAGCATAGTATTAGATCTTTCTTTAATTATCAGTCTGGGAATCTGTGCTTTTTGTTGCAATGCACTTACATTTAATGTGATTATCAATATGATTGTGTTTAAATCTACCATCTTGCCATGTGTTTCCTGTACGTACCATCTTTTTTTTTTGGTAGTTTTTCTCTCTTTCTTTTGCATAAATTGAATAATTTTGTAATTCCATTTTATTTCCTTTGTTGATTTATTATATATAAATGTGTATATGTATTTATTAAATATGTAAATGTATTTTGGTATTGTTTTTTAGTAGTTGCTCTGGGGTTTATAATATTCATCTCCTGCTTGACATATTTCATCACTGCACCTCAGGGTAATAACCATACAAAAGTACATTTCTAAGGGCGCCTGGGTGGCTCAGTTGGTTAAGTGTCTGTTCCACACGGGGCCTGCCTCTCCCTCTCCCTCTGCCTGCCACTCACCCTGCTTGTGCACTCACTCTCTCTCTGTCAAATAAATAAATAAAATCTTTAAAAAAAAATTGGTTGTGATGTGCCTTGCTGAGAAGTTCTTTATGTTTCTTCTGCTTGGGGTTTGTTGACTATTTTGGATCTGTGAGTTTATGGTTTTCGTCAAATGTGGAAAAATGTATGTCATTATTTATTCAAATATTTTTTTCTTCCCTAACTTCCTTTAGCCTTCAGTTACACATTTGTTAGAATGTGTGTTATTGTCCCACAGTATTATTGATATTCTGTTCAGCTTCTTTAATCTCTGTTTCATTGTAGATTGTTTCTATCACTATGTCTTATCAACTTTTTCCTCTACATTGTCTAATATAATGTTAATTATATTGTATTATTTATGTATCACATTTTTAATCTGTTGTATATGTTATTTATAATGTGTATATATAATGTATTTTTTATTTATGAAAATTCTTTTGGGGCTTTCTTATATCTTATATTTCTCTGTTTAACACCTTTGGTCTTCCAACTCTATCATCTGTGTTATTTCTGGGTCTATTTTTGTTCATTGTTTCTCTTGATGTGGGTCATATTCTCCTACTTCTTTGCATACTTGGTAATTTTTTATTGGATGAAAAATTTCTGAATTTCATTTGTTGGGTGCTATGTATTCTTTTAAATCTTACTGGGTTTTGTTTTGAAACCCAGTTATTTAGACTCAGTTTGATCCCTTGAAACATACTTTTTAACTTTGTCAGGATAGGTCTAGAAGTACTTTTTGTCCAGGATAAATTTGGCTCTACCACAAAAGAAAACCCTGCTGAGGAACACATGTGTGTCCTTTATTTTAGGAAGTGTTTTCATTTAGGGTTGTAGGAGTTAGAACTAACTCACTGTTTTTTTGTCTTTTGCCTCCTCTTTTTCAGTGGTACTTCTGTGGTCTTCTGGAAAAATACATAATACATATTTTTCATAATGTAACCATATACAGAAAATAGATAAACTCAAACGTAGGAACAATTTATAAAATAATTGGCCTGTGCTTTTAAAAGTGCTAAGGTCACAAAATATAGAGAAAAACTGAAGGACTTTTTCAGATGAAAAGAAAGTAAAGAAACAGGACAACTAAATGGAGTGAATGACTAGATTGGATTTTGGGTTGGGGGAAAAGTCTAAACTATATTATTGAAACAACTGTAAAATTTGAATATGATCTGTGGATTAGATAATAGTAATATAACACTGTTAAACTACACTGATTCTGATAATTGAACTGTGGTCGAGTAAGTAGATGTTCTTGTTCTTAAATACATGCTGAAGTCAGGGTGCCCAGGTGGTGCAGTTTGTTGAGTGTCCAACTCTTGATTTTGACTCAGGTCGTGATCTCACATGGTCTGTATTGTTAAATGGTTGTGAGGTTGTGAGATTGAGCCCTGCATTGGGCCTCTCTTTTGGGCAAGGAGCCTTTAGGATTCCCTCCACCCCACATCGCTGTATGCATGCACACTCTTTCTTTGCTCTCTATTTAAAAAAAGGAAGAAATACATGCCAAAGTATTTAGGGTTATGGGCATGATATATACAAGTTTCTTTTAAGTGGTTTAAGAAATTAAACACACACACACAGGCACATGTACATAGCACAAGCAAGCAAATGATAATGCAAGTTGAAGAATATGTGACTATTGTTGAATCTGGAAAAGAGATACACAGATTCTTTGTATCTTTCTTAACAGCTTATCTGAAAGCTTGAAATTATATGGAAAAAATTCACCAAAAGTGAATTGGCTCGAACACAGAGGATTGAATTTCTTTTTATTGCTAGGTGTACATTGCTTAACCTTTTGGGAGTTGATGGATTCATTCTAAACATAGACAAAGTGGTATGATTTATAATTTTCTCCTGATTGCCCCCCCTTTTGAATCAAATTGAGCCACAACCCAGCAGCTCTCTGATGCTAGAACTGATATGATAGTAGCTTATCTTTGTCAGTCAAGGAGACAATTTACCGCATGCCTCCCTGTCACTCCCCGTTACCAGTGGCATGAAACTGACACCGAAAGAGAAGAGGGCATAAGAAATAGCAGTCCTTTCTTCCTGGAGTCATTCATCATAAGCTTTAGTAGCAGAATGTTCCCAAAGTCTTAGTGTAGCCTCATGAAACCAGAGCTGACTTCTTGCTAAATTCCAATATTAGTCACAGTTCTGTGGTCACGGTGCTTTTTTTTTTTTTAATTTTGTTTTATTTTTTGTTTGTTTAATACAAAAACTTTCTCATGATGGAAACACTTTATTTTGGGTGGAACCGGTAGAGCTGGGGTCAGGGGAGAAGAAGAGGGAAAGGTAGTTGTCATCCTCCATTACAGGTGACCACAGAAGGCACTAGTGGAGAAAAATATCTTTCTGAAAGCGGTGGCCATTGTCAGACTCGGTCAAGCGGGAAAAATGTGGGCAGTGTTACAAGTGAATGAAAACTTTTCAGCAAGGGTGTTTGTATGTGTGTGGTGAGGACACCATATGAAAGTTAAAACAACCCACCGTGAGTTGTTCACAGCTTCACTCACCTCGTTCTGGTTACAGATAGCCCCATATACCTCTTTGTCTTTGCTTGTTAACAGAGAAAAATGCATCTGATCTCCGTGTCTTGTCCATATGATTAATGGGGACATGACTGCAGGGATAAATGCTATTTCCTTTCATGCATCCTTGGCATCAAGTAGCACCTGCTCAGTTACCAAGAAATGTTCTCTTACAATCAGTAGATGAAGTTGGGGTGAACCAGAGTGAGCGTCCTCGACTAATGGTAGTGTTTAACAAGGCAGGAAGCTGAGTTGTAAGAGGGACACTGGAGGGTCATGTGTTTGGTTTCTTTGATCAGTTTGAATACGGCCAGGCACCAATACCTGCCCGTGGTTCCATGAAAATTGTCCTCCCTCTGGGCGCCTGGGTGGCTCAGTCAGTTAAGCGTCTGCCTTCGGCTCAGGTCATGATCCCGGGGTCCTGGGATCGAGTCCCGCATTGGGCTCCTTGCTCAGTGGGGAGCCTGCTTCTCCCTCTCCCTCTGCCGCTCCCCCTGCTTGTGAGCTCTCTCTCTGTCAAATAAATAAATAAATAAAATCTTTAAAAAAAAAAAAAGAAAAAGAAAATTGTCCTCCCTCCAATAACACCTTTTTCCCTAGGAGAAAACTGAAAAGCTTCAGATAAATTGATAGTGTAACTATTCCTAGGGCTGGTCCTGAATGAAATTACTCTCTCGCGTTGTGTCCTTATGCTCCAGTTGCCCTTTTGGGCGTTCTTGTCTCACCCCTTCTCTTCCCCTAAAGTCAGGTTAGAAGCCTTCACCTGACCCTTAAGATTGAGGTCTGGACAAGTGAAGGTTTAAAGAGAAATGGTCAAGTACTGATCTAGATGACTTTAAATGATTTAAATGGTCTCTTGTCTATCCACAAACTTTCTGTAAATATTATTGTCCTTATTTTAGAAATGACGAATTTGAGGTAGGTACCCGAAAGATAAGCAGTTTTACCCAGGGCAAACATCATATTTAGAAGAAGTAGGATTCAAGCCCAGTTCTGCCTGACTCCAAGAGTCACCTTTGGTACCAGGTTGTAGAGATGGAGATCTCCCATCCTGCTCTGTCCTTCCCACAAAAAACTGCCCCTTCATTCAACAAATACATCTTGAATACTCTGTATGCTGGGCACCGGGCCAGGTGTTGGGGAAACAATGCTGTTGAGACTAATAGAGTTGCTGCTTTCACAAAAATCACAAGCTAGTGGGGGACATCAAAACAAAACAAGACAAAACAAAACAACCGAACACATAAAAATATAATTACAGAGTTGGATAAGTTTTATGGAAGGAAAAATGCATGGTGGTATGATAGAAAAAATACATGTGTAGGGAGGTAGTTTATGTGCAATTTGGTTAGAAACAGACTCTCTGAGCTGGTGACAATGAGACCTGAGACTTCAAGGATGGGGGGTAGAAAGCCATAGAAGGCAGTGAGCTGTGAATGTTTCAGACAAAAGGAACAGTAAACGCAAATGCCCTGAAGCAAGGAGGAGAAGGTCTGTTCGTGGAACTGAAATGACACCAGTTGGGTAAGCTCAGAGAAAGATAAGACCTGGGGGGGCACCTGGGTGGCTCAGTTGGTTAGGCGACTGCCTTTAGCTCGGGTCATGATCCTGGAGTCCCGGGATCGAGTCCCTCATCGGGCTCCCTGCTCAGCGGGGAGTCTGCTTCTCCCTCTGACCCTCTTCCCTCTCATGCTCTCTATCTCTCATTCTCTCTCTCTCTCTCTCTCTCAAATACATAAATAAAATCTTAAAAAAAAAGTTTAAAAAAGAAAGAAAGGTAAGACCCGGGATTGGAGAATGAGGCTGAGCAGGATCACGGAGGTCTTTACAGAATTCGGTTGCACTCCCAGGACATGAAGCAGGAGGGGAGTGGTCATGTCATGCAAACTCCCAAACTCCCAAGGTTCAGCTCTTTTTTTTCTTAATTTTTTATTGTTATGTTAGTCACCGTATATTACATAATTTGTTTTGGTGTAGTGTTCCATGATTCATTGTTTGTTCGTAACACCCAGTGCTCCATGCAGAATGTGCCCTCCTCAATACCCATCACCAGGCTAACCCATCCCCCCACCCTCCTCCCCTCCAGAAACCTCAGTCTGCCCTTCAGAGTCCATCATCTCTCCTGGTTCGTCTCCCCCTCTGACTTACTCCCCTTCATTCTTCCTCTCCTGCTATCTTCTTCTTTTTCTTTTTTCTTAAAATATGTTGCGTTATTTGTTTCAGAAGTACAGATCTGTGATTCAACAGTCTTACACAATTCACAGCACTCGCCATAGCACATACCCTCCCCAATGTCTATCACCCAGCCACCCCATCCCTCCCAACCCCCACCACTCCAGCAACCCTCAGTTTGTTCCTGAGATTGAGAATTCCTCATATCAGTGCGGTCATATGATACATGTCTTTCTCTGATTGACTTATTTCACTCAGCATAACACCCTCCAGCTCCATCCATGTGGTTGCAAATGGCAAGATCTCATTCCTTTTGATGGCTGCATAATATTCCATTGTGTACATATACCACCTCTTCTTTATCCATTCATCTGTCGATGGACATCTTGGCTCTTTCCACAGTTTGGCTATTGTGGACATTGCTGCTATAAACATTGGGGTGCACGTACCCCTTCGGGTCCCTACATTTGTATCTTTGGGGTAAATACCCAGTAGTGCAATTGCTGGATCGAACGGTAGCTCTAATTTCAACTGTTTGAGGAACCTCCATACTGTTTTCCAGAGGGGTTGCACCAGCTTGCATTCCCACCAACAGTGTAGGAGGATTCCCCTTTCTCCACATCCCCGCCAACATCTGTCGTTCCCTTACTTGTTAATTTTAGCCATTCTGACGGGTATGAGGTGATATCTCATTGAAGTTTTGATTTGGATTTCCCTGATGCCGAGCGATGTTGAGCACTTTTTCATGTGCCTGTTGGCCATTTGGATGTCTTCTTTGGAAAAATGTCTGTTCATGTCTTCTGCCCATTTCTTGATTGGATTATTTGTTCTTTGGGTGTTGAGTTTGATAAGTTCTTTATAGATTTTGGATACTAGCCCTTTATCTGATATGTCATTTGCAAATATTTTCTCCCATTCTGTCGGTTGTCTTTTGGTTTTGTGGACTGTTTCTTTTGCTGTGCAAAAGCTTTTTATCTTGGTGAAATCCCAATAGTTCATTTTTGCCCTGGCTTCCTGTGCCTTTGGTGATGTTTCTAGGAAGAAGTTGCTGCGGCTGAGGTCGAAGAGGTTGCTACCTGTGTTCTCCATTAGGATTTGGATGGACTCCTGTCTCACGTTTAGGGCTTTCAACCATTTGGAGTCTATTTTTGTGTGTGGTGTAAGGAAATGGTCCAGTTTCATTCTTCTGCATGTGGCTGTCCAATTTTCCCAACACCATTTGTTGAAGAGACTGTCTTTTTTCCACTGGACATTCTTTCCTGCTTTGTCAAAGATAAGTTGACCATAGAGTTGAGGGTCCATTTCTGGGCTCTCGATTCTGTTCCATTGATCTATGTGTCTGTTTTTGTGCCAGTACCATACTGTCTTGATGATGACAGCTTTGTAATAGAGCTGGAAGTCCGGAATTGTGATGCTGCCAGCTTTGCTTTTCTTTTTCAATATTCCTCTGGCTATTCGGGGTCTCTTCTGGTTCCATACAAATTTTAGGATTATTTGTTCCATTTCTTTGAAAAAAGTGGATGGTATTTTGATGGGGATTGCATTGAATGTGTAGATTGCTCTAGGTAGCATTGACATCTTCACAATGTTGGTTCTTCCAATCCATGAGCATGGAACATTTTTCCATTTCTTTGTGTCTTCTTCAATTTCTTTCATGAGTATTTTATAGTTTTCTGAGTACAGCTCCTTTGCCTCTTTGGTTAAATTTATTCCTAGGTATCTTATGGTTTTGGGTGCAATTGTGAATGGGATCGACTCCTTGATTTGTCTCTCTTCTGTCTCGTTGTTGGTGTATAGGAATGCCACTGATTTCTGTGCATTGATTTTATAGCCTGCTACTTGACTGAATTCCTGTATGAGTTCTAGCAGTTTTGGGGTGGAGTCTTTTGGGTTTTCCACATAAAGTATCATATCATCTGCAAAGAGTGAGAGTTTGACTTCCTCTTTGCCGATTTGGATGCCTTTGATTTCTTTTTGTTGTCTGATTGCTGTGGCTAGGACTTCTAATACTATGTTGAATAGCAGAGGTGAGAGTGGACATCCCTCCCGCGTTCCTGACCTTAGGGGAAAAGCTCTCAGCTTTTCCCCATTGAGAATGATATTCGCCGTAGGTTTTTCGTAGATGGCTTTTATGATATTGAGGTATGTACCCTCTATCCCTATACTCTGAAGAGTTTTGATCAAGAAAGGATGTTGTACTTTGTCAAATGCTTTTTCTGCATCTATTGAGAGGATCATAGGATTCTTGTTCTTTCTTTTGTTAATGTATTGTATCACGTTGATTGATTTGCGGATGTTGAACCAGCCTTGCAGCCCAGGGATAAATCCCACTTGGTCGTGGTGAATAATCCTTTTAATGTACTGTTGGATCCTATTGGCTAGTATTTTGGTGAGAATTTTTGCATCCATGTTCATCAAGGATATTGGTCTGTAATTCTCCTTTCTGATGGGATCTTTGTCTGGTTTTGGGATCAAGGTAATGGTGGCCTCATAAAATGAATTTGGAAGTTTTCCTTCCGTTTCTATTTTTTGGAACAGTTTCAGGAGAATAGGTATTAATTCTTCTTTAAATGTCTGATAGAATTCCCCTGGGAAGCCATCTGGCCCTGGGCTTTTGTTTGTTGGGAGATTTTTGATGACTGCTTCAATTTCCTTAGTGGTTATAGGTCTGTTCAGGTTTTCTATTTCTTCCTGGTTCAGTTTTGGTAGTTGATACATCTCTAGGAATGCACCCATTTCTTCCAGGTTATCTAATTTGCTGGCATAGAGTTGCTTATAATATGTTCTTATAATTGTTTGTATTTCTTTGGTGTTGGTTGTGATCTCTCCTCTTTCTTTCATGATTTTGTGGATTTGGGTCATTTCTCTTTTCTTTTTGAGAGGTCTGGCCAGGGGTTTATCAATCTTGTTAATTCTTTCAAAGAACCAGCTCCTAGTTTCGTTGATCTGTTCTACTGTTCTTTTGGTTTCTATTTCATTGATTTCTGCTCTGATCTGTATTATTTCTCTTCTCCTGCTGGGTTTAGGCTTTCTTTGCTGTTCTTTCTCCAGCTCCTTTAGGTGTAGGGTTAGATTGTGTATTTGAGACCTTTCTTGTTTCTTGAGAAAGGCTTGTATTGCTATATACTTTCCTCTCAGGACTGCCTTTGCTGTATCCCAAAGATTTTGGACAGTTGTGTTTTCATTTCATTGGTTTCCATGAATTTTTTTAATTCTTCTTTAATTTCCTGGTTGACCCATTCATTCTTTAGTAGGATGCTCTTTCGCCTCCATGTATTTGAGTTCTTTCCGACTTTCCTCTTGTGACTGAGTTCTAGTTTCAAAGCATTGTGGTCTGAAAATATGCAGGGAATGATCCGAATCTTTTGGTACCGATTGAGACCTGATTTGTGACCTAGGATGTGATCAATTCTGGAGAATGTTCCATGGGCACTAGAGAAGAATGTGTATTCCGTTGCTTTGGGATGGAATGTTCTGAATATGTCTGTGAAGTCCATTTGGTCCAGTGTGTCATTTAAAGTCTTTATTTCCTTGTTGATCTTTTGCTTAGATGATCTGTCCATTTCAGTCAGGGGGGTGTTAAAGTCCCCCACTATTATTGTATTGTTGTCAATGTGTTTCTTTGCTTTTGTTATTAATTGCCTTATATAATTGGCTGCTCCCATGTTCGGGGCATAGATATTTACAATTGTTAGATCTTCTTGTTGGATAGACCCTTTAAGTAGGATATAGTGTCCTTCCTCATCTCTTATTACAGTCTTCGTTTTAAAATCTAGTTTGTCTGATATAAGGATTGCCACCCCAGCTTTCTTTTGGTGTCCATTAGCATGGT
>NW_027397090.1:11960138-11994458 GCF_003265705.2 Callorhinus ursinus
GTTCTCCCGTTCTCCTTGATCGGTAAACTTGGTCTTGGCTTGCTGGCTGTTCGTGCTGATCTTCTGGGGGAGGGGCCTGTTGCTGTGGTTTCCAAATGTCTTTGCCGGAGGCTGAATTGCCCCGCCCTTGTCAGTCCGGGCTAAGCAAGCTGCTCGGGTTTGATCTCAGGAGTTTTGTTCCCTGCAAGCTCTCCGTACAGCCTTGGAGGACCAGGGCAAAAATGGTGGCCTCCCAATCTCCACCCGGAGGAGTTGGGAACTCGGGGCCCCGCTCCTCAGTGCGCCCCCAGAGAAAAGCAGTCACTCCATTGTCCCTGGTCTCCGGCCGCACTCCGTGCTCACCCGGCCTGTGACCGAGCGTTTCTATCTCTGGCACCCGACCCCGTGTGGAGTCTCCAAACCCAGCAGATCCCTGCGGTGTGTTCCTGCGCCGCTCCTCCCGGGGAAGGAAGGGGAGTCTCCCCGGATCTGCCGCCTGTTGGGTCCCTGCTGCAGGAGCAGTGGCCCGACTGGGCCGCGGATCACAGTTTATGGCCACCCCAAGCTGAGAGCCCGCGCCTCGGCTCCGTCTCTGCAGCCGGCTTCCCTGCTCCGATACCCGGGAGCTCTGCCGCACTCAGGCACCCCCGGTCTTTCTGTGACCCCGAGGGTCCTGAGACCACACTGTCCCGCGAGGGTTCCAACCCCCGCTTAGCCACTGGAGCGATGTCCCTCCGCGGAGCCAACTTCTAAAAGGTCCGATTTTGTGCTCGGCGGCTCTAGCACTTGCCAGAAGCGGCCGACGGAGGCCCCTCCCCCGCCGTCTATCCTCCCGAATATCGCCTTGGATTCACTTCTCCGCAGGACCTACCTTCCAGTAAGTGGTCGCTTCTCTGTTCAGAGAGTTGTTGCTACTCTCCTCTTTGATCTCCTGTTGAGTTCGTAGGTGTTCAGAATGGTTTGATCCCTATTCAGCTGAATTCCTGAGACCAGACGAAATCCAGGTCTCCTACTCCTCTGCCATCTTGCTCCGCCCCCGGTTCAGCTCTTTTTTGCACGTGAATCTTCAGTGATGCTTTGAGTTGGTTTTGACTTTTAATTGCAGTCTCTCTTTCTGAGCTGATTTTGAGGATAGATTACTGTTAGTTAAATAGAGAGAGCCTAGATCACCATCCTTGTTACTTTCCAGGTAATATCTGTCACTAATGATAATTGGATTCTCAAAGTTTTTCACAAGTTCTGATTTGGTTTCACTTCCCATCGAGTCTATAACGCGGTGAGGAGGATGAGCTAGAGGGCATTTCAGCAGGTTGCTGCCTCCAATTCCATCTTGTACTTTCTGCTTCAAAGAGTTTAGTTAATTAATTAAGCTAAAAAAAACTTTGTCATTTGGACTATGCAGTTTCAGACCTCTGTGCATTTTGCATATATTTGCATGCTCTTTGTTCTTCCTAGAATTCCATTATTTTACACTTTGCCTATGTAAACTTCAAAACTAAGTCTCTGTTTGTTTCTCAGAGGGGAGGGGGCAGGGGGGATTCGTTAGCCCGGTGATGGGTATTAAGGAGGGCACGTACTGCATGGAGCACTGGGTGTTATACGAAAACAATGGATCGTGGATCCCCACATCAAAAACTAATTATGTATTATATGGTGACTAACATAACAGAATAAAATTAAAAAAAAAAACAACTAAGTCTCTTACCAACTTTACTGTAAGACTCACTTTATCTGAGAAAGAATTACTCTAGCTACTTCTCTTTTTTCTATGTACTTCTGTTACTTTCTTTACCAAATTTTAATTATTTGCATTTATGATTCCTGTCCATTAAATAATGTCTGAGCTCTTTGAAACTGTTGACCTTGTATCATTCATCTTTGCATCCCTAGCACTTAGCATGGTGCCTAGCACAAAGACTTGGAGTAGATGCTAAATGAAGTGAATGCCTGGTGGAAGTTTATGCTCTGCCATTAACTCAGACTTGTAGTGCATTGTCTTAAGCAAGTCACTTACCTTCTCAGGGGCCTCAGTGAATTATATAATTTATAATACTTCATTTGAGTGGATTAGTACTTTCTAATAATAATTATTGAGTACTTGCTTTGAGTACTTACTCTCTACAGGCTCTATGCTCGAGGCCCCTTTTATGTATTCTCAGTCGATCCTTATATCAGCGTGATAAAGTAGCCATAGTTATCATTCTCATTTGACAGATAGGAAGTTGAGGTCCAGGGAAGAAAAGGGACTTGTGCAATGTCATACAAACCAGTAGAAATTAGAACAAATGTGAACTGCGTCTGTTAGATTTCAAGACGCAGGGTTTCAGGTACTGTGCTGAATTCTTTTCAACTCTGGATTTGTAAATAAAGGTGGGGTGCTTCTTGACCCTTTTATTCTGACTTGGGCAACATTCAAGCCACTGTAGATGCTGATTTTTTATTTTTTTGCCTGCTTGTTTTTGTTTATATGAATCTTTAACAGGTTTTTGTGGAAATCTGTTCTAAAAAGAACTTTGGGGGAAGGCTGAATTCCAGTGTCAGAAGGACTCCATCTTCTCAGAGAATCACAAAAGACTGGCAGGGCCTAGGGAAGGGAAGCTGGTTAGAGACCTCAGAAAAGCAGGCTGCTGGGTGGGCAGATGGTGATAAGAGTTTAGGTAGGATTAAAAAGCAAGAGTAGGAGGCTCCCAGCAAATGTAGCCAATTGTAAATCCCAAAACTTTGAAATAAAAGTACATCAACACTGGAACATGGTTATATTTAACTTGTGAAGATTTAACATTGTGCCTCTGTGATTTAATCCTTGGGAACAAACAAAGCTCAAGTTACAAATCTCACAGAAAAGACTGTGGGAGTCTGGGACACAAGGCACCCTTGTAGAAGGGATCTTTCACCAGAATATGGCCAAGCCAGTCAGCAGGTGATCTGCGTTATGGTGGAGGGTCTGTCCTGGTGGGTTCTGTCCATATCCACCTTAGGGTGGACAGACGTCCTGGAGCAGGGAGGAGGAACACATTGTCACATGTGCATTTTTGTAACAGTGGTGGCGTAGGATTCTGTAATTTATAGACTAGGGATGAGGGGCAGCTGAGCTGTGGAGGATGGAGAGGTGGACAAGGAAGAACTGAAAAATAGGCATGAATGGATGTGGAAGGCTCTTGGCTTAGCACAAAATGACCAGCACTGCTGTAAAGGTCAGACACCAAAACAAAGGTCTAGTTAGAAGGATTGACTAAATCCTAGACAGTCTTCCTGCCCACTCCCTCCACTTTTGTCTGATCCACCCCAGGCAGCCAAAGGCTGTTCCAAGATCTCTTCCCTCTTCCTTATTTGATTCTTGAAGGTCTGCTCCCCGCTTCTGCTGTCTTAAGTCAGAGGTTGCCTGTTATTTCCTGGTTTCCCAGGCACTTTCACACATACTCTTTGTTGGCCCTCCTGGCTCATAAGTTATTGGTACTATCCCCATTTTGCACATGGAGAAACTGAAGCTCAGAGAAACTCGGTGATTTTCCCTGAGGTCACAGGCTAAAAACCACTCCTGTTAGGAAAGAATCCGAATCATTTAACTCCAAATATTTGACTTGATTTTCCCCATTTCTGTGGTCACCACAGTTGACTTTGAGAATCACATCCCAAGCAAAGCCTATGTCCTGCTCCTTTGCAGAACTGACCCTGCCTTGCTTTTCTCAGTGTGTTAGGTATGCCTCAACAAATTTCCATGAAATTAGGTATATGAGAGTTCTAAACTCCTGAATTGCTGTTAATTTCTCCTAAAAAGAACACTTTTATGAGGGTGACCATAAAATTTATTGTCCAAATTGGGATACATTTGGGATTTTAATGATCAAAAAATAATAAAAATATATATTTTTGGAAATATTTATATTACTTGGCTAATGAATTAGATGATAAACATTTCTATTAACAGTTTTCAAAAAATTTTTTTCTAAAAGTAAAAATAACACATCAGTTAATACAAACCTCAATTTTTGAAAAATGTGTATTGATTATGGGAATACTAAAATAACATGCAAAATAATTATTTGTGGTATTTTCACACATACTGTACAATCAGTTTCTTAGTTACATTTTTCTAATACCATATCCCTAATATTTTCCCTAAAGAATTTATCTTTCAATCCGAGCATATTATTTTTAAGTAGCCTGATGTCTTATAGTCAATAATTTGGAAATTTTTGATATTTTCATTGTCTCTATTCTGTAGGCCATATTTTTAATTTTTCTGTTCAGTTCTTTTCAGAATATTTTTTTCTACAAGAAAATTAAAAGTCTGCTAATTACAAAACATTTCTAGTTGTAATTTTTGTTTGCTGAAATGCACAAATATTTCAACCCAAACATTTTCACAGTCTTTTTTTTAAGATTTTATTTTATTTATTTGAGAGAGAGAGTGAGAGAGAGAGTACAAGAGGGGGTAGGGTCAGAGGGAGGAGCAGACTCCCCGCTGAGCAGGGAGCCCGATGCGGGACTCGATCCCAGGACTCCAGGATCATGACCCGAGCCAAAGGCAGTCGCCCAACCAACTGAGCCACCCAGGTGCTCTTTTGCCTCTGTTCTGTGCATCTTTATTTAATAAATAATTTTATTTAACATATAACCAACTAAATTGTCTGTATTTACTCTTCTTCCAATTATTTTGCTAGAACTAGATGTTGAATAATGTAGGCTTTCTCTGTTTCATTCTCTTCTAACATAGAATATAAACTTACACAATTAAAATAGGAACTCCATCAGAGATTTGCCACAAGTCAAGGTACATTACAAAATTTCAAATTAAATCTTACATCCCAGTAGAATTCTCATTACTTAATTTGTTTAGCTTCTTCCTAGATTACATAGAGATAAATTTCAACTGTTGTCAGTTTGGAATGTTGTTTTCAATAAGTGCAATTAAATAAAAGCAAAAATGATGTTTTTTTGTGCTCCATTCATTAATTCTTTGATTGAAGCTTTCCAATTGATTTTGAACAAAATGCATGTAAATCACATACAAAAAGTTTAATACGATTTTAAGACATTGTGGTTGATTTACACACTAATTTTCCCAAGTCTCATACATTTCTGAAGTCTCTGTTCTTACAGATAAAAAAAGAAATGGAATAAGATAGCAGGTTGGTACGAAAAAATGGGCAGCAAAGAAAATATATGCCTCCATGATATAATATTTTTTTACTCAATATGAGCTTCATTACAAGATTTTTATTATTCACTCTAATTGTATGTAAATAAAATATTTGTAAATTTTGACATCATACCTTCTAATTTTTAACTTTTTATTTTTAAAAGAATCATAGACTGACTGGAAGTTGCAAGAATAGTAGAGTCCTGTGTCCCCTTCATCCAACTTTACCCACTGGCAATCTCCTATACAGATGTATTACAGTATTAAAACCAGGAAATTGAGATTGATACATTATTGTTAACTAGACTGTAGACTTTATTCAGTTTTCCCTATTTTAAAACTTCCATTCATTTGTGTGTGTGCATGTAGTTCCATGCAATTTTATCCCATGTGTACATTCATGTAACCACCAGCACAGTCAAGACACAGAACTCTTCCATGCCCATAAAGGAAAATCATTGTTTTACCTCTTTCTTATACGCACCTCTCCCTTCCTCTCCCCAGCCCGCCGTCCCTATGTCCTAGCAAGCACGAATCTGGTATCCATCTCTGTGGTTTTGTCATTTTGTGAGTGTTACATAAACAGAATCATACAGCATGCAATCTTTGAAGATTGACCTTTTTCACTAAGAGTCGTGTCTTTGAAGTTCATTTATGTTGTTGCACACATCGGTGGTTGATTCCTTTTTATTATTAAGCACCCTTTTTTTTCACTTTTTTAAATTATTAATCACCATACATTACATCATTAGTTTTTGATGTAGTGATCCACGATTCATTGTTTTCGTATAACACCCAGTGCTCCACGCAGAACGTGCCCTCTTTAATACCCATCACCGGGCTGACCCATCCCCCACCCCCCTCCCCTCTAGAACCCTCAGTTTGTTTCTCAGAGTCCATCGTCTCTCATGGTTCGTCTCCCCCTCCGACTCCCCCCCTTCATTTTTCCCTTCCTTCTCCTAATGTCCTCCATGCTGTTCCTCGTGTTCCACGAATAAGTGAAACCATATGATAACTGACTTTCTCTGCTTGACTTATTTCACTTAGCATCATCTCCTCCAGTCCCATCCATGTGGATGTAAAAGTTGGGTATTCATCCTTTCTGATGGCTGAGTAATATTCCGTTGTATATACGGACCACCTCTTCTGCATCCATTCATCTGCTGAAGGGCATCTCGGCTCTTTCCACAGTTTCACTATTGCGGACATCGCTGCTATGAACTATTTTTAATTTTAACTATTCTAATAGATATGTAGTGGTATCCGGTTGTGTTTTAATTTGCATTTCTCTAATAGCTAATGATATTAACCATTTTTCATATCGTGTTTGCCATCCATATCTCCTCTTTGGTAAAGTATCTGTTCATGTCTTTTGCCCATTTTTTAAAAACTGAATTGTCTATTTTTTATTGTTGAGAGTTCTCTATCTGTTCTAGGAATAAGCCTTTTGTTTGGTACATTATTGGGAACTATGTTCTACCTAGCTGTGGCTTTGCATTTTCATCCTCTTAACATAGTCAGCCTTTCACTGTGCTAAAGTTTTTCATTGTGATGAATTCCAATTTTAACTTTTTTTTCTTTCATGAATTGTCCTTTTGGTGTCAAGTCTAATAAGTCTTCATCTAATCCTAGGTCCTTGATGTCCTCCTGTGTATTCTAGAAGTTTTAGAATTTTACATATTATTTTGAATTGATATTTGGATAGAGTATGAAAATCTACTTTTCTTTTGCCTGTAATGTCCATTTTGTCCAGCATCATTTGTTGAAAAGACTATCTGTATTCCATTGAATTACTTTTGCATCTTTGTCGAAAATCACTTGGATGTATTTCTGGGTTCTCTATTGCATTCTGTTGATCTGTATGTCTATTCCTCTGCCAGTACCTTACTGTAATGATTACTATGGTTATAAATTAAGTTTTAACATCAAGTAGATTGACTCCTACCATTTTAAACTTCTTTAATTTTTCTTAGCTATTATAACTGTTTTGCCATTCCATAGAAGTTTTAAAATGTTCCTTGTATATTTACAAAAAAATTTGCTGAGAACTACTTCTATTTATAAGTTAAAATGTACATGCCATATAATTTGCCCCTTCAAAGCCCATTCAATGGCTTTTAGTATACTCATAGAGTTGGATATGCATCATCACAGCTTTAGAACATTTTTTATTAATCCACAAAGAGAACTTGCTCCCATTAACCATCACTCCCCAAATTCCCCATCTACACCCCCAGCCATAGGCATAGGCAGCCAATAATCTTTCTATTGTCTCTATGGATTTGCCTATTCTGGAGATTTCACATAAATGGAAATCATATAGTACATGGTCCTTTGTGATTGGCGTTTTCATTTAGCATATGTTTTCAATGTTCATACATGTTATAACATTCATCAGTATTTCTTTTGTCATTGCGAAATATTTCAGGATGTGGATATACTACCTTTGTAATTATCTGTTCATCATTTGGACATTTGGGTCGTCTCCACCTTTTGGCTCTTATGAATAATGCCACTATGAACATTCATGACAAGTTCTTGAGTATTTCCATTTCTCTTGGGTGTATACCTGGGAGTGGAATTGCTGGATTGTATAGTCACTCAGTGTTTAACTATTTGAAGAACTACCAGGCTATTTCCCATGGCAACTCCAGCATTTTACATTCTCACTAGCAGTGTATGATGATTCCATTTTATTCATGTCCTTGCTAATACTTTTTATGATCTTTCATTTTTACTATAGCAGTCTTACTGTGTTTGAAGCCGTATATCCTGTGGCTTTAATATGCATTTCCCTGATGGTTCATGTTGAACATTTTTTTCTGGTGCTTTCTGGTCATTTTTATATCTTCTTTGGAGAAATGTCTATTTAGATAATTTGCCAGTTTTAAAATTGGGTTGTGTATGTTCTAGATACAAGAACAAGGCACCTGATTTGCAAACTTTTTCTCCCATTCGGTGTTCTTTCTTTTCCTTTTCTTGATAGTGTCCTTTGAAGGACTGGTTTTTAATTTTGATGTTGTCCAGTGTATCTGATTTTGTGTTGTTGCTTTATCTAAATTTGTGTTGTTGCTTATTTTGCTCTTGGTGTCATGTCTAAGAAACTATTGCCCAATCCAAGGCCATGAAGAAGAAACTTGTACTCACAGTTGCTTATTTCAACACATACTACAAGCTTCCATATCTACATTATGGTACTAGCATAAGAATAGACATATAGATCAATGGAATAGAGTTCAGAGTTCAGAAATAAATCCATACACTTAGGACCAAGTGATTTTTTTTATTCTCTGTCTTTATTTTTTTATTATTATGTTAATCACCATACATTACATCATTAGTTTTTGATGTAGTGTTCCATGATTCATTGTTTGCGTATAACACCCAGTGCTCCATGCAGAACGTGCCCTCTTTAATACCCATCACCAGGCTAACCCATCCCCCCACCCCCCTCCCCTCTAGAACCCTGTTTGTTTTTCAGAGTCCATCATCTCTCATGGTTCGTCTCCCCCTCCGATTTCTCCCCCCTTCATTCTTCCTCTCCTGCTAGCTTCTTCTTTTTTTTTTCTTAACATATATTGCATTATTTGTTTCAGAGGTACAGATCTGTGATTCAACAGTCTTGTACAATTCACAGCGCTCACCATAGCACATACCCTCCCCAATGTCTATCACCCAGCCATCCCATCCCTCCCACCCCCCACCACTCCGGCAACCCTCAGTTTGTTTCCTGAGATTAAGAATTCCTCATATCAGTGAAGGACCAAGTGATTTTTAATAAGGATATCATCATTCAGTGGAGGAAAAAATAATCTTTTTTTTAAAAATGATGCTGGGACAACTGGATATGTATGCACGAAAGAAATAGATCCCTACCTTATGCCATGTAAAAAAAATTAAAACATTTTTTTTAAAAACCTAAGCATAAGGACAAAACCTATAAAGATCTTAGAAGAAAGCATAAGAGTAAATCTTTAAGACCTTTGATTTGGCAATGGATTCCTAGGTATGACTTCAAATGCACAAGCAACAACAACAAAAAGTAGATGTATTGAACTTCATTAAAATTAAAAACTTTTGTACACCAAAGGACACTGTCAACAAAGTACAATGAACTACAGAATGGGAGAACACTTGAAAATTATATGTCTGAGAAGCACCCAGTGTCTAGAATGTGTAAAGAAGTCACACAGCAATTGAAAGACAAACTAAAAAATATAGGCAAAGGACTTAAATATGCATTTCTCCAAAAATAAATACAAATAGGTAACAAGCACATGAAAAGATCTATAACATCATTAGTCATTGGATGAATGCAGAGCAAAAACATTTGAAATCCTACTTCACACTCACTGCGATATCTAAAAATAAAAAAACAGAAAATAGCAAGCATCGGTGAGGGTATGGAGAGGTGTTTAACCCTTGTGCATGGCTGGTGGCGATGTAAAATGGTTACACTGCTGTGGAAAACGGTAGCTCAAAAGTGTCTCAAAAAACTAAACATAGAATTACCACATGGCCTTCCAATCCCACTCCCAGGTGTGTATCCCCCAAACTGAAAACAGGTATCCCAGCAAAAACCTATACACAAAAGTGTAGCTGAATAAGCCACACTATTCACAGTTGCCAAAAGATAGGAACAACCCAAATGTTCCTCAACTGAAGATCGAAATAAGAAAAATGTGGTATATTCATGCAATGGAATACCAGTCATCTATTAGGAATGAAGTTTTGATACCTGCCACCACATGGATGAACATAGAAAACATTGTGCTCGATGAAGAAGCCAGACACCAGGGGTCAAATGCTGTGTCACTCCTTTTCTAGGACATATCCAGAATAGGCGGGTCCATAGAGACAGAGAGCAGATTAGTGGCTGTGGGGCCCTGTGCAGACGGAGACGCGGTAACTACTTGACGGGTATGGGATTTCCCTTTGGAGCAATGAAAAGGTTTTGGAATTAAATGGAGGTAGTGGTGTGCAACATTACGAATGTAGTAAATGCCACTCAAGCGAACGTTTCAAAGTGATTACGTCATGTGAATTTCACCTTGAGAAAAATAAAAATTAAAGATTGTGGGAAATGCTAACCCAAATGAGATACTAACAAAATAGGCGGAAGCCAGGCAACCTGTTCAGGTGGTAACCCTATCGTCTGCATGTTAGGGCTTAAGGCTAGTGAGGTTTTAAAATGAAGTTGAGATATATTAGCGACGTACTTTCTTACTCAATTTCTTGTTACCCTCTGATTCCCAATGGCAGTCTTTTCCCTCTGGTCTCTCTTCCACTCAGAAATTTGCCGTGGGTTACCTGTGACCTCCTTCTGTAGCAGAACTTCCCAAGCACACATCCAAATGTGCCAATCTCATTTTCAGTCCTTTGAGAAGCCAGCTGACATACTGGAATTTCCAAGAGACAGCTGCCTCTTCTACCAAAATTAGGATACCGTTCACTCTTACATTTTTGGTCTTGCTGTTCCCAGGCATCTCACTCTAAATCAAGATTACAGATTCAGGTGCTGTCCCTGGTGAGGAGGAGGGTGAAGTGAGGGTGGAGAGTACGCAGATGGAGTCCAATAGGGAGGTTGGGTTTTGTAGCAAAACGCAACATACTCCCTAAAGGAAATTCAAATCCCAGCTGTAGAACCCTGTATCAGCTAAACAAAATCTATCCGCAAGCCTGAATTCAGCCCATAGTCTGTGAGTTTACAACTTCTGTAAGTAAATCCACCACGTTCTAGAAAACTCAGTATCTGTGTTCTTACTCAAAAGGTTTGATGAAAATTATTAAGCAGAAGAGAAAGATTATTTTTTGTTAAATTCAAAACATTTGGGACAAAACTTTTTATAAGTGAAAGTAGTTGTAATTCACTTGTTCACTTGATTTTATGCCATCACAGAACCTTAGATATGGATGGAAACGTTGAGTGTCATTTTCCAGTTAAGTGCAAGAACCTTCCTCTGACAGAGGCCCCCCCCCTTTTAGCACTTCATTAATTCGGACTTCATAGTACTTCAAAGCAGTCATTTCATTACTGACCTGCTAAATTTGTTAGAAAGTGATTTTTTTTGGGGGGGGGTGGGGTCTGTTCTGTCTCCTTGCTGCTTTCTCCTGTCCATCTGGGTTCTGCCTGTTGTGGAGGAACTAAGTGCATCCCTTCCTGCTTTTACAGGTTTTCCCTTCAAATATTTGAAAACAGCCGTCCAACCTCTCTTTGGTGCATTTTTTTTCAGGCTAACCTGTTCAGTTCATGCAGTCTGTTTTCATTTTGACATGGTTTACAGTTCCCTACCTCATAGCCCTCTACAGGCATTCTCCTTTATCATTACCCATTGGACATTTGTGCATTGAGAACCAAACTTTGCAGTCCAGAGAACTTATGAGAAGAGCAAAGCATAGTGAGACTGTTGCTTCCTGTGTCCTAAGTGTGACTCACTCCCATCGGATTTTCAGCTGCTTGCAGGCAAGGACTGTGTCTGCCTTGTTCATCTTTTCTTCAGCACCCTGCACAGTGCTTGGAATTACAGATTTCCCATACATAATTGTTTGATTATTAAATAGGTCTTTCTTATGTCGCTGTCTCTTCATTGGCAGCTACTTATAAGGACTAGGAACTTAATTTTGTTCCTAGCATGTGGTGCTGTTGAGATTTCCAGCATTGTTTTCTAATTTTCCTTTTCCTTTCTCCCTTCCTCTCTCTTCCTTGAATTCCTTCTACTCTTTAGAGACCTTTAAAGACAGAAAAAAATTAGTGAACTAAGCAAACATGAATTTTAAATGTCCTCCATTGGGTTTCAGGAAAATACCGTCCTTTGGCCTTCACAGTATTTTTCACCCAAGGTAAATTCCAACATGTGTAAAATCTAGAATTAGAATAAACTTTATTCATTCCTAGATCATTCCTAGATTGCTGCAGAATTATTTTTCTTAGTGAGCATGTGCACGCTTGTGCATGTGTTGGGGTGCACATGCCATGTCTATGCATTGCACATGTGAGTTGAGGGTGTGCCGAGTTAGGATGGAGTCCCAGTGTGTGCCTGGTTAACTCTAGAGAGAGCAGTGGTTACCAAACACTGATTTGTGGGCCCAGCACCAACAGAATTACCTGGGGCATTTGGAGATTTGGGGGCCCCATCTTACACCTCCAGAATGTAAAATTTTTGGATTTAGGAATTTGTATTCTTAAACTCTGGTAATTTTTCTCTATAGGCTGGAAAGAAGACTTGGTCTTGTGTATTCATTCTTTTGTCCAGGATATTAACTAAGGAAAATAAGCTGTGGGTGCCCTATTTTGACAGAGGGAGAGGTCCTGGAAGTGAAGTAGGTTTGCAAAAACACCGTTGGGTGAAAGACTCCTACAAACAAAGGACACAGAGGAACAAAGCAGGAGTAATTCAGAAGTCTAAGGCCATTTCACTGGGGGCAAATGGCCTTGCTTATCTAAATGGCTGGCACCTGGGGCCATCACAGGTCCTGCACAGGAAAACAATCACATTAATATGGATGGCACATAGACGTTTAAAAACTGAGTAGTTAAAAAATATATCCAGGCACCTCTTTTAAAAATAGCCATTAAATAGAGTGATGATTTTTTAGCACGGAAAGATGTCCACAACATAATCAGTGGGAAAGGCCTGACTAGAGTTTGCAACTTTAAAGGGAAGAAGTGGTTACTATGATAGTCGTATTAGCCACTACCTTTTCAGGGAAAGAGGTGGGCTTGGGAAGGTAGCAGGAGTGATTTTCTGGGATGTTTGCAGTGGTGGGTGCACCAGTGTTTGCTTTATGATAAGCCATCAAGATGTATGTTAGTGTTGTGTGCACTTTCCTGATTGTGTGTTTCCTTTCTCAAAATACTTACTTCAAAAGCATTTCTATCAAAAATGGCTAAGGTTGGAAGTTTGTACACCAACTGCCTAATGTTTTAGTTGTCTCAAATGCATTTAGGATGAATGCCCCAGCTTAACTTCTTATTAATTCCTAGAATAGAAACTTTAAATGTTTACTTTTGCTCATGATTCATAGAATTTGATTTTGAACCACTTGCTGTTAGAAATCACTTGACAATAATTTATTCGTTTAATAAAACATACTGTGCTCTAAAATTGAATCAGGATTCCTTGGCTTAAAACCATTACATGGGTCTTTGGTTTATTTTGTTTTTCATTAAAAATTATTTTTTCCCACTGCATTATTTTATGTTTCTTTTTAATTCTAAAAGCTGGGGTATTTCATAGGTCTGTAGCACTGGGTGGGGGGGCGGCAGTTAGAAGCAGCTTTGTCTGCACTGTTTGATTTGATTTGTTATTTAGAGTATTTCTCTAAGACGCTAGGGAGGTCATCACTAATCGCTCTAAACCCAGGACTTATCTGTGAAGTGAGCAGAATTAACTTAGCTATTGTCATATAGATAGTGATCACTGGAATTAGGAATCAAGCCCAGATCTTGTGAATATAAGTATAATGCTCTATGCATTACATGGATATTTCTTTTTTAAAAAAATTAATTTACCCTCTACTTAAGAGACTCAAATTTTATTCTTCGGATTAGTGGTCCTTGGTGGAATCAAAATTTCCCCAGGTCTGGACTGGAGAGCCTACTTGTCATTACTTAATTCTATTTTATAGAGAAGTGAATGCTTGCTTAAATGAAAACATCTAAATTTTGCGTTCAGTTATAATATACATATGGAGAAGTGTACATTGGCATGTTGCTCAGTTGGTTTTCACAAGCTGAACACAACCTTGCAATGAGCACCCCAATAAAGAAACACAATATTTATCATCACCTCAGAAGTTTCCTTTATGTTCATTTCTAATTAGTATCCATAACCCAAGACTCACCACTGTCATGACTTTTAGCCCCATAGATGAGTTTTACCTATTTTTATACTTTAGATGGAACTATACAGGCTGTGCTCTTTCATGTCTGGCTTCTCTAGCTCAGTGTTCTATGTATGAGATTCATCCATATTACCGTTTGTACTTGTTAAGTGCGCATTCTCTTTGCTGTCTAGTATTCCCTTGTATATCACAGTTTATCCATCACCTGTTGGTGGGCAATCGGTTTTTCGTTTTGGAGTTAGTACCACCAGAATACCATGATCATTCTAGCCCAAGTATTTTGGTGAACAGGTGTACACATTCCTATAGAGTATAAATAGGGCTAAGGGTGGAAATGCTCAGTCCTAGTTTATGAATGTGTTCAGATTTAAAAGATACTGGTGAAAAATTTTTCAAAACCGTTTGTACTCCCACATGCCTCTCATAGCCAGCTTGGGAGAAGGAGGGGAGGATGACAGTTGTCTGGGTTGAGACAATTAAATTCTGTCACCGGAGACTTGAACCTACATACTGTGAAAATTTGCTGGTGGGTTGCAGGGATTCTGGAAATAGATACAGAGAGGCAACAGACCGGGTTAATGACAGAATACCAACTTCTAAAGTCAAAATGCCAGGTCTACCCAGACTTGAGGACTTTTCTCGAAGTCCCTCTCCTGACGGTTACAGCAAATGCTTCATTTCCCATCTTGGCATTCGGGAGGTCTGTATCTCTACAACACAACCCGGCAGTTCATTTATCGAGATTGCCTGGATTTTTATGCTTTCAACTAATATATCCTCAGTGTTAAAGCAGTGTTAAAGCAGTCAAAAACCACTTGTTAGGTATCAGGATTCCAGAAATTGACAACATATGTTCTTAGCTCACAATTTAATCCTGGGAAATTTTAAAAGTAATTAGTTAATAGTACTTACTTTGATAAGTGCTATAACTAAAGTACAGAGAACACTACAGATCAAGGAGGAGAGTGGGCAAGTCTCCCAGGGGTGGGTTTACTGAGAAGTTAATGATGCTTAAGAGTCAGGGTCCCACTTACACAGAAGCCTTCCTAAGGTCTAGAGGGACTCTAGTTATCATGTTTGTATAAATTTTGCAGAAGTAAAGTATTTTAACTTTAATTAATAAATGTCTATTTTATATTCTTTTATTTTTATTTTTTTAAAGATTTTATTTATTTATTTCACAGAGAGATAGACAGAAGAGCACAAGCAGAGGGAATGGCAGAGGGAGAGGGAGAAGCAGGCTATGCACTGAGCAGGGAGCCTGATGTGGGACTCGATCCCAGGACCCTGGGATCATGACCTGAGCCGAAGGCAGACGCTTATCCATCTGAGCCACCCAGGTGCCCCTATTTTATATTCTCTTACTAAGGAATCTTCCTCACTGTAATTTTTCATCCTTTGGGTTCTGTAGTACCTGGATCTGCTGCGTTCTGGGGGGTTTAGGAAAGACTTCAGAGAGGAGGGGACCTTGAGTGGAGTCTGAAGCCTGAGGAGGATTTTTCTCAGGTGGACAAGCACAAATGATGGGTCAGGCCATGCAGCGAGAAAAGCGTGTGTCATGGCCTGGGTCTGTGAAGCAAGAGTCTTAGTTTGAGGACAGAAAATAGTTTGCTACTAGACTTGAGCAGGCAGTGGGCCGCTGTGAGTAGTTAATGATGCTTAAGAGTCAGGGTCCCACTAATTCACTAGTTGGTGAATTGGAATCTTGGGGGGTTGGCAGTGGAGACCCATATGGGCCGTGATTACGATCTTGTATTTATCATGTGGTTGATGGGAGTTGGGGAAGAGAGATGGCATGAAGGAGTCCTACAAGGCCTTTATAGATGGAGCCTCCCCCATAGAAATGCACTCCTGGTTCTAGCAATGCTCACAAGATCAGGAGTTTTTGCAGAAGCTACGTCTGTAACTTGGAGGAAGGGGCGGGGCATGGCAAAAGAACGAAGGAAGCAACAATCTGTCCTTTGGAGAGAAAGGGAATGCAGTGAGTAAGGATGAAACAGGAGCTGAAATGTTGTACAAATGCACAGTTGAGATCACTGAAGGCATTTTCCGAGATACTAGTCGGAAGGGAGATGGAGAATAAGGCGGCACATATTTGTACCAGCTCCTGTTTAAAGCATCCATTCCCACGCTGTGTCTCCATGGAGGAAAAGACAGGACACGGCAGAGCAGAAACAGGAAGTCATTGGAATTTCCCCAGCACCTTCCACACGTGCTTCCATAAATGTACACACATTAAGTGCTGCTTAGAGTAGGTCAGGGGCATGAGGCCCAACGTGGTGGGGAGGGGCCCTTTCCAAATGCCCTCATCTGATGAGCTCTGACTCCCCAGCCCCTGACAGCACACTCTTCCAAGGAGTGCAACATAACCCGTAGCCAGTCAGCTCCAGGATTTCAGGCTTGGCCGTGCACTCCCAGAACCCAAGCGTCTTGGCGGCGGTTGCCCTGTCACCCCTGCTCCATAATTCTTATCTGGGCACAAAAAACTTTTAAATTGCATTTGGGGCTACGACTTCAGCAGCGGTAAGTTAAATCCTGGAAATGAGCGTGCAGGATTGTACGTGTATTTCCATAAGGCTGTTTTGTCAAATAGACATTAGTTAAGTGGTTGCCCCACATGTGGCTGCTAGGATATTTCACACATCTGGAGGAGATGCTGCTTCCTGTGTTTGCCAAAGCCACGGGCCTGGGGGCTGAACAGACAGGGAGCCACGACAGAGGCTTGTGACTCAAACCCCCCACATCAAGAAGAGTTCTCACTATAAGCGCTCTGAGGTCAACATGTGGAACTAGTGAAGCTCCTTCCAAATGGTCAACAGTCATTCTCTGGATCCTGTATCTGGTATCATTTAACACCAGCAAGTCTGGGCAAAGGGAGCCTGGCCAATAGGGAGGAATTAAGGCGTTACTGTCTTTGCCTCCACCCCCTGCCTTTATAGTCTTACAACTTCAACCTTATGTATTTATTCCATGCATTTTAGCAACAGTAAAAGGTATTGAGTCAGGAATAAGATGTAATTCAGTTCAAGTTTGTACTGGCCTAATGAATCAGACATTTCATGGGCTTCCTGTAAGGCTATTGTAAAGCCACTAATTAAACCTCCGCTGTCCTGTTCCACTTCTCAGGACAGGGAGACCAGCTGACTGCCCTGTGAGCAGGAGGATGTAGACAAAGTTTTCTCACCTTTCTTGGATCCTTCAGTTCAGTGCCAGTAATGGCTTCCCAAGCCCATGTTCTGACAAGCTTCCCCTGGGACAAGAGAACCAGGGATGAAGTCAAAATATGAAGTATGATTAAGACTTTTTTTTTTTTTAAGATTTTATTTATTTATCTGACAGAGAGAGAGGCAGCGAGAGAGGGAACACAAGCAGGGGGAGTGGGAGAGGGAGAAGCAGACTCCCCGCTGAGCAGGGAGCCCGATGTGGGGCTCGATCCCAGGACCCCGGGATCATGACCTGAGCCTGAAGGCAGACGCTTAATGACTGAGCCACCCAGGCGCCCCTGGATTAAGACTTTTATGCTTGGTCACCCAAGGCAAAACTTCGAGGTCAGATTGGGGGAGAATGGAGTGAAAGGGACATAAGTTAACATCTTATAACCCCAATTATTAGATGAGGAAGCTGAAGACGAGAGAAGTCAGACAATGTGCCAAGAGTCACAAAATTATTTAATGAAAAACTCGGGATATCTCAAGGTCTCCCATTCCTTATTCCATCCGCTTTTAGTCCACCACACAGGTGAACTTCGTCCTTGAAATTTGTTGTCCTCAGTTTCAGCAAAGCCCTGCCATCCTCGTCAGAACTGTCCTTCCTTCCTTCAGGTGTTGAACGCTCCTACCTACTCTCTGCGTTCTGTTCTGTTAAAACCCACTTTTCAAGAAAGAAAGATTGCTTTAGGAGTAGCTCAAGTCATACCCTTCCAGGCATATTTACATGGAGGGACTTATTTAATTCAGGGTTTCGAACAGGGAACTCACTCATTGCAGAGCCTCAACATCACACTCATGGCCAGTCACTTCCTAGACCAGTACATAAAACCAACTGAATTATTATTTAGAGCTTCACACCATGGAGAGAGAATATTTGTGCAGGCAGAATTTTTTGAAGAGGTAGACTATATGGAACAAATGTATTTCTGGGAAATATCTAAAACTCTCCAGCAAGAAGGATGCTCCTCTCTTCTGAAATATTGCTGAGTTACTCTGTGAGTTCTGAGATCATCATATTCTGAAAATAATATGCTTCACAGTCTTTCTTTGGATGCTCTTGTGTTGTAGACACCACCTCACTAATTCAGAGAGAAAAACATTCCCTGGTAATAAGCAGGCACACACACACACTTGTGTGGAGCATCTTGGTGATGAGCAAACCTTTCCTTTGATTTATTCTGTAAATACTTAACTCTCAACTCTGTATCAGGGCTTAATACTGAATAGAAAACTTCACGTTCCAACTTGAATCAATCCAAAGTGGGGTCCCTGCTCAGGCACATGAAACCATGGGTTCTGGGTATGGGTGGAGGCCATATGTGCAGGTTATTCAGTTCGTGGGGACTGTGTATTCAGGCAGTTTTAAAGTTACTGCTGGGACTAGCTAGGTCTAAATGGTAGTGAGACCATAGGCCTGGATGAGATCATTTGGAAAACCACAAAGTCTATGGTTTGAACTAAATGGGAAGACTAAGGATCATCAAAGATGTCATTCTTGAAACTAGCTTTAGGAACACTGAATTTATATAGGTATAACTTAAGAGCATGTGGCTTATAATGAGTCTATTATATCCCAACAATAAAGGCTGAGAAGGCTTATGGAGTGTTTTATGCTAAAACAAGAACAAGTTAGTATTAAAAGCAATAATAATAATGGTTAGGGTGGTTTTTAATATTTTTTTAAAGATTTTATTTATTTATTTGACCGAGAGAGACACAGCGAGAGAGGGAACACAAGCAGAGGGAGTGTGAGAGGGAGAAGCAGGCTTCCCGCCGAGCAGAAAGCCCGATGCGGGGCTCGATCCCAGGACCCTGGGATCATGACCTGAGCCGAAGGCAGACGCTTAACAACTGAGCCACCCAGGCACCCCGGTTTTTAATATTTTATTGGAGCTGTGCCACACTTTCATCCTGCCTGTGTACCCTCAAGTGGATTTTCTTTTATTTACTTAAACTATGGTCAGAATCAGATGAGAGGTAGCAGGAATATAACTTAAGGAACAAAATTGTATAGGAATAACAGTAGACATGGTGACCAGTGTTTTCTGAAAAGGAGCCTCTGTGGTTCAGAATGAGAATTCAAGGCTACTTCAAGTTCAGTGATCCTTCCACCAGACACCCTGCAACCACAGGGCTCAGCCTTTCAGTCAAAATATAAGGTGATATCTCTGCTTGAATATGTAGTTTAGCAGGTCCCTGTGAGAAGAGGCTGGGCACTCTACATAGTCAGGAGTATTTGGGGTTAAATTTTGCCTCTGTGTGCATACCAATGAGTAAATAGTTTTCCTAGAGCAAGTAAAATCTATAATGTGGGTTAATTTCTTGTTCCCAGACACTAACATTATGGTAGGACTCCAGAGTATCACTACAATATACACAGCCAACACCAATTATTAATGAATTTTACATGACACAAGGTCAAATTCATTGTATGTACCTCTTTTAAGATATCACCTTTTGACAGAACATTCACCATTACTCACCACTTGCCTCCCTATTTCCAAATGTCAGGTAGTGCTTAGTGTTGGGCACATGGACCCCGGGACCAGACCAGCAGCATTTTAATTCTGACTACTCCACTTATGAACTCTGTGACCATAGGCAGAAGAGTTGTCTGACCTCTTTGTTCCTTAGAAAACCTACAAAAAGGAGATGAGAAAGAAATAGGAAAAAATAGGGGCCAACCTCTTATCTTCTCATTTCTGTCTTAGCGATGAAGAAACAGGTTAGGGAGGGTGGTTATTAGAATTGAGTTAATTTATGTAGGAGAATCACTATAATCCCTGGCACAGGATAGGTGCTCGAGATGTTAACTGTTACTCTAACTATTGTCTTTTTCAAAACCTGAATTTTGCTCCCCATTTCTTTCAAGGCATCAGTGGACAAAGTGGGTCAGTGAAGTCAGAGATTTGGTTTGCCACCTACTAGATCAGTGGTTAAGTTACTCCCACCACCTGATTTGGTTTCCTTTTCTATGAGTTGTTTACACTAAAACAATATGAGTCACACCTTACATATTCAATAAATAACAGTTTTCTTCTTCCCTCCTGCTTGATGTGCAGGCCTCATAAGACAGACAATTCACATGGACTTGTTATTGGGAAGAAAATCTCTTTTCCAAATTAAATAAGAAAAAGTGGGTAATAGTGAAGCCTTTCAGCTAAGAAAAAGTGTGTAATGAGGATAAAAACCCCAAATCTCTACTTTGCTCCTGATAGCAAGAGAGAGCTTGAGGAGGGCCTGAGTGAGTAGTTAACTGAGGGTAGCATAGCCAGTCCTGGATTTTTTACATTTGGGCCTAGAATTTAAGTCTGCCACTGCCTGGTTTTCTTCTCTGTAAAACACTGTACGATACTAGGAGGAAATGGGAATAAACAAGGGATCAGAAATATAGTCCCTCTTTATAAACAGTTGATAGCCCATGTAGAGTTATAGAGTGCCACATAAACCCAACCAGGGGAAGATACCTCTGGTGGCCAGGAGGTAAGAGGAGAAACAGAAGAAAGATATGACCTCGTAGAAAAGACCCATGAAGTCTCATGAGGCCAAATGAGCCCCTATATTTGATCAGGGTATAAAAAGTACTATGACTTTATAACTCTGGGGAAAGGAACAACAAAGACTTCATTAGAAATATTATTTCCCATTGCAAACTGTAGCTAGTCAGTTATAATAATTGTTTATTGATATGTTAATATAAATTGCATATGAAGCCAAGTACCATAACATTTAATGAAATTCAGGTTGTTTTGTTAATAAGGTGAATGGCCGCAAGCATAGATAACCAACTCATTTGTATGGTCTTTTTCGGAGGGCTACTCAAAATCCAGGAACCTTAGTCCAGGAATTCTTAGTAGAAAATGTTGCAACAGAGGCAGACATGAGCAAGCTTCAGGGATATTGGTTAAGGATTCCCAGGAGAGAATTGAAGGCTGAAGCTGCCTTCTTGTTCATTAAGTTGAGAACTTGTTCCTCTGAATATCATTTTGAAGTGTCTACACTGGAGGATATATCTGTGATGAAATAACATTATCAGTAAATATCAGGAGGACAGGAAGATAGTAATCTTGCTCCTAATGATGTGAGATGTCTCTGAGTAAAGGTTTATTGTTCTTGATACTGATTTGGTTTGGCTTTACTAAGGTGCCTACCAAAAGTGCAGACACCAAATCTTTCCTATATTCAGTTCCCTTATTATGAAATGCCTAGAGCTGTACAGCATCCTTTGGGTACATTATAAATGTTTATTGGAACCTGAGGGGTTGAATTACATAAAGCATTCTGCTTATCTTGTAAGAAATTATTCTGATCTAGTAATAGCCCTTCACCCAAGGTGTAACTTAGCTTTGCTAGCATGGTGCGGACTACAGAAACTGGCAGCTGAAAGAATTATGTGTAAATAAGACCAAGGTAATACCTGGGAATGGTGGCCATCTGGTTCAAAGAAAGTGAGACCTGTTACCGGTCTGTGCAAAGCTGATTGCTTCCACACCTTCTGTGCTAACCATGCATAGCCTAGCTTTGGAAACCCACTGCAGCTTGCACACAGCAAGTGTGTACATAGCTGTTCGCGTCCCTGGAATAAGCTTGACAGCTTTGGAACATTTAGCCAAAAGAGCAGTGTATTTAACCCTGTGTCCCAGGGGTCCCATGGCCCATTTGCCATTGGTTTCCAAGATTCAAGTTCTGTAATGGAATAATAGAGACTTGCACCAGGGATCCTGCAGGAAAATACACATTCATCAAGGTCAGGCCAGGAGTGGGGGATGGTTGAAAGAACCATGAAAATAGAAAATACGTATCTACCCCTGCCAAGATGTCTTTCTGGCTTTCCTTCCAAAAAATCATCTTGTTCTCCTCTTACTCTGAGTCAGGGGTTCTAAACTCTGTCTGAGCCCTTCTCTCTCTCTCTCTCTCTCTCTCTTTTTTTTCCATAATGGATATTTGTAATACCCCTGTTGTATTCTGAAATGGAAGTATGTTAAGTGACCTGTCTGTACCTACATCGACAAAAGTCAGTGAAATGCTTTAAGTAAATGTAAAATAAAAGGAAAATGTAAGAGAAGTACTTAGTAATAAAACAGCATAAGTTTGAACATATCCATTTTGAGGCAAAATGAACCATAAGACACAATTTTACCTGTATACATAATCAGCACCAAGCTACAAATGCAGACTGAAAATGGTGTTAATTTTGGCTACTTAAATATCTTAAATAGTATGGTTATTGGTGATGCAGTTTTTCTGAAATGGTGAGCACCTCTTGGTAAATACTCAGCAACATAAAGATGATTGTCCCTTGATTTGCAAGGTGGCTGCATTCCTAGAAAATTCAGTGAATATAAAAATAAAGCAAAAATATATATTTTTGTCTATATTTAAAATGGAGTTAAGGTCTGGACTTGGCTAACTCACCATAATAAAATAAAATATGAAAAAAAGGAAAAAAACCAGATGTTTCATCTGTATGGATATCTGGGAAAACATGTAGGAATTGCGAGAGATGTGAAAAAATTCTTTCCTGGGACAGACTGTTCCAGAGTGTATAGCTATTTGCGCCCTTGACCGTATCCAGAACGCCAGTACTCGCCCCAGCCCAGCAATCCCATAATCATCGTGAAGAGCAAAAACTCAGATTTCGAAAACAGCCTGGAATATAGTTGCGTTTGTCCAACTGCTCAAAAGCAAATGCCATGATGAGCTTAGACATGTAAGAAATTTGCTCTGAGGAAAAGTTGGGGGGGAGCAGGAGGAGATTGTCTAATCTCTCCCTTAAGATGGGAGATTGGAGGAAGGAAAGAAAGAAGCCCTTAGGCTGTAGTGCACATCTACTGATGTTTGGGTAGTGTCAGCAAGGATCTGCAGTTGCCCCTCAGAGGAGTTGTACATCTCCCGGGACTGGGCCTGCCTTAGTTTCCCCGCTGGACTCATTCATTGGTTGGGAACCACCGATGGGAATCATGGTCTTGGCACAAGCAAGGATGGATTTTAGAGCCCAGACCTCCATCTCTCTGCACTTCAGCAGGGGATTTGAGAGATACATTTTCATGCAGCCACACACACGTTCCTCCTCTTTACTTATTTAACTTTACCTATATTTCAGCTCAAGTTCTATCTCTCATCTAAAAATTTTCCCAAGGACTTCTTTCATACACATGGGATAATTACTTTTGACCTATTCTACCCATTGCTGTTAAGTGTAGATAGTTGATGCTTGGCAATCAGAGATTCAACACATAGTTTCCATCACTTGTGAGCAACTGCGAGGCCCATGATGGGTAATGACTTAAATTTGAGATTTTGTTTCAAACTCTTAAGAACTGTGAGACTGGCTTATGGAAGCAAGGCACATGACTAATAATGGAATCTAGTTGATCACTTAACACTGATACCTTGTTCTTTACAAATGCAGAAATTCTAGGGCTTACTAAAACTTCCTTTTGAGGTTAATTTCTTCCTAAAAACATGCGGATGCTGGTAACGGATTGAGAAGCAGCTGAAGAGTTATAAGGAAGTGATTATTCCTAGCCAGAAATAGGCTATGTTATATATAATTTTAGACCTATTTAGGGAAAATCATTTATGTCTGAAGGTGCCATTTAAGTATTTTTGGCCGTATTTTATGAGGGAAATTATGAATTTTGAGATGCAAGAATGTCTTAGGACATAATTCTTAGGGATAGCAAGAGTCTTTTATTCTGCCCAAGCAGCATTTTATGCATCTTATTTCGGCTCCCCGGGTAGATGTGACCTCCTGAAAAATAAGGACTATCTTATTTCTCCACAGCTCCTAGCATGGATCCTTTAACAAACACATATTGCTCAGAAATAACCAATTCTTCAGATGCAAGTAAAGCTCACACAATACACGAGAAATAATTGGTTATCCTGCCAAATGAACTGCAGCAGCTGGGGTGAATGTTGGTTTCAGCTGCATGATAGGGAAGTCACTCATTCTACCAAAAGTGGGTTGCAGTCCTGTCATTATCACTAGAGCATGAGCCATACTAAGAGGCAGGTCAGAAAGCACTCAAAGAGAATGTTTTAAGCCATGCGATCGGCATGAGAAGCCATTTCCTGGAAAACAGTTACTTGTCACAAGGCATTTAGTAGATGGCATTGGAAAAGAGTGACTGCCTTTACATAGCATAGATAGTGCTTCTATTCAAAAGCATCTGGAGCTTCTGAAAATGCACACTGGTAATCTGGGACCTGGATTTGGGTAAGTGACGATCATCACTCAGACTCCCGTGGAATGGGACAGCATAAGGATGACACGAAAGAGTAGAAACAGGACCGTGATCCCAGAGAAGTCCAACAGGGTTGTTATGTGAGTTTCACCCCTCACTGAGTTCAGCTGGAGTTAAAGGGATAAAGGACTGGAAATCTGGAGTCCCACTTGCATGTACACAGTATAGGTTATGGGGCATAGTTACGTACCTCATTTTCTTTTTTTTTTTTTAACCTCATTTTCATTTCATACGGAAAGTGGAATAATTCTTCATTTAAAGCATCCCTCCAAGTATGGGAGTAGAAGAGGAATGAGCCTGATATACCTGGTCTATTGGAGACAAGAAGCCGCTGCTAGGATCGGGCTAACCCAAGCAAGGTACATGCCTTTAGTGAATGCTGCTTTTGTGAAGTTCATTTCTGTCTTAGTGGATTGTTGGTTACACCAAGTTAAAAAAGAAAAAAAGGCAGAAAAACCATATTTTTTTCCAAAAGGACTCAGTGGTAGGTCCGTCCTAAGTGGTAAAGTTTTCACTGAACTATAATCTTCGCAATAAAAGAGGCTGTTCAAAGTAGATTTTACAAGTCTCATAGCACTTAATCTGTCCAGTATACTATTCAGTATAGCATTTGATGATCATAATAAAAACAGTAAGGAAAAGAAATAATTAAATTATGGTTTTGGACACCAGTGTTCTAAAATTTTCAGGCACTCTAAATTTCAAATCTTTGTCTCCAGGGTCCTTGTAAGGTTGTTTTTTTACTATGAGTTCTCTGTTTTCAGTTAATATAATAAGGACATCATTTCAAAACCCAAAGACGGAAAGCCAAGCAGTGTTTTGAATTTATAAGACACATAATCAGATTAACTTAAGAAAAAAGCCATGTTATTATTGAGGAAATTACTGTCCTAAAAAAAATCCCTTTAGATGCTCTCGGTTCTGCGATTTTCTGTATTGTTTCCACTGTATTGCATAGTTATTGTGGTTACAGCTTTATTATTTTCCTTTGGGAAAGGGCATGGAGTATGATGAGATGTTAGAGTTCCACGTGGTTCTATATTTCTCTATACCTTTGTTGTTGGAAATGGTGGCAAAAGCATTTTAAAGTCAGCAGTGGACAAGTGCAAAATGCTATATAGTTTTAGTAGATTTCATTGTTCAACAGTTACTCTTTAATGACCTGGTCTCCCACCCAAAGATGACCGTGACCACAAATCTGAGGCAGTGTGCTCTTCTCAACTTCTCTGAGCAAAGATATTTATTTAAAAGCCACATGAGATTGATTTGCGAATGTTGAACCACCCTTGCATCCCAGGAATAAGTCCCACTTGGTTGTGGTGAATAATCCTTTTAATGTACTGTTGGATCCTATTGGCTAGGATCTTGTTGAGTATTTTGGCGTCCATGATCATCAGGGATATTGGTCTGTAATTCTCCTTTTTTGTAGGGTCTTTACCTGGTTTGGGGATCATGGTAATGCTGGCCTCAAAGAACGAGTTTGGAAGTTTTCCTTCTGTTCCCATTTTTTGAAACAGCTTCAGTAGAATAGGTATTATTTCTTCTTTAAATGTTTGGTAGAATTCCCCTGGGAAGCCATTTAGCCCTGGACTCTTGTTTTTGGGGAGGTATTTGATTACTGCTTCAATTTTGATACTGCTTATTGGTTATTCAGATTGTCTATTTCTTCCTGTTTCAGTCTTGGTAGTTTGTAAGTTTCCAGGAAGGTATCCATTTCTTCCAGGTTGCTTAATTTGTTGGCATATAGTTGCTGGTAATAATTTCTAATAATTGTTTCTATTTCCTTGATGTTAGTCATGATCTCTCCCCTTTCATTCATGATTTTATTAATTTAGGTCCTTTCTCTTTTCTTTTGGATAATTCTGGCCAGAGGCTTATCAATCTTATTAATTCTTTCAAAGGACCAGCTTCGTTGGTTTCTAGTTTTGTTGATCTCTTCTGTTTTTCTGGTTTCTATTTCATTGATCTTTGCTCTAATCTTTATTATTTCTCTTCTCCTGCTTGGTTTAGGTGGTCTTTCTCTAGCTCCTTTAGTTGTAAGGTTAGCTTGTACATTTGGGATTTTGCTACTTTTTTGAGAGAGGTTTGGATAGCTATGTATTTTGCCCTTAGGACCACCTTTGTAGTATCCCAGAGGTTTTGGACCGATGTGTTTTCATTCTCATTAGTTTCCATGAATTGTTTAAGTTCTTCTTTAATTTCCTGGCTGACCTAGTCATTCTTTAGCAGGGCGGAAGGAATAGCACAGAGGACCATAGGGGAAAACTGAAGGGGGAGAAATCAAAGGGGGAGATGAACCATGAGAGACTCTGGACTCCCGGAAACAAACTGAAGGTTGCAGAAGGGAGGGGGTCGGGAGATGGGGTATGAGGGTGATGAGTATTAAGGAGGGCACGTGTTGTGATGAGTACTGGGTGTTATATGCAATTAATGAATCACTGAACACTACATCAAAAACTAATGATGTACTATACAGTGGCTAACTGAACATAATAAAATAAAAAGCTACAAGAGATCCTGTTTCTGGTTCTGTTTGTATTTTGTCAGCTGTTTGCGGGTTCCCCTTCCTGTGATAAATGTGAACATCCTCAGGGCAGGAGCCATGTCACACCCATCTCTAGACACCCCCCCCAATAGTACATGGCAGAGTACCTGGCACAGTCAAGTGGTGTTCAGTTCACTTGTATTGAAGGAGTTTGAAAAGTCCTGCCTTAGTCCCGTTTTTTCAGAATAACTGTGGCTCTGGGAATTTCCGGCTTCAGTGTCTTTAGAAGTCTATCAAAGATGGGTGACATTTCAGAAACTTAGGGTTTCCTCTAGAATTTGAATAGAGAGTCCCTGGCTGGTTTGCCACTTTATTCATTTTTTTCCTTTGGATCAGTGACTTTATTATTTTTTTTGAAATTCTTTACATATTTTTTTTAATCTGAGTAAAGTTGACATACAATGTTACATTAGTTTCAGGTGTACAACATAGTGATTCAGCTTCTTTCTATATTATGCTGGCTGCCATCAGTGAGCCCGCAGCACTATTCTATTATCACTGAGTGTATTCCCTATGCTGTGCCTTTTATTTCTGTGACTTATTCATTCTTTTTCCATTTGTAGCTGGAAGCCTGTACCTTACCTCCCATGCCCCTCTGTCCTCTTTCTGTTCTTTGTGTTTATAGATCTGATTCTTTTTGCTTCTTTGTTTATTCTTTGTTTTTGTTTGTTTTTTAGATTCCATATGTAAGTGAAATCATGTCATGTTTGTCTTTCTCTGTCTGACCTATTTCACTTAGCATAATGCCCTTGAGGTCCATACAGGTTGTCACTAGCGGCAAGGTCTCTTCTTGTATGGCTGTGTAATATTTCATTGTATGTATCACATCTTCCTTATCTGTTATAATTAAAAATAAAAATTGCGTATGATCCAATAATTCCACTACTGGGTATTTACCCAAAGAAAATGAAAAACCAATTTGAAAAGATATATACACTCCTATGTTTATTGCAGTATTACTTACAGTAGCCTAGATATGGTAGCAGCCCAAGTGTTCATCGATGGACAAATGGTTTATCATTTTGAAGCAGCCTATTCATAAACTGGATTTGGGGGATGTTGTGCGAAATGTATGGATTTTGGAAGGAAAGGTAATTTACTCCATTCTTGTGTAAAAGAGACACTGAAGTTGAGGCCATAGTTGTAGCTGTCTTACAGCCTTATAGCTACAAAAAGTAAACTTGGTAGAGTGGAAAAAGCCAGAACATTAGCATCTGTCAAAGATGGACACAAATTCTAGCACGCACTTAGCTACATGACTTTGAAAAACAAAGGTATAGTATTATATCAGTTAAGAACTTTGATGTTGTACTTTAAAGAAAACCAAGTCAAATTGGCTTAAATCCAAAGGAAATATATTGGCTCAAGTATAAGTCCAGTGGCAGTTTAGAGACTCAAATCATACACTCAGGTACAGTTTCCCCGAATCTCTGTTCTGCATTCCTCTCTGTGATGTTTCATCTTGAGTTGGCCTTCCTTATGGCATAAACATGGCTGCAGGAATCCTAGGCCTTGTAATACTACTGAGTCCAGGAGAAGAAAGGAAACTGCTCTCTCCCAGAAGTCTGGACAAGTATTCCTTTGAGTCTCAAGCCTCTGACTGGAATACTTTCCCATTCTTGAACCATATATGATGCCCAAAAGACTGTGATGGGCTGAATTGTATCGCCTCTCCAAATTCATATTTTGAACTCCCAAACCCTACTAGTACCTAAAAATGTGACTGTATTTGGAGATAGGGCCTTTAAAGAGGTAACTAAGGTGAAATAAGGTCATATGGGTGGGCTCTGTTATATGACTGGTATCCTTATAAGAAGAGGGGATTAGAACAGGTATATTGGAGCACATGGAGGGAAGACCATGTGAAGACACAGCAGGAAGCCTGACCTACAAACCAAGGAGACATGCTACAAAAGAAATCAAACTTGCTCACACCTTGATTCTGGATTTCTAGCCTCCAGAACTGTGAGAAAATACATTTCTGTTATTTAAGCCGCCCAGCCTGTGTATTTTGTTATGGCAGCTCTCACAAACTAATATAAGAAGACAGGTTATACTGGTATGACCCAGTCAGAGCCTAGTCCTAGACATGGGGTATCGTCAACCTCTTTCACCTTTATGGTTGAAAAAGAAGCAAGAGCAGTTTCCCAAAGGAGATTTCCATTTATGTCTCTAGTTGGAGAATAAATCTGGAATAGTCAAACTCAGATGCCCCATATGTGTGTGTGTGTGTGTGTGTGTAGAACAAGGCCTTGCTTATGGTAGTCAGTAAACATCCACTGGCCCATCCTTCCCTTCTTGCTTTCCTTAAACTTAATATTAGTTCTGTTTTACCTCTATAATTTCACTGAATTGGTTTCATAAAAGAGCAGAACTTTACAAGTTTTCTTTTTTCTAATAATTTTTTATTGTTATGTCAACCACCATACATTACATCATTAGTTTTTGATGTAATGTTCTATGATTCATTGTTTGTGCATAACACCCAGTGCTCCACGCAGAATGTGCCCTCCTTAATACCCGTCACCAGGCTAACCCATCCCCCCAGCCCCCTCCCCTCTAGAACCCTCAGTTTGTTTTTCAGAGCCCATCGTCTCTCATGGTTCATCTCCCCCTCCGACTTACTCCCCTTCATTCTTCCCCTCCTGCTATTTTCTTCTTCTTTTTTTTCTTAACATATATTGCATTATTTGTTTCAGAGTACGGATCCGTGATTCATCAGTCTTGTACAATTCACAGTGCTCACCATAGCACATACCCTCCCCAATGTCTATCACCCAGCCACCCCATCCCTCCCAACCCCCACCACTCCAGCAACCCTCAGTTTGTTTACTGAGATTAAGAATTCCTCATATCAGTGAGGTCATATGATACATGTCTTTCTCTGATTGACTTATTTCACTCAGCATAACACCCTCCAGTTCCATCCATGTCGTTGCAAATGGCAAGATCTCATTCCTTTTGATGGCTGCATAATATTCCATTGTGTATATATACCACTTCTTCTTTATCCATTCATCTGTCGATGGACATCTTGGCTCTTTCCACAGTTTGGCTATTGTGGACATTGCTGCTATAAACATCGGGGTGCACGTACCCCTTCGGATCCCTACATTTGTATCTTTGTGGTAAATACCCAGTACTGCAATTGCTGGATCATATGGTAGCTCTATTTTCACCTGTTTGAGGAACCTCCATACTGTTTTCCAGAGGGGTTGCACCAGCTTGCATTCCCACCAACAGTGTAGGACGGTTCCCCTTTCTCCACATCCCCGCCAACATCTGTCATTTCCTGACTTGTTAATTTTAGTCATTCTGACGGGTGTGAGGTGGTATCTCATTGAGGTTTTGATTTGGATTTCCCTGATGCCGAGCGATGTTGAGCACTTTTTCATGTTCCTGTTGGCCATTTGGATGTCTTCTTTGGAAAAATGTCTGTTCATGTCTTCTGCCCATTTCTTGATTGGATTATTTGTTCTCTGGGTGTTGAGTTTGATAAGTTCTTTATAGATTTTGGATACTAGCCCTTTATCTGATATGTCATTGGCAAATATCTTCTCCCATTCTGTCGGTTGTCTTTTGGTTTTGTGGACTGTTTCTTTTGCTGTGCAAAAGCTTTTTATCTTGATGAAATCCCAATAGTTCATTTTTGCCCTGGCTTCCCTTGCCTTTGGCGATGTTTCTAGGAAGAAGTTGCTGTGGCTGAGGTGGAAGAGTTTGCTGCCTGTGTTCTCCTTTAGGATTTTGATGGACTCCTGTCTCACATTTAGGTCTTCCAACCATTTGGAGTCTATTTGTGTGTGTGGTGTAAGGAAATGGTCCAGTTTCATTCTTCTGCATGTGGCTGTCCAATTTTCCCACCACCATTTGTTGACGAGACTGTCTTTTTTCCATTGGACATTCTTTCCTGCTTTGTCAAAGATGAGTTGACCGTAGAGTTGAGGGTCCATTTCTGGGCTCTCGATTCTCTTCCATTGTTCTATGTGTCTGTTTTTGTGCCAGTACCATACTGTCTTGATGATGACAGCTTTGTAATAGAGCTGGAAGTCCGGAATTGTGATGCCGCCAGCTTTGCTTTTCTTTTTCAATATTCTTCTAGCTATGCGGGGTCACTTCTGGTTCCATACAAATTTTAGGATTATTTGTTCCATTTCTTTGAAAAAGGTGGATGGTATTTTAATGGGGATTGCATTGAATGTGTAGATTCCTCTAGGTAGCACTGACATCTTCACAATGTTTGTTCTTCTAATCCATGAGCATGGAATATTTTTCCATTTCTTTGTGTCTTCTTCAAATTCTTTCATGAATATTTTATAGTTTTCTGAGTACAGATCCTTTGCCTCTTTGGTTAAATTTATTCCTAGGTATCTTATGGTTTTGGGTGCAATTGTGAATGGGATCGACGCCTTGATTTGTCTCTCTTCTGTCTTGTTGTTGGTGTATAGGAATGCCACTGATTTCTGTGCATTGATTTTATATCCTGCCACTTGACTGAATTCCTGTATGAGTTCTAGCAGTTTTGGGGTGGAGTCTCTTGGGTTTTCCACCTACAGTATCATATCATCTGCAAAGAGTGAGAGTTGGACTTCCTCTTTGCCGTTTGGATGCCTCTTTGATTTCTTTTTGTTGTCTGATTGCTGTGGCTAGGACTTCTAATACTATGTTGAATAGCAGTGGTGAGAGTGGACATCCCTGCCGCGTTCCTGACCTTAGGGGAAAAGCTCTCAGCTTTTCCCCATTGAGAATGATATTCGCTGTAGGTTTTTCGTAGATGGCTTTTATGATACTGAGATATGGACCCTCTATCCCTATACTCTGAAGAGTTTTCATCAAGAAAGGATGCTGTACTTTGTCAAATGCTTTTTCTGCATCTATTGAGAGGATCATAGGATTCTTGTTCTTTCTTTTGTTAATGTATTGTATCACGTTGATTGATTTGCAGATGTTGAACCCACCTTGCAGCCCAGGGATAAATCCCACTTGGTCGTGGTGAATAATCCTTTTAATGTACTGTTGGATCCTATTGGCTAGTATTTTGGTGAGAATTTTTGCATCGATGTTCATCAAGGATATTGGTCTGTAATTCTCCTTTTTGGTGGGGTCTTTGTCTGGTTTGGGGATCAAGGTAATGGTGGCCTCATAAAATGAGTTCGGAAGTTTCCTTCCATTTCTATTTTTTGGAAGAGTTTCAGGAGAATAGGTATTAATTCTTCTTTAAATGTTTGGTAGAATTCCCCTGGGAAGCCATCTGGCCCTGGGCTTTTGTTTGTTGGGAGATTTTTGATGACTGCTTCAATTTCCTTAGTGGTTATAGGTCTGTTCAGGTTTATCTATTTCTTCCTGGTTCAATTTTGGTAGTTGATACAGCTCTAGGAATGCACCCATTTCTTCCAGGTTATCTAATTTGCTGGCATAGAGTTGCTCATAATATGTTCTTATAATCGTTTATATTTCTTTGGTGTTGGTTGTGATCTCTCCTCTTTCATTCATGATTTTGTGGATTTGGGTCATTTCTCTTTTCTTTTGGATAAGTCTGGCCAGGGGTTTATCAATCTTGTTAATTCTTTCAAAGAACCAGCTCCTAGTTTCGTTGATCTGTTCGACTGTTCTTTTGGTTTCTAGTTCATTGATTTCTACTCTGATCTTTATAATTTCTCTTCTCCTGCTGGGTTTAGGCTTTATTTGCTGTTCTTTCTCCAGCTCCTTTAGGTGTAGGGTTAGGTTGTGTATTTGAGACCTTTCTTGTTTCTTGAGAAAGGCTTGTATTGTTATATACTTTCCTCTTAGGACTGCCTTTGCTGTATGCCAAAGATTTTGAACAGTTGTGTTTTCATTTTCATTGGTTTCCATGAATTTTTAAAATTCTTCTTTAATTTCCTGGTTGAGCCATTCATTCTTTAGTAGGATGCTCTTTAGCCTCCATGTATTTGAGTTCTTTCCGACTTTCCTCTTGTGATTGAGTTCTAATCTCAAAGCATTGTGGTCTGAAAATATGCAGGGAATGATCCCAATCTTTTGGTACCGGTTGAGACCTGATTTGTGACCTAGGATGTGATCGATTCTGGAGAATGTTCCATGGGCACTAGAGAAGGATGTGTATTCCGTTGCTTTGGGATGGAATGTTCTGAATATGTCTGTAAAGTCCATTTGGTCCAGTGTTTCATTTAAAGTGTTTATTTCCTTGTTGGTCTTTAGCTTAGATGATCTGTCCATTTCAGTTAGGGGGGTGTTAAAGTCCCCCACTATTATTGTATTGTTGTCCATTTGTTTCTTTGCTTTTGTTATTAATTGCCTTATATAATTGGCTGCTCTCACGTTAGGGGCATAGATATTTACAATTGTTAGATCTTCTTCTCAGATAGACCCTTTAATTAGGATATAATGTCCTTCTTCATCTCTTATTACAGTCTTAGTTTTAAAATCTAATTTGTCTGATATAAGGATTGCCACCCCAGCTTTCTTTTGGTGTCCATTAGCATGGTAAATGGTTTTCCATCCCCTAACTTTCAATCTGGGGGTGTCTTTGGGTCTAAAGTGAGTCTCTTGCAGGCAGCACATTGATGGATCTTGTTTTTTAATCCAATCTGATAGCCTGTGTCTTTTGATTGGGGCATTGAGCCCATTTACATGCAGGGTAACTATTGAAAGGTATGAATTTAGTGCCATTGTATTGCCTGTAAGGTGACTGTTACTCTATATTGTCTGTGTTCCTTTCTGATCTATGTTGCTTTTAGGCTCTCTTTTTGCTTAGAGGACTTCTTTCAATATTTCTTGTAGGGCTGTTTTGTGTTTGCAAATTCCTTTAGTTTTTGTTTGTCCTGGAAGCTTTTTATCTCTCCTTCTATTTTCAATGATAGCCTAGCTGGATATAGTATTCTTGGCTGCATATTTTTCTCATTAATGCTCTGAAGATATCATGCCAGTCCTTTCTGGCCTGCCAGGTGTCTGTGGATAGGTCTGTTGCCAATCTAATGTTTCTACCATTGTAGGTTACATATCTCTTCTCCTGAGCTGCTTTCAGGATTTTCTCTTTGTCTCTCAGACTTTTAAGTTTTACTATTAGATGTCGGGGTGTTGACCTATTTTTATTGATTTTGAGAGGGGTTCTCTGTGCCTCCTGAATTTTGACGCCTGTTTCCTTCCCCACATTAGGGAAGTTCTCTGCTATAATTTGCTCGAATATACCTTCCTCCCCTCTCTCTCTTTCTTTTTCTTTGGGATCCCAATTATTCTAATGTTGTTTCGTGTTATCGTATCGCATATCTCTCGAATTCTGCCCTCGTGATCCTGTAGTTGTTTCTCTCTCTTTTTCTCAGCCTCTTTATTTTCCATCATTTGGTCTTCTATATC
>NW_027397090.1:11999458-11999823 GCF_003265705.2 Callorhinus ursinus
TGTGTGTGTGTGTGTGTGTGTGTGTGTGTGTGTGTGTGTGTAGAACCAGGCCTTGCTTATGGTAGTCAGTAAACATGCACTGGCCCATCCTTCCCTTCTTGCTTTCCTTAAACTTAATATTAGTTCTGTTTTACCTCTATAATTTCACTGAATTGGTTTCATAAAAGAGCAGAACTTTACAAGTTTTCTTTTTTCTAATAATTTTTTATTGTTATGTCAACCACCATACATTACATCATTAGTTTTTGATGTAATGTTCTATGATTCATTGTTTGTGCATAACACCCAGTGCTCCACGCAGAATGTGCCCTCCTTAATACCCGTCACCAGGCTAACCCATCCCCCCAGCCCCCTCCCCTCTAGAA
>NW_027397090.1:11999923-12063101 GCF_003265705.2 Callorhinus ursinus
CCCCATCCCTCCCAACCCCCACCACTCCAGCAACCCTCAGTTTGTTTACTGAGATTAAGAATTCCTCATATCAGTGAGGTCATATGATACATGTCTTTCTCTGATTGACTTATTTCACTCAGCATAACACCCTCCAGTTCCATCCATGTCGTTGCAAATGGCAAGATCTCATTCCTTTTGATGGCTGCATAATATTCCATTGTGTATATATACCACTTCTTCTTTATCCATTCATCTGTCGATGGACATCTTGGCTCTTTCCACAGTTTGGCTATTGTGGACATTGCTGCTATAAACATCGGGGTGCACGTACCCCTTCGGATCCCTACATTTGTATCTTTGTGGTAAATACCCAGTACTGCAATTGCTGGATCATATGGTAGCTCTATTTTCACCTGTTTGAGGAACCTCCATACTGTTTTCCAGAGGGGTTGCACCAGCTTGCATTCCCACCAACAGTGTAGGACGGTTCCCCTTTCTCCACATCCCCGCCAACATCTGTCGTTTCCTGACTTGTTAATTTTAGTCATTCTGACGGGTGTGAGGTGGTATCTCATTGAGGTTTTGATTTGGATTTCCCTGATGCCGAGCGATGTTGAGCACTTTTTCATGTGCCTGTTGGCCATTTGGATGTCTTCTTTGGAAAAATGTCTGTTCATGTCTTCTGCCCATTTCTTGATTGGATTATTTGTTCTCTGGGTGTTGAGTTTGATAAGTTCTTTATAGATTTTGGATACTAGCCCTTTATCTGATATGTCATTGGCAAATATCTTCTCCCATTCTGTCGGTTGTCTTTTGGTTTTGTGGACTGTTTCTTTTGCTGTGCAAAAGCTTTTTATCTTGATGAAATCCCAATAGTTCATTTTTGCCCTGGCTTCCCTTGCCTTTGGCGATGTTTCTAGGAAGAAGTTGCTGTGGCTGAGGTGGAAGAGTTTGCTGCCTGTGTTCTCCTTTAGGATTTTGATGGACTCCTGTCTCACATTTAGGTCTTCCAACCATTTGGAGTCTATTTGTGTGTGTGGTGTAAGGAAATGGTCCAGTTTCATTCTTCTGCATGTGGCTGTCCAATTTTCCCACCACCATTTGTTGACGAGACTGTCTTTTTTCCATTGGACATTCTTTCCTGCTTTGTCAAAGATGAGTTGACCGTAGAGTTGAGGGTCCATTTCTGGGCTCTCGATTCTGTTCCATTGATCTATGTGTCAGTTTTTGTGCCAGTACCATACTGTCTTGATGATGACAGCTTTGTAATAGAGCTGGAAGTCCGGAATTGTGATGCCGCCAGCTTTGCTTTTCTTTTTCAATATTCTTCTAGCTATGCGGGGTCACTTCTGGTTCCATACAAATTTTAGGATTATTTGTTCCATTTCTTTGAAAAAGGTGGATGGTATTTTAATGGGGATTGCATTGAATGTGTAGATTCCTCTAGGTAGCACTGACATCTTCACAATGTTTGTTCTTCTAATCCATGAGCATGGAATATTTTTCCATTTCTTTGTGTCTTCTTCAATTTCTTTCATGAATATTTTATAGTTTTCTGAGTACAGACCCTTTGCCTCTTTGGTTAAATTTATTCCTAGGTATCTTATGGTTTTGGGTGCAATTGTAAATGGGATCGACTCCTTGATTTGTCTCTCTTCTGTCTTGTTGTTGCTGTATAGGAATGCCACTGATTTCTGTGCATTGATTTTATATCCTGCCACTTTACTGAGTTCCTGTATGAGTTCTAGCAGTTTTGGGGTGGAGTCTCTTGGGTTTTCCACATAAAGTATCATATCATCTGCAAAGAGTGAGAGTTTGACTTCCTCTTTGCCGTTTGGATGCCTCTTTGATTTCTTTTTGTTGTCTGATTGCTGTGGCTAGGACTTCTAATACTATGTTGAATAGCAGTGGTGAGAGTGGACATCCCTGCCGCGTTCCTGACCTTAGGGGAAAAGCTCTCAGCTTTTCCCCATTGAGAATGATATTCGCTGTAGGTTTTTCGTAGATGGCTTTTATGATACTGAGATATGGACCCTCTATCCCTATACTCTGAAGAGTTTTCATCAAGAAAGGATGCTGTACTTTGTCAAATGCTTTTTCTGCATCTATTGAGAGGATCATAGGATTCTTGTTCTTTCTTTTGTTAATGTATTGTATCACGTTGATTGATTTGCAGATGTTGAACCCACCTTGCAGCCCAGGGATAAATCCCACTTGGTCGTGGTGAATAATCCTTTTAATGTACTGTTGGATCCTATTGGCTAGTATTTTGGTGAGAATTTTTGCATCCATGTTCATCAAGGATATTGGTCTGTAATTCTCCTTTTTGGTGGGGTCTTTGTCTGGTTTGGGGATCAAGGTAATGGTGGCCTCATAAAATGAGTTCGGAAGTTTCCTTCCATTTCTATTTTTTGGAAGAGTTTCAGGAGAATAGGTATTAATTCTTCTTTAAATGTTTGGTAGAATTCCCCTGGGAAGCCATCTGGCCCTGGGCTTTTGTTTGTTGGGAGATTTTTGATGACTGCTTCAATTTCCTTAGTGGTTATAGGTCTGTTCAGGTTTATCTATTTCTTCCTGGTTCAATTTTGGTAGTTGATACAGCTCTAGGAATGCACCCATTTCTTCCAGGTTATCTAATTTGCTGGTATAGAGTTGCTCATAATATGTTCTTATAATTGTTTGTATTTCTTTGGTGTTGGTTGTGATCTCTCCTCTTTCATTCATGATTTTGTGGATTTGGGTCATTTCTCTTTTCTTTTGGATAAGTCTGGCCAGGGGTTTATCAATCTTGTTAATTCTTTCAAAGAACCAGCTCCTAGTTTCGTTGATCTGTTCGACTGTTCTTTTGGTTTCTAGTTCATTGATTTCTACTCTGATCTTTATAATTTCTCTTCTCCTGCTGGGTTTAGGCTTTATTTGCTGTTCTTTCTCCAGCTCCTTTAGGTGTAGGGTTAGGTTGTGTATTTGAGACCTTTCTTGTTTCTTGAGAAAGGCTTGTATTGTTATATACTTTCCTCTTAGGACTGCCTTTGCTGTATGCCAAAGATTTTGAACAGTTGTGTTTTCATTTTCATTGGTTTCCATGAATTTTTAAAATTCTTCTTTAATTTCCTGGTTGAGCCATTCATTCTTTAGTAGGATGCTCTTTAGCCTCCATGTATTTGAGTTCTTTCCGACTTTCCTCTTGTGATTGAGTTCTAATCTCAAAGCATTGTGGTCTGAAAATATGCAGGGAATGATCCCAATCTTTTGGTACCGGTTGAGACCTGATTTGTGACCTAGGATGTGATCGATTCTGGAGAATGTTCCATGGGCACTAGAGAAGGATGTGTATTCCGTTGCTTTGGGATGGAATGTTCTGAATATGTCTGTAAAGTCCATTTGGTCCAGTGTTTCATTTAAAGTGTTTATTTCCTTGTTGATCTTTTGCTTAGATGATCTGTCCATTTCAGTTAGGGGGGTGTTAAAGTCCCCCACTATTATTGTATTGTTGTCCATTTGTTTCTTTGCTTTTGTTATTAATTGCCTTATATAATTGGCTGCTCTCACGTTAGGGGCATAGATATTTACAATTGTTAGATCTTCTTCTCAGATAGACCCTTTAATTAGGATATAATGTCCTTCTTCATCTCTTATTACAGTCTTAGTTTTAAAATCTAATTTGTCTGATATAAGGATTGCCACCCCAGCTTTCTTTTGGTGTCCATTAGCATGGTAAATGGTTTTCCATCCCCTAACTTTCAATCTGGGGGTGTCTTTGGGTCTAAAGTGAGTCTCTTGCAGGCAGCACATTGATGGATCTTGTTTTTTAATCCAATCTGATAGCCTGTGTCTTTTGATTGGGGCATTGAGCCCATTTACATGCAGGGTAACTATTGAAAGGTATGAATTTAGTGCCATTGTATTGCCTGTAAGGTGACTGTTACTGTATATTGTCTGTGTTCCTTTCTGATCTATGTTGCTTTTAGGCTCTCTTTTTGCTTAGAGGACTTCTTTCAATATTTCTTGTAGGGCTGTTTTGTGTTTGCAAATTCCTTTAGTTTTTGTTTGTCCTGGAAGCTTTTTATCTCTCCTTCTATTTTCAATGATAGCCTAGCTGGATATAGTATTCTTGGCTGCATATTTTTCTCATTAATGCTCTGAAGATATCATGCCAGTCCTTTCTGGCCTGCCAGGTGTCTGTGGATAGGTCTGTTGCCAATCTAATGTTTCTACCATTGTAGGTTACATATCTCTTCTCCTGAGCTGCTTTCAGGATTTTCTCTTTGTCTCTCAGACTTTTAAGTTTTACTATTAGATGTCGGGGTGTTGACCTATTTTTATTGATTTTGAGAGGGGTTCTCTGTGCCTCCTGAATTTTGACGCCTGTTTCCTTCCCCACATTAGGGAAGTTCTCTGCTATAATTTGCTCGAATATACCTTCCTCCCCTCTCTCTCTTTCTTTTTCTTTGGGATCCCAATTATTCTAATGTTGTTTCGTGTTATCGTATCGCATATCTCTCGAATTCTGCCCTCGTGATCCTGTAGTTGTTTCTCTCTCTTTTTCTCAGCCTCTTTATTTTCCATCATTTGGTCTTCTATATCGCTGATTCTTTCTTCTGCCTCATTTATCCTAGCAGTTAGTGCCCCCATTTTTGATTGCACCTCATCAATAGCCTTTTTGATTTCGACTGGGTTATATTTTAGTTCTTTTATTTCTCCAGAAAGGGTTTCTCTAATAACTTCCACACTTTTTTCAAGCCCAGCTAATATCTTTTAAGTCATGACTCTGAACTCTACGTCTGACATCGTACTAATGTCCGTATTGAGTAGGTCCCTGGCAGACGGTACTCCCTCTTGTTCTTTTTGCTGAGGTGATCTTTTTCGTCTTGTCATTTTGTCCGGAGGAGAACAGATGAATGAGAGAACAGAATGCTAACAGGTTAACAACGTCTCCAGCAAATATACTCCATACCAATCAGAAAAGACCTGAAACCAGGGGACAAGAAAGGGAAAGGAAGAAGAGAAAAAAGGAAGGAAAAAGAAAAAGATAAAAACAAACAAAAACAGAACAAAACAAAACAAAAAACAGAATATGATCAAATATGATCAGGCTAGTGCATAGATCAATGCCACACACTAGCTTTTGGGCATATTTTGGTGTGGTAGAAGAAAGTGCCTGCTAAAATTTTAAAGGAAGAAAGACATATATGTACAAAATAAGGGTTGATACAATGAAAGGATGGCAGATGACTGTAAAGATGAAAATTATAAAAGATTTTATAAAAGGAATTGATAAGAGAAGAAGTTGTTTTTAAAAAGAAAGAAGAAGATTTAAAAAGAAAAAGAAAAAAGAAAAAAAAAAGAAAAAAGGGAGAGTGTGATCAGGCAGGAGACTAGAACAAAGCCATACTAGTGATTTAGGGTATATTTTGATCTGTTAGAAGAAATTGTATCTCAAAATTTTAAAGAGAGAACAACTTATATATATATTCCAAAAATAAGGGTAACTACTATGAAGGGATAAAAATATGACTCCAAAAATGAAAAATAAAAAATGTTTTTTTAAAAAAGGGATTGATAAGATGTTGTTGTAAAAAGGGAAAAAGAAAAATTCAAAAAAAAAACAGTTCAAAAAATTAACTTTGAAAAACTAATGAATTATGGTAAAAAAGCCATGAATTCTATGTGCAGTATTCCCCTAGCGCTGGAGTTCTGTTCTCCTTGATCAGTAAACTTGGTCTTGGCTTGCTGGCTGTTCTTGCTGATCTTCTGGGGGAGGGGCCTGTTGCCGTGGTTCCCAAATGTCTTTGCCGGAGGCGGAATCGTCCTGCCCTTGTCTGTCGGGGCTAAGCAAGCTGCTCGGGTTTGCTCTCAGGAGCTTTTTTTCCCTGCAAGCTCTCAGTACAGCTTTGGAGGACCAGGGTGAAAATGGTGGCCTCCCAGTCTCCACCCGGAGGAGCTGAGAACTCGGGGCCCCGCTCCTCAGTGCACCCCCAGAGAAAAGCAGTCACTCCCGTGTCCCTGGTCTCCGGCCGCACTCCATGCTCACCCGGCCTGTGACCGAGCGTTGCTATCTCTGGCACCCGACCCCGTGTGGAGTCTCCAAACCCAGCAGATCCCTGCGGTGCGCTCCCGCGCCACTCCTCCCGGGGGAGGAAGGGGAGTCTCCCCGGCTCTGCCGCCTGCTGGGTCCCTGCTGGAGGAGCAGTGGCCCGACTGGGCCGCGGATCACAGTTTATGGCAACCCCGAGCTGAGAGCCCGCGCCTCGGCTCCGTCTCTGCAGCCAGCTTCCCCGCTCCGATCCCTGGGAGCTCTGCCGCACTCAGGCAGCCCCGGTCTTTCTGTGACCCCGAGGGTCCTGAGACCACACTGTCCTGCGAGGGTTCCACCCCCCGCTTAGCCACTGGAGCGACGTCCCTCCACGGAGCCGACTTCTAAAAGGTCCGATTTTGTGCTCCGCGGGTCTATCACTTGCCAGAAGCGGCCGACGGAGGCCCCCTCCCCCGCCGTCTATCCTCCCAAATATCGCCTCGGATTCACTTCTCCCCACGTCCTACCTTCCAGAGAGTCGTCGCTTTTCTGTTCAGAGTTGTTGCTACTCTCCTCTTCGATCTCCTGTTGAGTTCGTAGGTGTTCAGAATGGTTTGATCCCTATGCAGCTGAATTCCTGAGACCAGACGAAATCCAGGTCTCCTACTCCTCTGCCATCTTGCTCCACCCCAGAAATTTCCAAACTGCACAAGTTTCTGACTTTCCTTCATTTCTGCACACTGTTTGGCCCCTCAGGGAAGTCTTACATTTTTAGCAGGATTTGCTTCACTTCTCACGCTCTGTTAGATGTTTATAGACAATGAGGATCGTATTTTTTAAGGAGGTACATTAAATCTCTTTATACCATAGGGTGGATTATCACCCCATTGACAATCAGCTGAACCCTACAAAATGACCTGTCACCTGGGGCAAGAAATAAGCTAGTGAGCTCTTAAGTTTATTAGGAGCCCAGAGAGGCTATATGATTGTTTTGTAAGCAAGCACCCAGCAAGGAGAAGAGTACCCTGCTTTTGGGTACTTTTTGAAGCAGTGAAGTTGGAAAACACAGCATTGGGTTCAGAAGGTTCAGGTTCTCGTTCTGCCACCAAAACTGAGTGGTCTTAGTTGAAATCTGGTTTGATCCTCAGTTTCTTCACCTGCCACCTGTCTAACTGGGTGTTCTTGATGGTTTCCGTTTGCTGCTCTGATCTGCTCTTCACTCTCTGTGCCCTGCTTTCTGCTGGGACAGGTTGACTGGACTTCTGGCTTGTCTTTAGGTGCAGCTAGTGGGGGTGCCTGGCAGGAGAGTAGAGGGAAGGAAGAGAGAAGGTTAGTGTACTATTTCTTGGTCTTCTTCCCATTATCATCAATTCAAGGGCACAGGCTCTGGCAGGCCGACCTTCCTACAGAGCCCTTTCTGCTTCTGCTTCTGCTTCTGCTTCTGACTGCTTCCTCCTCTCCTTCCTCCATACCTAGAGGTGAAAGAACACTCCAGTATTCCTAGCCCTGGGGCACTGTACTATTTCTTATGGTTACCCTATACCAGGCTCACAGCCTTGCAGATCGTTTATTAATCTGTCCTTAAAGTACTTAATTTGAGTGTGTCATCTCTTTTCTGACACACCTGGGGATTGACTACTATTTGCATAACATATCACAGCTTACAAAAGCTCTTCAACATAATCTTATTGTCATGAAATTTTATTTTTCATATATGTAGTGATTACATGGGCTCTGGCATTTTAGAAATGTGACCTTGGGCAAGGTGCATGACCTTCTGTGCCTCTAGTTCCCTCATCTGTATAGTGCGGGAGATGATAATAATATCGATCCCACAGGGTGTTGTTTTCCTTGGGATAAAATGACATATGTAATACACACACACACACACACACACACACACACACACACATACATACATACATATAGCATTCATCAACATTCCTGGCTCATATTAAGTGCTCAACAAACATTGCCCATGTCTGGTACTATGTTTGTCTATTCCTACTGCGTGGATACTGCCACAGGTCATGTCCTATGGAAGCAGATGCTGAGGTGGAGTTTGGAGTGCCAAACGTTTCTTAGGGATCAAGGCCTGTGGAGAGAAAGGGGAGAAAACAGGGCTGGTCAGAGGAAGATTTTGACCAGCAAGTTGGGCTGATAAGTTTCAGGCCATCCAGGGGCAAACTCTGGAGGGAATATTGCCCATCAGGTGCTCCACGTTGGGCCAGAATGGCCCGGCCTTTATAACCCTGCTTCCCTCAGTCACAAGCAAGGGCAGTCCTGGCAGTGTTGTTCTGCAGCTGAAGCCCGTCCTGAAGGAGCTGACCCCTAGGAGCTGCCTGCTGAACATTCCACAGCTGGGCAGGAAATCCCTCCTTGAAGGGGACCCTCGACCATGCCGCTCTCTGTTTACTGTATTGACGTGTAAATCCACTTTTCCATATATGTTCAGTGAACAACTTCTCCAGGATTCCAATGGACTTCCCTTCCTAAGAGAAATGGGAAGAGGGCAGTTAGTGGGGGGATCTCTAGTCCATGCTGCTACATGTGGGCCTCAGAGACATAGTTGGTGCTCATCTGTCCCCTCCGCTGTGCAGGACATGTTGCCCTCCCCTTGCTTATCACTTCTGTCTTGATGACTTACGTGTAAATATGACTCAGCCACCATGTACAAGGGCCTAAGCCCCTGGTTGCTAAGCCCTTCATAGATTAGGGTTGCAGTACTTGCCTACTGATAGTCAAAGTGGGCAAAGGAGTACCACATGGATTCCTGGGGTCCATGTGTATTCCTCCTGCCCCCATGCATCACAGGCCACAGCTCTGTCTCCTCCTGGTGATTGGGGTGAATTCTCCTGCCAGGATGGTGACTCTTCTTACCTGCTGGTCCCTGCATGCAAATCCAAAATGTCCAGGTGGCAGCTCTAGCTGATCATTGACTGTCATCTCTCTGTCTCCTGTGGTGAAAGTATAACCTGTTTGGGAAGCAGAATCTCTAGCTACAAAGAGTCCTGAGTTGTGGGATGGGAAGTACGGGGTCCTCCAGTGGAGGAGAGAGAATAGTGGTAAGTGGGCTCACTCCTGCCTCCACCACATATGTGTTCCCCAACACATGTCTTCCCATTAAAGACACGAGGGTATAATTCATAACCTGCCCCCCTGCAGGACGGCACCCCATCAGCACAGATGATTGTGGGCTCGCACGTCACCCATGCCTTCAGCAGGCGACTACAGTGCTCTGTCAGAATTCTGGGGGCTGTGATGTATGATGGGACTAGTGGGTCCCATGAGCATGGGCTTACTCCTGTACTTCCTTTGCTGCAAAGTGAGTCCCCTGTTCTGCTGTACTATTTGTGAGATCCCATGCCAGTGGATCAAGCACTCTGTACTTAGATAGTGGTATTTGTGTAGTCCTTATAGGCAGAAAACACAAACACATGCATGGCAAAAACTGTCTATTCCAGGGGTGCCCTGGGTGGCTCAGTTGGTTAAGCATCCGACTCTTGATTCCATTTCAGGTCATGGTCTCAGGGTTGTGGGATCAAACCCCACATCAGGCTCCATGCGCAGTACAGAGTCTGCTGGAGATTCTCTCTCTCTCTCTCTCTCTCTCTCTCTGCCCATCCCCCCATTTGAGTGTATGCTAAATAAATGAATAAACAAATAAATCAACCTTAAAAAAAAGTATTCCAGTGAAATAGAACCACTGACCCTTTTAGGAACAAAGTGGCTAGTTGGTGTCCAGGAGGAATGGTGCCGCATCGGAGGCTCAGTGTTGGTTTCTGTTGCTGGCATATTGGATATTCTGTTGATAAGTGGGGTGCATGGTGTTGGGCCCAAGCATAACCGCCATCTCCCTCATTTTGGCCACTTAGTTCATGTTTCGTTGTCCCAGTACTGTGGTGGCCAGTGACAGGGACTGGCTGACGTTAACTGGCTCAATAATTTTGGCTAATGGGCCTTAACATACACACAAAACAGTCTTCACACTTCATAATCACTGTGCTATGTCCGTTAACATGACTGAGTCCCAACCTCTTTGTCCGTCCACTGGAAGAGCTTTCTCTCACTAGTTATGTAAGGCTGTGCCTGAATGTTATGCAGCTGCACTCACATAATGAGCCAGCTCCTCTGCAAATCACACTCGGGCTTTTTTTCCCTCCTTCAGCTAGTCATAAGGGATCTCTCATCCAGACATAGATGTGAGCTCAGGGGCCTACTGGTGCATCCGTTGTGGGCACCATGGGGGATCTGAGCTACTGCCATGTTCATGCTCGATCCCAAATACACTGCTTTCATCTTAGGGTCATTTGTTGCTCAGCCCACCCAACTTTGTAACTTGGTGAATTGACAGGATCCAGCTCATAATGGGTAGTTTTGGATTCAGGGTCTTGTGGTGGCCCATGCTCAGGCATTCTGTCCCTCCCCATGTCTGGTAGCATGTCACAGGTTGCAGAAGGCTCCTCTGTGACAGATGACGTAGCCTTGCTCCAGAGCTCCGGGTGCTTGTGCTGTGAATCTCTCAGTGGGACCTGCTGCAGCTCCATGTGATGTCTTTTTCCACGATGGACACCTGCAATACCTCAGGCTCTGCCAGTTTGTATGTTCCGTTCCATGTGTCAGGGTGGTGGTTTTTCCCTACAAGGCCCTGACCTTGGTTTAATGTATCTGCCTTGGTTGGACATTTAACCACCTTTAAGGTTCAGTCTCTCTGATTGGGCCTGATTCTCACCTTTTCTGTCATTCTTCCATATCCCAAGAGACCTGGTTTTCAGTTCTTGTCACTCACCCTCAGATGTTCATTATCTTTCTGTGGCATGTCCTTGTTGCTTAGCAGAAGTCATCAGTATCATTATCCTGATAGCTCCTATTTCCTTCATGTCTCAAAAAACCTACTACCTTGTCCACCCCACCCTCAGTGCCTTCCTTTCTGGTTCATCATCCCCATTTACCTCCAGTAGAAGACTTAGCAGGTCATCATCAGCTTGTGCCAGGAGTTACCACTAGTGACGGTGTCCTCAGTGGCTGGCTGGAAGGTACATGATCCAGCTCCAAACCCCCATCTTAGTATGGCTTCCAGAGACTATTCCAGGTCGTAGCTCTCCCCTGTTGGGTTCTTTGCAATCAGACACTGAGATGACATGGACGTTTGGACATAGGATGTTTATTATGGCTCAGTGCCTGTGATAGGAAAGGGGCAGGCAAGCAGCAGGATTGGGCAGAGAGCAAGTTGAGTTGCAATGCAAGCCTGGGAAAGCCTTAGTCAGCCCATTAGGAGGTGAAAGGTGCACATCAGAGTGTCTCACATTAAAGCCAAAATGGATGAATCCTCTTTCTTTGCCATGCTCCGACACCTAGTAGGGATGGCCTTGGGAAGGATGTGACTGCAGACAAGGGAGCTCTCTGCCGCTGAAGCAGAACCTGCAGGAGCTGAGAGCTGGAAGCTCTTTGCTCATGGTAGCGAGGCAGCAAGTGCATCCTGAATGGGACACTGGACAGCACCTCCCCATATCTGGCACATTTGCTGCTGCTCAGGAGTTGCCGTTGTGTGAAACAGTATCAGGCAAATCGTTGCAAGGCCACTTCCTCATGAGTAGAGTCATATCAGAGTGAGTTATCACAAAACCCTCTTGTGATGGGTAGACTTGCCAACTTGAGACAGAAGAGCTTGGATCACCATTTTTCCCAAAGTGTCTTCTGGTCAGCATTGGTACCATGAGAAACTTTGAGGAAAAGGGTGCTTAAGTCACATGGGTTTGGGAAGTGCTCCATGCTATATCCCTCTCTCAGAGATTCCTAACAACAATGGTCTAGTTCAAGCATTGAGACGTGCTGCATTAAATATACACATGTTTAACTTGTTTTTCTCAGTGTTTCCACAGTGTATTGGATGATTGGAACCTCTCTTACCTCTTTGTTGGTAACATCTGTCAACAACCTATGGAAAGGGAATTTGTTGAAACACACTTAGGACTGTGCTGGGCTAGAGCACTCCCAGTGGTGGGCTGCAAGGAATCAAATCTCCCCTGTGTTACAATGGTGAGAACTAGTTTTATCCATCAAGCCAGACCCTGGAACGGAAGGGAAGGTCCCTAGAGATGCAGAGAGTTTGAAACAGGAAAAAAAGTGCTTATTGAGGACTTGGCACCGCTCTTGGAAGAGAAGAAATGATGTGCTCAGGTAGACAGTTCCCAAGCACAGAGGGGAGGGAGGTAAATGACAGCAATCGGAGATGGCCCAGTAAGAGTCCTGCTTTCAGTGAGTGGCCCCAGAGGCTAGAAGCTACTCTGCAGAGAGCAGACAGAGGCTGCCCTGTGAGAGGCAGATGGCAAGAGGGCTCTGTGGTCCATGGCGGGACACGTAGGCCGGCTTCCAGGCCAAATGGCTGTTCCATCTGTTGCATTTGGTCTTTTCATATAAACAAAGTGAACATTAGTTCATAGAAACATTTATATGAGTAAGCACCATGGATGGAACATGTACTTGGAACCGTTTGCATATTACATCACTTTTGAAAATCACAGATGACACCTGTTTGCACAGTGCTTACGGATTAACCAACTTAAATCATGTATCAAGAATTAATTTGTGGCTAAGGAAAAACATAAGATTATAATATTTTCTCCACAAACATCCCCCTTTTATACTCCTAGAACTTGGAGTCCATAAATATTATAGTTCATAAACATCTAAATAAGGCAGGTAAAAGTATCTTTCAAAAGTAGCAGGGAAGAAAAAAGAAAAGGAATATTTGGAGAGAATCAATAACAGTCATAAAAGGTCATAGAGAAAATTAAACTGGGGATGCAAAACACGCTTTGTTCTTTCTGTAGCAACCAACCCTCTTCCCCACAGGATTCACACATGTGACTATATAGGCTTTTAGAAAAAGTGCATTTTGCATTATCTTCAGAATAGATCCTCATTTGTGTTTTCTTATCTCTGTAGTTGTGTTGGCCAACAGTTGCTTCCTCTTCAAGGAGGATGTGTTCACAGGATAACTCTCAATGGTGGCATATGGAGAATCACATAAGGTTGACACTTGTGTAGTCTCTCCTTCCATCAGATGACTTCTACAGGTTCTGTGTTTCCTAGTTCCTGTCGCATCGATACAGGATCCTGTAACTGAGTTTTGACAATGAAATATGCTCAGAATCCATGTTGCCACATCCAGCAAGGGCACAGAAGCCTCCCATGTCATCCTTTGTCCTCTTTTCTGCTGTCTGCTGGCGGAATGCATGGGATCTTTCCGAGGATCCTGACACCGTAGGGGCTGCTGGAGCTAGATGGAAGGCCATGGACTGACCAGGAACATGCCTATTGCATTTTGCTTGAGTAAGAAACAAACTTACATTCTGTTAACTCTTCTCAAGTTTGCAGAGTTTATTATAGCAACCATTGATTCTTATGTGACAAGTAACAGCTATCACTGAGTCATTTGTCATTAAAAAGACAATATCACAGCTGAGGGAGGGAGGGAGGAAGGAGACAAAAAACAAATAAAAAATAAAAAAAAATTTTTCTTTTCTTTCCTCTTTAATTTAAAAAGGAAGGTCACAGAAATAAAGGCTTTATTTGCATATTCCTTTTCCTAATATAACATCACATCAAGCCCCAAGTTTTACAAATGAGGATACCGAGGCTCAGAGATGGGCATTAATTTTCAGTGTCACATAGGAGAGTGAAGGGTCTGGGTCTTGAACCAGGTCATTTGACAGTAGGGTCAGCATACATTTTGTATATTTCGCCATGACATGAATCCAGATAGATCCTCTTGAAGGACCCCGCACATCATCTGCTTCAGAATGGAAGCTCGGGGAGACTTCATTAGATATAGGTTTATATATGGGGTTCCATTTTATCAAACATTTCACTGCTAATACAATTTTGAAAGCCAGTGGACTTTCACTTCCATACTTGTAGGATTCCAAAGCAGGTGACATAGCACAGAGATGTCGCTGAAGGGAGAGCCTGGCTTAGCACTTGGGTTATTAGGTTTTGTCCAAAACATTCTCAAGTTTGATAACTCCCACTTCATTCGATGGCCTTCTATTTTCGCTGTGCTCTTTTGAAATGTCATTCTCCACAGTGCCCTACATAAGAGAAAATTCTATTATGCAAAATAACTCCACTCAAAATGACATCACCACATCACTTCACCTTTCCCGACCTCTTATATTTCGCTCCAGCCTTCTGCAAACATAATTCAAAATGAATATTGCCTCCTTCATCAAGCCAGGAATTTGAGGCTTCGTTTGAAATCACTTCAGCATATTCTTTAGGCTAAGGGTGAAGAATGACAAAATGAGACCTGATCATGCTGAAATGTTGGGTCCCTGATTGCTTCCCAGCTCCCACAAGCTGACATTTCCCGGCTACCCAAATTGCCAAACACCCAAACTCCTCCTACCCCTTGTTCTGCTTCCTTTCATCAGCCTTTAGCTTATCTTTTCAGGTATGAAACTGCCAAGAAACGTTGGCTTCTATGTGATTTTCACTCTCTAGACCTACTTCACACTGAAGCCTAGGCCTGCCAGCCTGGTGTCTCCGAGGCTAAGGAGTTCTTTCACGAGGAGTAACAGCTCCATAGATTATCTGGTGGAGGGTTCCTGGTGTCAGGGCATCTGTATTGTGAGGTCGAACACAGTGACCTCTTTAGGTCTGCTTTGCTATAGCTGAAATTCTTAGCTTGAACCTGGAGGTCTGGGAAGGAGCTTAACATCATTTTAAGAACAAGGATGGAATAAAGCATTTAATATGAGTGCTACCTCTGCTTGATGGTTAGCGTTGTTTCCGGACCAACTTACAGAGATTGTGAGTCATGATTCAGCAGAAAAGAAGGACATGATTGATTTTGCTGATGGCCGCCAGGGATGGCACTGGCTTATGTGCTATTTGCCAACCCAGACCTAGTTAAATTCTTCATGGCACAGATGAGGAAATCAAGGCTCAGAAGAATTTGTATTGAAGAGGCAGATGTTGGTACCAGATACAGCGATGCCTGAGTCCCATACTTATCCTATAACCCTGGATCAATTACTCAGGTTTCTGAGTTTTATTTTCTTTGCATGTAATAATGCAGCTAACATTATTCTCCCCACATGCTGGTGGTGATAATTAAACGAAATCATGCATGTGAAATCGTCTATCATAGTTTATAATTCATGGTCTTTATTTTTTTATTTATTAAATTGTTACTATTATTTTTATAATCAGTCTTTTTATTTTTTAAAAAAATTTTACAGATTTATTTATTTGAGAGAGAGAGAGAGACAGAGAGAGAGAGCACGAGTGGTGGCAGGGGAGGGCAGAGAGGGAGAAGCCGACTCCCCACTGAACAGGGAGCCTGACATGGGGCTCAATCCCAGGACTCCTAGATCATGACCAGAGCAGAAGGAAGATGCTCACCGACTCAGCCACCCAGATGCCCCAGTGGTCTTTTTAAATAAGTGCTAGCTCCTTCTCTCTATAGAAAACAAACAAACTTGAAATGTGACGTATGAGGGCACCTTTTCTTCTTTTCCCTGTAAGATCGGCACATTGCAATTCAGTTTCAGGGAATCACCTCCTTTCTATCTTTAACTGAACCTAATATTGCGACCCACAGGAAAAGACTCTCATGTAGCAAATACTTTTTGAGTGCCTTGTGTATACCAGGCATAAATATAAAAGACAGATTCTTTGTTTTCAAGAAGTTGTGTGACTAACATTGTATATAACTAGAAAATTATATTGACTTCCAGAAATGAAGCTCTGCATAGCTTTTTCTCAGAATGTGCTCTCAATTTATTCTAAGGTAATTTTCCAGAGATTGTGCAGTAAGGATTTGAAATCTCCAGTCTAGGTGTTTTGTTATAAAGAGGTTCCAACTCAGTTTTGGGAAGTGTAAATGATGAGGATCTGAAGCCAGAGTGGATAGTACGTCCAAAGACGTAGCTCTTGTCGTTATTCTGTGCAGTTGGAATAGCAATAGATACAGTATCAGTGCCCTGTATACATGAGGTAAGCCCTTCAGAAGTGCCAGAATGTCTGGAAAAAAGGAAGAAATTTGGTGTGGTTCATGTAAGAACACTTGAGAAAGGCCGTTTGGTGGTATTGGCCCTCATACAATTTGGAACCAGAGATGTTTATGTCACTGTAGCCATTTTTTCACTTTGCTTTTCCCTGGTTGCTAGCTTCTTCTTCATTCTCTCAAGAGGTGTTTGTGGAGGGTAAGGAGTAATGATAGAGACCATAGGCGACTTTGAAATCAGTCTTTTTTTTTTTTTTTTTGTCCTCATGGCTAAAGGTGGGAAGGAGGGTATTGGTGCTTGGATCTCCAGTCCCTAAAAAGAGGAGACAGAATAGCATGCTGTGGTGCCCTGATGAAGATGGGAGATCTGAGAATTGGTGCTTGGATCTCAGGTTCATAAAGAAAGAGGGTGGAGTGGGGGCGCAGACATCTTTATTGGTCTTGAAGAGCCATTGGGAAAGTCATCCCATGACAGCTTGTTAAGATGAGCCCGGATATTGCTCCACCATTAATAGGGTCTTGGGAAATCAGTCTTATTTAAAAGGATCAAACCAACTCCATACTGGGCAACATTCTTAACAGGTTTCCTAGGAGTAAGAGTAAACCATAATTAAAGAAGACTTCACGTACCTACTTCTGCCTGGCTTTGAGTCATCAGGGGCCTGGAAAATCTGAAGCACTGAATTTGGATTAAGATGACCCCAGAATGCTAATGACCCCAAATACTAAGTCAAAGCAATGGGAAAAAAATCCTGTTTAGAGGAAAATAATGTCACCACAGTCTTAAAATTGTTTCCCTTAATAATTTAGAAACACAATACCAAGCACAAACCCAGAGAGCAGCAGACACACAAGGGAGTGTACCCCAAACAAGAACCAACAGATGAAAGGCATATGGGGTCTCCAGATAATATAGTAATCAGATACAGACTGAAAAACAATGATGTTTTCAATGTTCATGAAATAAAACCAAGCCTGAAAATTTGGTAAGAATTTTGACAAACCGAAAAAATAGGAATAACCAGCACTCACATAAAAAACACGTTGTCAGCACTCCATATGCCCCCTCATGTTCTCTTGCAGCCACTGTCCCTGCAGGTATAGTCGCTCCTGCTAGCATCATTTAGTTTTACCCATTTTTCTACTTTTACAAGTGAATGCATGTCGTGTGAACACTTTTGTGTCTGCTTCTTTCACCCAGCACGATGTATGTGAGGTTCATCCATATTGTTGTATGTGGTTGTAGATTGTTCATTGTTGTATAGTGTTCTACTGTATGAATATACCATTAAAAATCTATTCTCCACTGATGGGCATTAGTAGTTTACATCTTTTGGCTGATATCAATAGTGCAGCAACTCATATCTCTTGGGAATGTATACATGGGAAGTAAACTTCTGGATGATTGGTCTATCCTATGTCTTGTTTTAGTAAGACACTGCCAAACAGTTTCCCCAAGTACTCGTGCCAATTTTGCATCCCTTTAGCAGTGTATGAGAGTTCCAGTTGTTCCACATTCTTTTAAAAAAAATTATTTTGGGCGCCTGGATGGCTCAGATGGTTAAGCATCTGCCTTCAGCTCAGGTCATGGATCCAGGGTCCTGGGATCGAGTCCCGCATTGAGATCCCTGCTCAGTGGGGAGCCTGCTTCTCCCTCTCCCGCTTCCACTGCTTGTACTTTCTCTCTCTCTGTCAAATAAATAAATAAAATCTTTAAAAAAATTTTTATTATTGGGGCACCTGGGTGGCTTGGTGAGTTAAGTGTCTGAGTCTTAACCTCAGCTCAGGTCTTATTCTCAGGGTTGTGAGTTTAAGCCCTGCATTGGAGTCCATGCTGGGCATGAAGCCTACTTAAAAAAATTTTTAAAAATGCAAAAAAAGTTTTATTATTGAAATATATTTGACGTATAATGTTACATTGGTTTCAGGTGTACAGCATAGCGATTTGACCATTCTGTACATTTTGCAATGCTCACCATGATCTGTCACCATACAGTGTTATTACAACATTACTGACTGTGTTTCCTGTGCTGTACTTTTCATCTCCATTACTTACCTGTCTTATAAGTGGAAACTTGAACTTCTTAAGCCCCTTCATCTATTTCACCCATCCCTCCACCTTCCTCCCCTCTGGCAACCACCAGTTTGTTCTCTGTATTTATAAATCTGTTTGTTTTGTTTGTGCATTTGTTTTGTTTTTAGATTCTACATATAAGTGAAATCTTATGGTATTTGTCTTTTTATGACTTATTTCACTTAGCATAGTGCCCTCTAGGTCCATCTATGTTGTCACAAATGGTAAGATCTCATTCTTTTTTTATGGCTGAGTAATATTCCATTCTCTCTCTCTCCCTCTCTTTCTCTCTACACATACCACATTTTCTTTATCCGTTCATGTATTTACAGACACTTGAGTTGCTTCCATATCTTGGCTATTGTAAATAATGCTGCAGTAAACATAGGGGTACAAGTATCTTTTCAAATTAGTGTTTTTGTTTTTTGGGAGTAAATACCCAGTAATGGAATTACTGGATCATGTATTAATTCTATTTTTATTTTTTTGAGGAACCTCCATACTGTTTTCCACAGTGGCTGCACCAGCTTGCATTCCCACCAACAGTGCACAAGAGTTCCTTTTTCTCTACCTCTTTCCCAACACTTGTGTGTGTGTGTGTGTGTGTGTGTGTGTGTGTGTGTGTGTGTGTTTGATTTTAGCCATTCTGACAGGTGTGAAGTGATATCTCATTGTGGTTTTGATTTGCATTTCCCTGACGGGTGGTGTTGAGCATCTCTTCATGTCTCTGTTGGTCATCTGTATATCTTTGGAAAAATGTCTGTTCATCCCCCCCGCCCCTTTTTTGTCTTCTGCCCATTTTTAAATCAAATTATGGCTTTTTTTTGTTTTAAGTTGTATCAATTCTTTATATATTTTTAATATTAACCCCTTATTGGATATATCATTTGCAAATATCTTCTCCCATTCAGTACATTGCATTTTGTTTTATTGATGGTTTCCTTTACTGTGAAAGGCTTTTTATTTTGGTGTTGTTCCAATAGTTTATTTTTGCTTTTGTTTCCCTTGCCTGAGGAGACATATTCAGAAAATGTTGTACAGAAGATGAACTGCTTATGTTTTCATTTGGGAGTTTTATGATTTTACTTCCCGTATTTAGGTCTCTATTTTAAGTTTATTTTTGTATATGGCATAAGAAACAGGTCCCCCCCCCCAAAAAAAACCTTGTCCAGTTTCATTCTTTTGCATGTAGCTGTCCAGTTTTCCCAACACCATTTATTGAAGAGATTATCTTTTCCTTGCCTTCTTTGCTGAAGATTAATCAACCGTAGATGTATAGGTTTATTTCTGGGCTCTCTATCCTGTTCTCTTGATAGATGAGTCTGTTTCTATGCCAGTACCATACTGTTTTAATTACTGTAGCTTTGTAGTGTATCTTGAAATCTAAGAGTGATACCTCTAGCTTTGTTGTGAACCTCATTCTTATGTCTTGCTAGCCAAAGAGAAAAGGGTTCTCCTCTTCTAGCTTGAATTTAACAAATCTTGGAGAAGGCATCTGATAATTATGACTTGAGTCATGTGCTTATCCTTGAATTATGTCTAAGACTGGCCCACACTGAGTCATGTGCTATGACTGCCAGACCCTGCGGAACCAACTGGGCTGAAGAAGTGTTCATTAAATTTAGGGATAGGAATGGATGGTGCTATTCTGAATAAACAAAACAATATCTACTTCAGTGAAGACATCCAAATTCCATTTACAAGAGGGAAAACAATGAAGATTCTATCCAGAAGGCTATAGCATATTGTCTTTGGTGTGTTCTGGGTTATGTTTGGTACTCTTGTAGCAGAGTCAAAGGAAAACAAAAAATTACACCCTGAACAAAAAGATGAACAGAGTAAAAGAAAGTAAAGAAAAATGATATGATTGGAAGTTAAAATTCATAATGGACCCTTGGCTCGTAAGAGAAATTCTAAGGATTTCCTGACTGTTGTCCATATATTTTTCTATTGGTGTTAAATTTAAATAAAATTAAGCATTATTAAGTGAACAGTTCAGTGGAATTTAAAAGATTCACCACGTTGTACAGTCACCATCTCTAATTTGAAAACATTTTCATCCCCTGAAATAAAACTCCACATCATTAAGCAGTTACTCCCCATTCCACTCTCCCTCCCATCTCGGGCAACCACCAGTCTACTTTCTATTTCGGGATCTTTCGTATAGATGGAGTCCTACAAAATGTGACCCTTTGTGTCTGACTTGTTTCACTTAGCATAATGTTTTCAAGGTTCATTCATGTTGTAGCCTGTTTCAGTACTTAATCCTTTTGTGACTGAATAATATTCTAATATATAGATTTACCACATTTTTAATTTCATTCATTATTTTGAAGAGTGCCACTATGATCAATTGTGTACAAGTGCTTGTTTGAGTACCTGTTTTGAATTCTTTTTGGGTCTCTACTTAGAGGTGGAATTGCTGTGTCATGGGATAATTCTTTGTTTAATTTTCTGAGAATCTGATGAAACCGCTTTCTCTAGTGGCTCTCATGTTTTATATTCCCACCAGTAATGTACAAAGTTTTCAATTTCTCTGTGTCTTCACCAATACTTATTTTTTTAGCTTGAATTATTCTATTTATTTATTTTTATTATGTTCAATTAGCCAACATATAGTACATTATTAATTTTTTATGTAGTGTTCAGCAATTCATTGGTTGCTTATAACACCCAGTGCTCATCACCACATGTGCCCTCCTTAATATCCATCACCTGTTACCCCCACCCCTGCAACCACCATCCCCTCTGAAATGCTCAGTTTGCTTCCTGAAGTCCAGAGTCTCTCAGGGTTTTTCTCCCTCTCTGATTTCTTCCCATTCAGTTTTCCCTCCCTTTCCCTGTGGTCCTCTGCACTATTCCTTATGTTCCACATATGAGTAAAACCATATAATTGTCTTTCTCTGCTTGACTTATTTCACTTAGCATAATCCCTTCCAGTTCCATCCATGTCAACTCAAATGGTGGGTATTCATCCTTTCTGATGGCTGAGTACTGTTCCATTGTATATATGAACCACATCTTTATCCATTCATCTGTTGAAGGGCATCTCAACTCCTTCCACAGCTTGGCTATTGTGGACATTGCTGCTATTAAATTGGGGTACATGTGACCCTTCTTTTCACTACATCTGTATCTTTGGGGTAAGTACCTAGTAGTGTATGTGCAGGGTCATAGGGTAGCTCTATTTTTAATGTCTTAAGGAACCTCCATACTGTTTTCCAAAGTGGCTGTACCAGCTTTCATTCTCATCAACAGTGTAAGAGTTTTCCCCCTCTTTCCACATCCTCACCAACACTTGTTTCCTGTCTTGCTAATTTTTGCCATTCTAACTGGTATAAAGTGGTAGATCACTGTGATTTTGATTTGTATTTCCCTGATGGCTAGTGATGTTGAACACTTTTTCATGTGTCTGTTAGCCATTTGTATGTTTTCTTTGGAGAAGTGTCTGTTCATGTCTCTTGCCCATTTCTTGACTGGATTATTTGTTTTTTGGGTGTTGAATTTGAGAAGTTCTTTATAGATCTTGGATACCAGCCCTTTATCTGTGATGTCATTTGCAAATATCTTCTCCCATTCCATGGGTTACCTCTTAGTTTTGTTGACTGTAAAGGATTTATACTCTAGAAACTATAGAACACTTATGAAAGAAATTGAGGAAGACAGAAAGAAATGGAAAAACATTCTATGCTCATGGACTGGAAGAATAAACTGTGAAAATGTCTATGCTGCCCAGAGCAATCTACACTTTCAGTGCCATCCCTATCAAAATACTATTGACATTTTTGACAGAGCTAGAACAAATAATCCTAAAACCCGTGTGGAACCAGAAAAGACCATGAATCTCTAGGGGATTGTTGGAAAAGAAAACCAAAGCTGGGGCATCACAATGCCTGACTTCAAGTTCTATTACAAAGCTGTGATCATCAAGACAGCAGGGTATTAGCACAAAAACAGATACATAGATAAATGGAACAGAATACAGACCTCAGAAATGGACCCTCAACTCTATGGTCCACTAATCTTCAACAAATCAGGAAAGAATATCCAATGGAAAAAAGACAGTCTCTTCAGGGCGCCTGGGTGGCTCAGTCATTAAGTGTCTGCCTTCGGCTTGGGTCATGATCCCAGGGCCCTGGGATCGAGCCCCACATCGGGCTCCCTGCTCCTCAGGAAGCCTGCTTCTCCCTCTCCCACTCCCCCTGCTTGTGTTCCTCTCTCTCTGTGTCTCTCTCTGTCAAATAAATAAATAAAATCTTAAAAGAAAAGACAGTCTCTTCAATAAATGGTGCTGGGAAAATTGGACAGCCACATGCAGAAGAATGAAACTCGACCATTCTCTTACACCACACACAAAGTTAAACCCAAAATGGGTGAAAGACCTCAATGTGAGACAGGAATCCATCAAAATCCTAGAGGAGAACATAGGCAGTAACCTCTTCGACATTGGCGACAGCGACTTCTTTCAAGACATGTCTCTAAAGGCAAGGGAAACAAAAGCAAAAATGAACTTTTGAGACTTCATCAAGATAAAAAGCTTTTGCACAGCAAAGGAACCAAGACTTATTTTTAATTTTTCTTATGTTAGCCATTCTAGTGGGTATGAAGTGGTTATCTCATTGTGGATTTTGATTTGCATTTCCTGAATGGCTAGTGATTTCTTTTCAAGTGCTTTTTGGCCACATTCATGTATCTTCTTTGGAGAAATGTCTATTCATATTGTCTGCCAAATTTTCAATTGTGTTTCTTTTTATTTTTGAGTTGTAAGAGTTCTTTTTATATTCTGGATACTGATCCCTTATCAGAGACATGAATTACCAGACAACCTGGTTGTCTTTTCACTTTCTTGACAATACTTTTTCATGTGTGAAGGTTTTCAATTTTGAAGAAGTCCAATTTATCTGTCTGTTTCTTTTGTTGATTGTGCTTTTGATGTCTTATCTAAGAAGCCATTGTCAAATCAAAAGTCATCAAGATTTATGTCATGCTTTCTTCTAAGAGTTTTGTTTTAGCTCTTATATATAGGTCAATGATCCATTTTGATTTATTTTTGTATATAGTAGAGGTAGGGTTCCAACTTCATTCTTTTGTGTGGATATCCAGTTGTCCCAGCACCATCTGTTGAAGTGACTATTTTTTTTCTTCATTGAATGATCTTGGCATACTTGTTGAAAATCAATTGGCCATGAATATATGGGTTCATCTCCAGACTCAGTTCAACTCCAGATGTTCATATTTTTGAAAAATTACTTTGTACATAATAAAATTTCATCCTGTGTGTAACCAAGATGATTCTGAACTCACTAGGCTGAAGCTTTTGGATAGTTTTTCCAGTCATTGTGTGAAAGCACCATGCATTAGCCATCAGTGAATATTTACCGTGGAGATCCTTTCAGAGTTAGATGGTTCTGTAGCAGCATTTAATTTACTTTCAGTATTACATTTCAGACAAAATTTAGGCACAAATTTCTATGAAAGTCTACATGTGCCAGGTTTAAATGACTATTTTTAGATTTCTCAGACTTAATTGATTTCAGTATGGATCACATTTTCACATTTTGCTTTTTTGCTAACAATTTTCTTCTACATACCCTCCATGGCTTGGAACAATCTTCTTTACTCCTTTTCAATGGGAATGAAATATTTGAAAAATGTTATTTTCTTACCTTATCTTTAATGTGATCTCCTATAAGTCAACATGTTTTAGACGGATTTTAGGAGGTTTTATATGGAAGGGAAGAAACTGGTAGAGTAGCTCTATACTTGAGGCTTCCAAAAATGCAGCTTCCCGCCGCCCCCACCAAAAAATGAAAAGACATTCAAGCTGTGGTTAGCAAACTCTTACGCTCTTTCAGGATAGATTATATGCCTGATTAGATTTGTGATTGAAAATGCCACTGGAGAACAAGGGCCCCATTTAATATCAAGAGTGCATTACTTTTGTTATGCTACATGGTAGATATTTTTTGATGATGGCAAGAGATTCTTCTTCCTGGATTTGCCATGAAAACCCTATTTTTCAAAAATGTAGTTTTTGGCATGGCATCAAAACACCTGAATTCTCCTTCAGTGGAGATGCTTCTTGGGAGTTCCTCCGTACTAACTCAAAATGGACATGGCGTGAAACCATATTGCATTTATCTATGTGACAACCACAATCCACTCTCTTACTAAAAGAAGCAGTCATGTTCCATTTTGAAAGGATGGGGGCAGGAATGGAGTCAGGTATCACCATCTCACATGCAACTCCCAGTCTGTGCCTCTTGAATCATTGTGGGTGGGAGGCAGGCAGGGACAGAAGAAAAAATTTCAAGTGTCTGAGACAGACACAGATGCGAAGAAGACTTTTATGACACAATTGAACAAAATATGTGCCTAAATATTAAATCATCTCTGTGAGTACTGTGACTGTTGATTTGTCTGCTGAGATGAAGATGCTAGAAGGGCCTAGGCAGGTCTGGGTAGATCTGGACAAGCCATTGGAACAGGTATCCTTTTCTAACACATCTAGATTATGATACTAGAAATTAAGCCATTCATATAAATGCAGCTAGACAACTAGTGCTGTGGGTATTCTAGCTATGTAGCCACACACTTGATGTCTACGACTTGCCCAAATGCTGTTCCTCCCGTTTAAGACTTTAATTGCCTCTATTTATTATTATTTTTAGGGGGGAGGGGCAGAGGGAGAGAGAGAATCTTAAGCAGGCTCTAATGTGGGCCTTGATCTCAAAACCCTGGGATCATGACCTGAGCTGAAATCAAGAGTTGGATCGTTAACCGACTGAGCCACCCTGGCACCTTTTAGGCTTTAGTTACCTCTAAGTGAAAATATAGACAGGCTAACAGTTTAACTTATTACAATTAACTTCTGCATGCGTGTGAATGAGCGTTTGAATTTCAGGGTTCTGATATTCTGATAATTGGTTCTGGTTCGGGGAACACTGAAGATTGGAGAGAGGCAGGAGTATAGTCTAGTGAGGCCTGGGATGGGGAACAACTGCTTCTAAAGTTTTCTCAGCTTATCTGCATTGATGACTGACTTCCTCTTGTTGTTAAAAGCAGGATTCCATGTCAGTTCATCAACCTCTGGGAAAGTGTAGAGGAAAGAGCACTGAGCTTGGAGTCAGAAGACCTCTCAGTTACCATCTGTGTGATTTTAGAGAAGTCGTTTGATCCCTCCAGGCTTCTATTGCCACAGCTGTAAGACATGACTAATACTTCTTTGTTGCACTGATGTGAGGATTAAATGAGACAACATATATAAAGCACTATATAAATGTATTTCTGTTATTATCTGAGGTCTTTAAAACAGCAGAGGTGAGGTGTAAAATCTTGCAATCCACTCATTAGCTCTGTCAGTGGAGAGAAGAAGGGATTAAATCTGGCAGGTACTAAGCTTTGAGTTTGATTTAAGTTCTTTCCTCACACTCCCCTATTTGCAAAGAGTTTTCTTCCATTGTTGAGAGTTACTGGAGCTTGGACCAATGACTTGTGTTGACAAGTCATTAGAGAAAGTCATAAGCACCTGGCTCTGATGTCTGCTTGCCCAAAGGCAGCTCCAGGGCCTACTAGCTTGTGTGCAGTGTTGGGAGGAACCCGTTTTTCCCTCCCCTGCGCACTGATGGGCCCGGTGGCTTCCAGAGGTTAGTTAAGAACTAACTGTTCTTAACTGGACACTGTTAACTGCTTTTTAAAGGTAAAGAAGATTGATGCATTAGTGACCTGAGCTTTCACATGTGCTTACTGATTTTGTCATAGAGGTACAGACTTTCTTACACTGTATACTCATGGGGTGTGTGACCTTACTTATAATGGTCATTGAGATTTTCTTACTCCAAATATAAATTCATAGCTATTATTGATCTTTGTCCATTACAAGGGAATTATAGAAAAATTTTGTAAAATGAATATATTTATCTTTTTACGTTGTATAAGGTGGTCTTTTTAAGTTAAAATACTTTAATAATAATACAATATTTTTGAGAAATGAACTTATACTGTGGAATTAAGTTGGAAGAACCTTTCACTTAAGATATAAACTATATGCCTACACACACATATATATGCATATACATGTATGTATACACATATAAATACTTTCATGTTTATATATGCATATAGATACTCTTTACACACCCTGATGTATTTACATAGTGGTATGCTGGCAAATACTTAATAACTGGCTCTCCAAAGGAAAAAAAAAGCCCTAATTTCTAGTATTTGGCAGTTTCTATTGTGTAAGTGTTCCTACTGTGGCCAATTTCAGGCAACCACAGTGACATTACTGAATGTGGAGTTAGGATCTGAACAGTCCATCATGTGAGCAGGAAGGGCAGGCATCAGCAAACCACTGGATTGTATGCACATAGGATATGTACAACATATACACAGAAACCTGTAAATCACACATATAATGTGTATTTGCTGTTAAACATAGTTGTGGTATTAATAACCAGTCTCGTCTTACTAGGGAATCACAAAGCTTTTTAGGTATAGCATGAAGGAAATATGTTTGGCCCATCCTGTCTAGAGTCCCTGCGTTTTCATCCTCTTGCCTCTTGATTCTTAACTAATCTCTGTAGGAAACCGTATAAAGAGTCATGTTAAGATCACTCATGGAAGAACTGGGCTGGACAAAGTACCATTATTACTGATTGTCCAAGAGAGTTTCTAGTTCGTAGTGACTTACTAGTAGCTATAGGGGAATCACTGCTGTTAAGGGTAGCAAACAGGAGGGTCTTAGTCATTAGAGAGCACACATACACACCACCTCTACCTCATTTTGGTGGAGCCTGTGCTTGTTCTCTGGGCAGACCTACAGCCAGGAAGAGAGGTTGCCCGTGTGTTGTGACTTACGGTTGCTGGGAAGCCTTTTTCCTCTTCCCTCCCTCCAGCTTGGGAGTCTGGAATTCTTCCTCATTTTATATATACCTCTTTACTATTAGGGATCCTTTTGTTGTCATTAATAATGTTTTCCTTTTAAAGAGTTTAGCCTGCCTGAAAAGAAGGGCCCCTGGATGAGGTAAAGGAACACAAAAAAGAAAGAAGCAAAAATTCAAAGATAAACTTGCTTTCTGCACAGTTTGGCCTAAAACAGCCTGCCAGGTCGCAGCCTTATTTCCCACATTTTCCTAGCCCCCTACCACTCATCTCCCCACTTACAGATCCACCCCTAACTCACTTCCAGTCTATACTTGAGTTGAAGCTCACTTGTAGATTCATTTCCCAAACCTTAAATCATTTTGAGGGCTTTAGTAACAAGTCTTGATTAATTTATTAAATTCAGTATTATCCAGGGACCCTGCCCTTGAAGAATTCACAGTTTCTTTGAGAAGATATTAAGAAAACAGAATAATTATTCTAGAGCTATATACTTTATCCTACTAGAGAGTTATTTCCAAATGGCTTAGTGGAACCCTGAGAAAATACTATCCAGTAGCTATCAGTAGGTGCCTTGGAATTAGATGAGCTTGGTTTCAAACACTGATTCTGATGTTAACTAGTGGTGAAACTTTGGACAAGTTGTTTAACTTCTCTAATATAAACTTTCATAATAATGCCTTTTACTTAGCAATTTACATTGGTGTAACTTCCATGAGGGCTGGCATATTGCTTTATTCACCAATATATCCCTACCAAGTAGGTGGTCAATATGTATTTGTAAAAAAAAAAAAAAAAAAAAAGAAAGAGAGAGAGAGAGGAAAAAAAAAACAGACATGGGATGCATGGGTGGCTCGGTTGCTTGATCAGCCAACTCATGATTTTGGCTCAGGTCATGATCTTTGGGTTGTGGGATCGAGTTCTGAGTCGGGCTCTGTGCTCAGCATGGAGTCTGCTGGAGAGTCTCTCCTCTCCCTCTACTTCTGCCCCTCCCCCTACTCGCACTTTGTAAATAAAATCTTTAGGAGAAAAGCAGGTACAATGCCTAGTACATTGTCTAAAAGTAGTTGATAAGTTTTTTAGATGTATTTTGTTATTATTTTGCTTTACCCTCAGAGGAGACAGGCAGTATTTCTGCCTGTGTTATTAGAGAAAGGCTTACAGAACTGCCGTCTCAAATGAGACATAAAAGTTACCAGGAGGAGGAAGGCCAGCTGGCTTTCCAGGGAGAGGGAGTAGCATGGACTGTGGCAGTCATGAATGGCGTAACAATTGCAGAAGAAGTAAAATGCTAGACTGAAGAGGGATATAGTGGCCTAAAACTGACCATGGCCATCCATCCACTCCACGGATAATCTGCCTCTTTCCAGGCCAACTGCTGGGTCCCCATATTTGTTCTCTAATAATGGTCATTACTTACATAGTGCTTACTACATACTAAGCTCGACATATTAATTCATTTAGTACTTATAACACTCCTTTGAAGTAAGTACAATTTGAAGATGAGGAAAGGAAGTTGAAGTCCACACCTAGTAAGTAGAAGAGTCAGGGTTCAAACTCAGACTTTTTGGCTCTAGTATCTTGCTCTAAATGCCTGCGTTGGGTAGCTTCTAAGTCATAACCAGATTTTGTGGTCAAAAATAGTGCTGTTATTCAAAATCTCCAGGCTTACAAGGAGAGGGATGGTCACATAACTTACTTCAGGCAACCATAATGTGGTCAGAAATAAGGTCGTTTACTTCCATGTTTCTTGGGCTCTCCCTCAACCATAAAGAGGGTAGTTTAGCTACACAATAGTGAAGCCTCTGTCAGCCTAAAGTGTTGCATTTCTGCGTGGAGGACAGTTGCCTTGGAAAGATAACTAGGTACACAAGAGTGTGTGAGAAGGAATTAAATTTTGTTGCAGTAGATTTGGGGATTGTTTGTTCCTGTAACGTAACCTAACCTCTCCTGACTGATCCAGCTATCTGTGCCCAGACCTGAGCATGTGGGCCCCATGTTTGACTTCCTGTGCTAGCTCTTCCTTTCTAACCTTTGTCTCTGTCCATTCACCTGGGCTTCCCTTATTCCTTTTTTGGTAATGTCCCTAATATTCCAGTCCATTCCTAGTAGCTCCCACACTTACTTGTGCTTGCCAGCCGCACTTCCCCAGGAGCTGAAGTTTCAGCTCACAACTCATGTCTGCACATTAACTAATCAGATCTCTGCCTGGCTGTATTGCCTAACATTACCCACCTGATGCTGTGATGTGTGCAGATAAAGCACTTTTTCCAATTTCTTTGTCCCCTAAAAACTATAATGGTGTGTTTCTGTCAATGTGTGACATTGACTTGGTAAGTCTCTCTTAGGAGGCGCAATCATTAATTCTCAGCCAAACCTGCCCCTGAGGCCTTTACACTCCTCCTGGATCAGAGCTAGCGTCTGATTCTGGCTTTCCCTGGTACTGTCTCTTATTTATAGTCATGGATTTCTGATGATCTTCTCAGTTAAAGCCACTTTACGTGTGCCCAGAATGCCCATACCAGCAGTGCAGAAACTTCCTGAGTGTCCGTTGATCTGTCGCTCACTTCAGCATCCCTCAGTCCTTGCATCTTTTCAGTGGTTTTACTGTTTTGCTTCTGCCAAAGATGACAAAATAAGTCAGAATGAATATTTAATACCCCAAACCTGGGAAAGGAACAAAAAGAGAAAGTTTCTATAAACAAGTATAAAATCTTGCTTTAGTGATGAATAATTATGACAGGCAGAATTCTAAGATGGCCTCCAAGATTCCCCCCTCTTGGTGTACACGCCCTTTAGAATCCCTTCTCCTTTGGTGTGAGCAGGGAATGTGAATATAATGAGATAACACTCCAATGACTACTATACATTTTAAAGCAAAGAGCATTTTGCAGATGTAATTTAGAGTGCCTAATCAGATGACTTTCACTTAATCAGAAGGGAGGTTTTCGGGGGGAGCCTGATAGAATCAAGTAAGTCCTTAATTAAAAGAGACAGGAACAGCTGCTGTTCTGCTGGCTTAGAAGTAAGCAAAAATTCCTCTTATCAACTGTCCGTGGAAGGGGCCATGCAGTTGGGATGTGAGAATGATTTCCAGGTGATAGCCAGATGGGAAGTGGGACCTCAGTCCTACAACCACAAGACACTAAAGTCTACCAACAACTTGAATGACCTTGGAAGGGGGCTCTCAGCTCCAGAGGAGACTGCAGCCCTGGCCAATCTATTTTAGCTTTGCATGATCCCGAGTAGAGAACCCAATGAGAGCATGCCTGGGTTTCTGACATGCAGAGACTATGAGACAATACATGTTTTTTTAAGTCACTGAATATTTGGTGATTTGTTATGCAGCAAGAGAAAACTAATAGAATGATCAGTTGCTCAAATGGGCAACAGGAGATAACTGTTTGGAGACTAGTATAAATGTAAAAGAAAAATAAGATTTGGTAAATAAAATATCCTTATGAATGCCTTTAAATTGCTAAAGAGGTAAAGAAAACTTGGATTTTACTCAATGAGAAAATAGTAGTCCTACTGACCTCCCTCCAAGAATAATTCATTATAAGGTTCCATAACTTTTTAAAAATTTTAATTCCAATATAATTAACATATAGTGTTATATTAGTTTCAGGTATACAAATTAGTGATTCACCAATTCTGTCATTTATCAGTGCTCATCATGGTTAAGTGTGTACTCTTAATCCCCATCATCTATTTCACCCATCCCCCCATCCACCTCCCCTCTGGAAACCATCAGTTTGTTCTCTATAGTTAAAAAAAAAGTCTGTTTTTTGGTTTGTCTCTTTTTTCTTTTCTTTTTTTTTAAATTCCACCTGTGAGTGAAATACTATGGTATTTGTCTTTCTCTGATTGACTTACTTCACTTAGTATTATACTGTCTAGTTCTATCCATGTTGTTGCAAATAGCAAGATTTCATTCCTTTTTATGGCTGAGTAATACTCCATTGCATATATATACCACATCTTTTTTATCCATGCATCTATTGATGACCCTTGGGCTGTTTCCAATTTGACTATTGTAGATAATGCTTCAGTAAACATTGGGGTGCATATATCTTTTTGAATTAGTATCTTGATATTCTTTGGGTAAATACCCAGTAAAGGAATTACTGGATCATATGGTATTTCTATTTTTAATTTTTTTCAGGAACCTCCCTACTGTTTTCCACAGTGGCTGCACCAGGTTTCAAAGGGCTCATTTTTCTCCATATCCTCACTAACACTTGTTTCTTAAAGTTTTTTTTATTTTAGCCATTCTGATAGATGTGAGGTGTAAACTTACATAAATTTTTGTATTTAAAAATTGTTATGGTACTGTCAACAGTTTTAAGGTACAGATGACATAAAATCAACTGAATATGTGTAGAGTGTATCAATTTTGACATACACATGCATCTGTGAAATCACTGGGATCATAAAGATTGTGAACATATCCATGACCCTCAAAGTTAAGTCTGACTCATTTGTAATCCCTTTGTAATCTTGTTCCCCACAGCATGGGACAGCATTGCCAAATGGCAGCTTGAATCAAGAATATTTAAATTATTTTCAGCTCTTTATTATGATTTTCTCCTTACAATGCACATGTTACAACCACTCTCCTTTATAGATGGGCAGTCTCGAATCTGGTTCAGTGTGGAACCTCCGGGGGAATTGAAGAATACCAGAAAAGGACAGGGAAAAGAAGACCTCATCCCCCAATTTCCAAATAAAGAACCGTTAATGGAACATTATGAATTTTCATATCTAGATATGTCAGACAGTAACACACCCTTATAATGCATTAATCAGGCATACAAGATGATCCTGTTGCCTTTTTCCAAGTCCAGAGATTAATCCACCCATGGTTCTTACCTCCTAGCATTCACACACATCCATTAACCTCTCTCTTTTTTTCTTCTGAATTATTTTTGCATCTACCCACCACCTAGAGAGTTAATACTGGAGAAGGACAGTAGTGACCTCTTTTGTTCTTGGACTTCTATCAGATCATTCACTTAGGAAATATTTATTTTTACAACTATCCAAACATGTTTTACTTCAGGAGTACAAAACAAACCTAACATATTTTTTTTTCAATGAAATATATAAAACAGGCATTTTCACCTTCAGTTTTTAGAGTTCCCAGAAATCAGTTTCACAGTTCTTCAAAGCATTTCTCCTATATCCCCTCTTCTGATCCTTTAGTACTCCTGTGAAGCAGATAGGCAAGTGGTTTTATTCCCACTTGAAGATAGAGGAAGACTGAAGGTCAGACAGATTCACTGACTTGCCAGAGGCCAGTCAGTGGATTGCTCAGATTAAAATGCAGATCTTCTAGGTCTTTCTCACACTGGGGACTATTTGTGCTCATTTCTCAGTAGGCATAATTTTAATAAACTATACCAAATATTGGGTAATATGTGACATGTATTTTATTACCTTACAGTACATCCTGAATGAAGGAATTCCTTAGAAACCATTTTTCCATCTCAGACAAATCAAAGTAGCATAGGTACCTAAAAATAAGAGTTTTGCTGAAAGACTGTTGAAGAAAGACAGTCCTGAAATAGTTAAGGGTCAGAATTAAGTACCCCGACTCTAGTTCCCTCTTGGGTAGGGAGATACAAAAGCGTTGCAGCTGTGCAAGTTCCTGCAGGCAAAGCGAAGGATGGAAGAAGTTCTCCCCATCTGTGTTTATTATGTCAAATACTGTTTAATCTTCACCTTAACTTCCAATCGCCAGATTTTTTGTTGTTGTTGTTAAAAATAATGACAACATGAAAATGGAAGGTAAGGCCCTCGTAGAGTCCTTATTGTCTACAGAATAATTCTGAACAAATCTCTGCTCTGGGCTCCACCTGTCAGCTTCTAAGTGATGGAGAATGGCTCTGTAATTTCCATATGAATAGGGAAAACCATCTCCCAGATTCACTGTTCAGGGTAACACAAATGAAACTTAAAAGACAGATTCACCAGCAGGGAGGAAAAAACCCAAAAAACCAACCAAACAAAAGGCAAGCAGGAATATTTGTTCTCTTGGTCAGGCAGTGCCAAGAGTGGGGAAAAAAATACTGAAGAAAGAAAAGCTACCATGCTAAAGTGGGTGGTGTGACTCTAAGGCAGCCTTACTGATGTTTCAAGCTCTCATGGGCTCTGTGCACTCCATTACTTAGTAGGGGGATTTCGGCTGCTGGGAAAGTAGGTGGGAGTGAAGGAACTACATACCAGAGGGCATGTGGTAAGGCAGAAGCTGAAGTCTGAGCTGTCATGGTAGCCTCCCTGGATGATATCAGGCCAAACATCCATCTGCCTTGGAACTGTATGGGGATAAAAGGGCTTGGTTTCGGTAACTCATGGTTTTAGTCTTATTAACGTGTAGATATGCCATATCTTCTTCCTTTCCACTTCCTTTCTTCCCTCCAGCCTCCATACAATCTCACATGGCTCCAGTTTCCACAGTTCACCCTGATCCCATGTCCTTCACTTGTCTCACACTAACCACCTTCATGAGCCGGGTGTCTGCAGAAAACCTGGAACTGATGAGAAATCTCTCCTCCCTCTTCCTTGCCCATGCATCTGCTGAACAGTGACCCATCACAGCCCCATTCTAAGTGATCTCTCTCACTGGTATCCTCCTCTCTATTCATTCCTGAGGGCAGCCCCTCACTAACATTCTTCTGTTTGCTCAAAACTTTCTGGCAAGTCTTTATTACCTACAGATGGAAAGCTAGACTTCTTAGTCTGGCCTTCAGGTATGTTGAGGGAGGGTGTCTACCATAGGCGAGGAGGATCCCTGCACATCTTCACTGAGTATGTCAACTGCAAGGCCTAACCATTCTCTGCCCCTGAGCTGCTTCTGTAGCTAGTCACAGGGGCAACTAAGTGGGTCATAGCAACTGCAGCCTCTCTGCCCTGAGATCCCTTGCTCCCTGGGGGAATGGCACTGCTTGCTTACTGCTTGCTACAAAATGTGCTGAGCCTTGAGCTTTGGGTGCCTCTGTGGCACCACAACCTACTGCATGTGTAGCTGTCATTGGTGTCTGTTGTATCACCCTTTTGGGACAGGGAGACTTTGGGTCAGGGAAAAGCACAACCATGCAGATCCTACTGCTGTTTTCCGTGCTATGAGTAATGAACTGTCTTGTTTGGATCCATCGAACCTTGTCTACTTTTGGCATCTGTGGAGCTTCCGCAAGCCAACGTCTTGCTTGCTTAATCTGTAGGGGTGGGTTTCTTCTCTGTTTTCATAGTCTACAGTTCCCTTTGGTACGGAATATATATTTGTTTGATGAATCAATTAATAAATGAATCCTTAGGACTGGCCAAATCAGTCTGGGCTCTTTTCACTTAGAAACCTAGCACATATCCATTTCTGCTCCTACTCGTTGCTTTACTTGAAGTTCTCTTCCTTGTATTGCACCTAATCCACATCCTTCCCTTCCATTAAGAGCCCTCTCTAATACTACTTCATCCAATCCTGATGTAATTAACCACTTCTTTCTTTGACATTTCACAGGACATTATGTGCACATCTAATATGTCACCGATTACTTTAAGCATATTATTATATTTAGGTATTTTCAGTTTTCTTCCAAAATAATAGGCATTTGTGGAATACTTAATGTATGCTAGGAACTGAGCTATTTGCAAGAAATGTTGGAAATGCAAGGATGAACAAGATATGGCCCCTATCTGCTCTAGCTCTCAGTCTGTAACAAAACAGTCCTGTATGTAGAGATGTGTCCTCACAAGGAATAAGAGTAAACTACTGTAGTAGCAAACCAGGGGCTACAATGATGTCTCCCTGGATGGAAGCTCTGGGAAAGCTTCAGAAAGGAGGTGCCATTTTCTCCTGTTTGTTATTCATGCCCACTCTGTCCATGGTTAAAAAAAAAAAGTCTCTGTTGTGTCATCTTTGAATCCCTCACAATGAGCTAAAATATCCATTTATTTAGTTTAAACAGTTATTTATTTAATATTACATTTAATTAGCATACCTACTGAGTACTAATTCATACAAGGCAATTAAGTAGGGACCAGGGAACATGTACCTTTCCTGTAAAGGTACCCCTGCTTTATGGAAGTGCAACCTCATAGCAACTGATGTTGGTAAGGTTGTTTTCAGATGATCCAGTAGTCCTACTGTGATGTGTACCATTTCTGTTTAAGGTGTACCAGTGCAAATAAAAAATGATTTATCATTCTGAGTTAATATAATATTTAGTGTGATTATACTTTTTTTTACCTAGTTTCTTTATGTAGCATACCTCTTCATCCTTAAATGCCTAGTTCAAATGGCTTTGCTTCTGAAAGTCTTCATTTAGGCAGAATAACTTCACTGCTCCTTCCCCTCCACCCCCAATAGAATCTTTATTCTATTGTAGGTTTATTTCTTTAATGTCTTGGTTTCTCCTTTAACAACGAGCTCCTTGAAGGCAAGTTTTTTTGTTAGGGGTGTTTATTTTACTAGGGCCTACAGAGTTCTTGGCACTTAGAAAGTACCAAATAAATATGTAATGAATGATTCCAAAACCTCTACTTCTTTATCAAGATTTCTGACATCTGATTAAGCAATTGTAGTCAAACACACTCCAGAAATAATGTTTTGATTCTATTATGACTAATACATAGATCAAGGACTTGTAGTTTGAATACATAAAGGACTCTTAAAAGTCAAGAATATGCCAGAAGAAATTCTAATAAAAAATAGGCAACGATATAAACAAACACTTCACAAAAGAAGATTTATAGATGGCCATTTAATCATGAAAGGATGGTCAATTTCACCAGTCATCAGGGAAGTACAAATAAAACCACAATGAGATACCCTTTCCTTCTCTTGAGAATGGCTAAAGTGAAAAAGACTGGCAATACCCAGTGTTGGTGAGAATGTAGATCAACTAGAACTGTCAAAACACTGTTGGCAGGAGTGTAAAATGGTACAGCTACTTTTGAAACCAGTTTGGCTCTTTTCTTCTAAAGGTAAACATGCAGTACAATCATGCTACAACACAGCAAGTCCACCCTTAGGTATTTACCCAAGAGAAATGAAATCCTATGTCCACAGAAAGATAAGAACATAAGAACAAAAAGTTCATGGCAGCTTTAAACTGGAAAAACAATCCGAGTGTCTATCAACAAGTGAATGAATAAACAAAATGGTATACATTATAGAATGGCATTCTATTCAACGTTTGAAACGAGTGGACTATAGATACATAAAAACAACATGGAGAAACTGCAAGATTATTTTGCTGAGTAAAAGAAGTCAGACTAAAAATAGAACACCCATGTATAATTCCACCTACATAAAGTACTAGAAAATGCAGACTTATCTGTAGTGACGGAATGCCCCTGGGGATGGGAACAGAGGTAGTGATGGATTGAAAAAGTACACAAGGAAACGTTGGGGAGTAATGGATATTTTTGGTATCTTGATTATGGTGATGTTTTTCACCAGTGTATACATACGTAAAACTAATCAAAGTGTATGTTTTAAATATCTGCAGCTTATTATATGCAAATTATATGAAATTATACATCAAGAAAGCAATAAAAGTAGTATTAATTTCAAAAAATAAATGCCACAGTATTTCATAGAAACTGTCTTAGGAATGAAGTGTTGAAACACAATCAGAAAAACACCTTTAAAGACTGCCCCTGATAGTTGTCCACTCCCCTTTTCTACGCTGAGCACCATCCATGCGCATTGGAGGGGACACCTGTTTCCCACAAATAGCATTTGGAACTCACTGACATTGACGTCATGGCACAAAGTATTGGATTAACTGGGGAAACACAGGGGATTATTTAGGAGACTTTTATTTTCAGTATAGATGTTGGGTTGGAATAAAGCCCATCTGAGAAATCTCAGTGGCACGTTTTTCACTGGACTGAATTCTGATGAGACAAGTACTAGCAGTAGCATCTATTCTGGCTCTCAGCCTTACACCAGGCTTTTCCATATTGGAACAATGTTTGGGTTGTCAAGCTATGTAAGAGTGAGGAGTGGTACAGTGGGATTCCTTCCTCCCAAAGCATCTGGTCTCTTGGGAAAACATACACACACACACACACACACACACACACACACACACACACACCAAGAAAGACTTGAACTATAATGCATGCACAAGAATCAAGAATTAGGAAAAGACTCACACACAGGGAGAATAGAGAACAGTTTTCTGCCTTCATGGACGGGTTGTATAAAAGCCTCAGAGTTTGGAATTTGGCATTTGTATCTGAGATGGCAAGGAAGGTTTATACAACTTCAAAAAATTTAATAAAAAGATAGAGCTGTAGGGGCACCTGGCGGGCTCAGTCAGTAAAGCATGTAACTCTTGATCTCGGGTTTGTGAGTTCGAGCCCCACTTTGGGTGTAGAGCTTACTTAAAAATGAATTTAGGGTGACTGGGTGGCTCAGATGGTTAAGCGTCTGCTTTCGGCTCAGGTCATGATCCCAGGGTTCTGGGATCGAGGCCCGTATTGGGCTCCCTGCTCAGCGGGGAGCCTGCTTCTCTCTGCCTCTGCCTCTCTCTCTCTCTCTCTCCCTGTCTCTCATGAATATATAAATAAAATCTTAAAAAAATGATTTAAAAAAAAGGTATAGTTAATGATTATGGTTATGGATACACTCAGTTTTTTCCTCTGAGGCTGTCTAGAGTATGTAATTCACACTCTATAGGAAGGAAATACCTGGATTAAACATATATATTTTAAATATTTATTTATTTGAGAGAGAAAGAGAGTGAGCAGGGGGAGGGACAGAAGGAGAGGGAGGGAGAGAATCCTCAAGACTCTTTGCTGAGCACAGAGCCACACATGGGCTAGATCCCAGGACCCTGAGATCACTACCTAAGCCGAAATTGAGTTGGACGTTTAACCGACTGAGCCACCCGGGTGCCCCAAACATATTTTTTAAAAGAAGAAAGAAAATTATTAAAGGTGGGGTATGAATGTTTTGAATAAATGGTTTTGGGAAGGCACGTTATGAGTGATTTTACTGAAGTATATGATTTTAAGAGTGCGTGTGCGTGTATGAGAGAGAGATCATCAGAGAGAGGGTGAGAGAGAGACTGAGCTAGCGAAGCACACTTTCATGGGTGTTTTGGAAGACTTGCTATTCTTCTTCCTCTGTCTTTATGTATATTCTTCTTTTACTTAGAATTTCTCTTAAATTTGCCATTAGAGTGGTGCTGGGATGACACGTACTAAGTAGAGAGACGAGTTGACTTACCTACTGACTCCTGCCCTGTGTGCAGAAGAGCTCTGTTGGTCTCAGCTTGTAGCTGGAGCTCTGACAGTGTGTCATTCATCAGCAGGGATGTCACCAATAAAGGAATTTTAAAAGCCTTGCCGTACCATCCGAATTCCTTAAGTGCCATGAGAAGCAAAATTCTGACAAGAGTAATTGTTTTGTTTTGTTTTACTTTAATCAACCTGGGAATGATATGACCTCTGCGTCTGTGAAAAGTAATAAAGAAAAAGGAAAAAGAAATCTTTGTCTTCTTCATCTGTTTGGAACAAGATAAGATTTGTTCCAACATCGTATGTATATATGACATCTTCTTTATCCATTTATCTGTGGAGGGACACTTGGGTTGCTTCTACATCTTGGCTATTGTAAAAAAATGCTGCAGTAAACATAAAGGTGTATGTATCTTTTCGAATTAGTGGGTATTTTTTTTTCCTTTGATGAAATATCCAGCAGTGGAATTACTGCATTATATGGTATTTCTCTTTTTATTTTTTTGAGGAACTTCCACACTCTTCTCCACAGTGGCTACACCAGCTTGCATTCCCACCGCCAGTGCACTAGAGTACCCTCATTTCCACATCCTTGCCAACACCTGTTGTTTCTCGTGTTGTTGATTTTAGCCATTCTGACAGGTGTGAGGTGATCTCTTATTATGGTTTTGATTTGCATTTCCCTGATGATTAGTGATGTTGAGCATTTTTTCATGTGTCTGTTGACCATCTGTATGTCTTCTTTGGAACATGTATATTCAGATCCTCTGCCTACTTTTAAATCAGCTTATTTGTTTTTGTGGTATTGAGTTGTATAAGTTGAACAAACGGAAAAAAGCGACAAATCAAGAATAGATTCTTAAATACAGAAACATACTGGTGCTTGCCATAGGGGAGGTGGGTGGGAGGATGGGTGAAATAGATAAAGGGAATTAAGAGACTTACGATGAGCGCTGATTAATGTGTAGAATTTATGAATCATTATTTGTACACCCAAAACTAATATAACACTGTGTTAACTGTATTTGAATAAAAAAAATTTGTTCCAGCATAAAAATTGGTTAAGGTAGTGGGAAGAGCCCTTCCTAATTGAGCACATCTCAACAGAGGAGAGAGAGACGTTTCATAAAATGCCTTGTGTCTTGGTATCCCTCACTGGTCTTGAGTGATAATGCACTTCCGTTCTGGAGACAAAATAAATGTGTGCTTTTAGGGAGAGATAATGAGATCTGTGCTCTTTGGAAAGGATAAAATTTTATAAGGCTGTCTTTTTCTTCTTCCAAAATCAGTTCTCAGGTGTACTTATTTCTCTGTTTTTTGTTGTTTTTATCGAATTTGTTTTCCTCTTGGAGCTCTGAAGTTAGACCCTTCAGTTTAAGTCACAGGCTCACCACTTGCTACATAGGTGAGTTTAGGCAAGTTACTTAACCTCTCTGAGTCTCAATTTCCTCATCTCTGAAATGAGAAAAGGGAATAGTAGTCATTACAAATGAATTGGGAGAGAATTTTTTGAGATAGGCCATAAACGTAAGCAGCGTCCCTGGTACATTGGAAGTCCCCAGTAAGTGTCAGCCTCTGATGGGTATTGTTTCCCAGGCCCAGATGCCTGCCTCTTCCTCTGCTTCCTACACGGCATGGACATCCTGAGAATAGTATTCAGCAGCCCATGGCTTAGTTAAACAAGGACTTGGGTACGCCAGGGTCAGAATAATTTTGGGGGGGCTCTTTACTCACATGCAGGTTCTCAGCATACCAGTCTGGTAAGACCAAACCTTTCTGGGCCCCCCATTCTTGCGAGTACATTGCCATTGCCCAGGATGGGGAGGAATGGAGAGGGGGCTTGAAACCAAGGGAGAGGACAAGACACATTCATGCTCTGTTGTGTGTTAGCGCTAAATGAGAGCATTCTGAAATTATCAGCTAAAATGAGAAGCCAGAGTCTCTGTGAATTATAGATACTGTTGTTATAAGCAATGTAGTATGAAAACAAAATGTAAAGATAAGTAAGCAAACCTAAGAATGGGAAGGAGAATATAAAAGGGGGGAGAAAATTACACCTCAACATCAGTGGTGGCTATCTTTGGGTAAAGGGATTGTGGGTGTTATTTTCTCATTATTTTTATTATGTTTTGTACTTTCCCAACTTTTCATATCTATATCTCTATATAGATACTGTGCATATGTGTGTATATATGTATCTATCTACCTGTCTATGGATAATATCCATATTGCTGTTTATGTCTACATCATGGTACTTTAAGCTATGTCTCTTACAAACTAACAGTTTGAAAGCCTTCGTATTCAAAAGAACTGGAATGTGTAATTTTTCCGCAACACTTTGATTTTTCTCACGCTTTATGTAAGAGCTACATGCCATCTCTCTTTTGAGCTAAAAAAGATGAATTCTTAGTGGCTCCAAAAATCCTGGTGTGAGAGAAGCAGACCAGCAAGAAGCCACCCCTGTAGAGTAACACTTTGAGCCCTTCCGTTTAATTTATCTCATTTGATCCATACAATAACCCTCTGAGGAAGGCAAAAGGACAAGAGAGTTTATGATACTCATTTCAACAAATGGGTTTATCGATTCATTCACTTATTCATTCACCAAATAATCTGTATTAAGTCCTACTATGTGCTGGGAATTTTGGCCAGCATAATGAGATCACAGGACAGACTTCAAGTTGTGGGAGACAAATAATGAACCAGTATATAAGTGCACAAGATAGTTTGAGATGCTGGTAGAAATAAACAATATTTCAAAACAGGGTTGCCTGAGAAGACTTTTTGTGAGGAAAAGACATTTGCACTGAGAGCCAGAGTAGACAAAGTAACCTGGCTGTGCATCGAATTAGAGAAGTGTTTGGGGAAGAACGAACAGCAAGCATGGAGTCCCGGAGGCTGGAAGGAGCTGGAGCTGTTCCAGGAGCAGAAGGGATGGTGCCATGGCTTGAGACAAGGGAGGTGAGGGAGGAAAAAGCAGATGAATAAGTTTCCCCCTCCAGGTTTCTAAATGAGTATCTGGGTCCTCAGTATCTCCTTGTCTACAGGAATTTTGTAAAAGCTGCTGGAGAACTAAGACTTTTAGGAAAGGTCAAGCTTATTACAGAGTATGATAAGGTTGGAAGGCTGGGTGGGTAAGGGAGAGAGAAAAGCATCAGTCCTTGGTTGTTAGATACATAGACACATAGATGATGGATGGATGGATGGATGATGGAGAGATAGATAGATAGGGTTCTTACAGACTGAGAAGTAGACAGAGGTTAGTACTTCCAGAGGCCTGGGAGGACACTTGTTTCTTGAATGGGCTTGGTGAGATGGCATAACCTTCCCTGGAAATAATTATATGGTGACCTGTGTAGGCCAAATGCAGGCCATAGGGAAGCATAGATTCTGAGTCATGGCCTAGAGAACTCACCTGGACCCCTGGACCTGCAAGGACCATGGGCACTGAGATACGAGATCCTCAGAAGTTACTAGCATGAACCAGGGACCACAGGTCCTACTGAATCTTTCGGTACTGAGAATCACCCCAGGAGTTTGGCCCAGCCCTTGTGGGTTGGGTAGGGGTAGGTGGGAAATAATGACTAAAACTGAATGTGGCAGGATTTTGAATGGGGACAAAAATAACTGATTTGTTAGTTACTCTCTGTATGTCCCACCCCTAGATCCACTCTGCTCTTGTCTCCCCTGTTCTGAGCGTGGGAGGCCCACTGCTCTGGTATCTGTCACCCACTTTCTCTTGTCCTCTGACTTATGCTTGGATTCACTCATTTGGAGATATTAGCAGATGCAGGAGTGGAGTTCACATACTTGTCGTCTTAGCCCTCTTCCTGTGAGCCACTGTGCTGGCAGTGGCTCTGTCCCTGGGGCCACAAATCCTGCTTCTCAGCTCCTCTTTCAGGGTTCCAGCTTTGTCACTGACCTAGTAACATTTTTTTTTTTTGGCCCTGCCCATTGGGCTTAGGAGAGGTCACAGGCTCTGTGCTGTTGTTAAACCCTGCATTGCTCTCCCTTGTTCATTTCTTCAACTCAACTCACACTCTCAAAATAATCCTTTCATGAAATCCCTTTCAGATGAATCCCTCACAGTGGACCACCTAGTGCTTGCTGGGACGTGGGTGGACTCAAGTAAATCATAAGGAAAACAAGTGATATTTCTTACAAACTTTTTTAAAATATATCTGAAAATCATTTTATTTTATTTTTTAATTTTATTTAATTTTATTATGTTAGTCACCATACAATACATCATTAGTTTTTGATGTGGTGATCCATGATTCATTGTTTTCATATAACACCCAGTGCTCCATGCAGTATGTGCCCTCCTTAATACCCATCACTGGGCTAACCCATCCCCCCACCCCCCTCCCCTCTAGAACCCTCAGTTTGTTTTTCAGAGTCCATGGTCTCTCATGGTTCATCTCTCCCTCTGATTTCCCCCCCCCCTTCCTTTTTCCCTTCCTTCTCCTAATGTCCTCCATGCTGTTCCTCATGTTCCACAAATAAGTGAAACCATCTGATAATTGACTTTCTCTGCTTGACTTATTTCACTTAGCATCATCTCCTCCAGTCCCATCCATGTGGATGTAAAAGTTGGGTATTCGTCCTTTCTGATGGCTGAGTAATATTCCATTGTATATATGGATCACATCTTTATCCGTTCATCTGTTGAAGGGCATCTCAGCTCTTTCCACAGTTTGGCTATTGTGGACATTGCTGCTATGAACATTGGGGTGCATGTGGTACATCTGTATCTTTGGGGTAAATACCCAGTAGTGCAATTGCTGGGTCATAGGGTAGCTCTATTTTTAATTTTCTGTGGCACCTCCACACTGTTTTCCAAAGTGGCTGTACCAACGTGCATTCCCACCAACAGTGTAAGAGGGTTCCCCTTTCTCCACAACCTCGCCAACATTTATTGTTTCTTGCCTCGTCAATTTTTGCCATTCTAACTGGTGTAAGGTGGTATCTCAGTGTGGTTTTGATCTGAATTTCCCTGATGGCTAGTGATGATGAACATTTTTTCACGTGTCTGTTAGCCATTTTTATGTCTTCTTTGGAGAAGTGTCTGTTCATGTCTTCTGCTCATTTTTTGACTTGATTATTTGTTTTTTGGGTGTTGAGTTTGAGAAGTTCTTTACAGATCTTGGAAATCAGCGCTTTGTCTGTGGTGTCATTTGCAAAAATCTTCTCCCATTCTGTGGGTTGCCTCTTTGTTTTGTTGACTGTTTCCTTTGCTGGGCAGAAGCTTTTTATCTTGATGAAGTCTCAAAAGTTCATTTTTGCTTTTGCTTCACTAGCCTTTGGAGATGTATCTTCAAAGAAGTTGCTGTGGTCAATGTCAAAGAGGTTACTGCCTGTTTTTCTCTAGGATTTTGATGGATTCCTGTCTCACAGTGAAGTCTTTCATCCATTTTGAGTTCCTGGAAAGCTACAAACTGCCAAGACTGAAACAGGAAGAAATTGACAACGTGAATAGGCCAATCACCAGTAATGAGATTGAAGCAGTGAACAAAAAGCTCCCCAAAAACAAGAGTCCAGGGCCTGATGGATTCCCTCAGGAATTCTACCAAACATTCAAAGAAGTAATAATACCTATTCTCCTGAACCTGTTTCAGAAAATAGAAACAGAAAGAAAGCTTCCAGACTCATTCTATGAGGCCAGCATTACCTTAATCCCTAAACCAGGCAAAGACCCCATCAAAAAAAAGAATTTCAGACCGATATCCCTGATGAATATGGATTCCAAAATCCTTAATAAAATCCTAGCTGATAGGATCCAACAATACATTAAAAGGATCATCCACCACGACCAAGTGGGATTTATCCTGGGGAGGCAAGGGTGGTTCAACATTTGCAAATCAATCAATGTGATAGAACACATTAATAAGAGGAGAGAGAAGAACCATATGGTCCTCTCAATTGATGCAGAAAAAGCATTTGACAAAATACAGCATCTTTTCCTGATTAAAACTCTTCAGAGTATAGGGATAGAGGGAACATTCCTCAAGTTCATAAAATCCATCTATGAAAAACCCACAGCAAATATCATTCTCGGGCGCCTGGGTGGCTCAGTTGGTTAAGCGACTGCCTTCAGCTCAGGTCATGATCCTGGAGTCCCGGGATCGAGTCCTGCATCAGGCTCCCTGCTCAGCGAGGAACCTGCTTCTCCCTCTGGCCCTCCCCACTCTCATGTGCTCTCTCTCTCTCTCATTCTCACTCTCTCAAAATAAATAAATAAATCTTAAAAAAAATATATCATTCTCAATGGGGAAAAGCTGAGAGCCTTTCCCTTAAGATCAGGAACAGGTCAAGGATGCCCACTCTCGCCACTATTGTTCAACACAGTACTAGAAGTCCTAGCAACAGCAATCACACAACAAAAAGAAATCAAACGTATTCAAATTGGCAGAGAAGAAGTCAAACTCTCTCTTTTTGCAGATGACATGATACTTTATGTGGAAAATCCAAAAGACTCCACTCCCATTAATAGAATTCTTACAAACTCTTTTGTGCACTAAGATTTTTGCCTTCTCACTCAGGATGGGAGTCACCCTTCCTTCCTCATTTTACAGATGGAGAAAGGCTTAGTAAGTTGGTCAAGTCACACAGCAGCTAGTGAGTGGCAGAGCTCTGTAATTCAGACTGCATGGCTGGTGTTCCTTTTCATATACCAAAAATACCAGAGTTAAACAAAATATAAATCTCCTCATCCTACTATAAATAGAAGGTGCTGGCTAATCAGTAAATTATCTTGTACCTTATCATTCCAAGTCCCCTGGCTTCTCCCAGGTCCCTTTTAGTTCACCATTCTAAGATGTTATGCCCTCAAGTTCTTCAAACCTAAAAACAGGAGGTAAGATTGGCTTCCACAGAGTAAACATATTTGTCCCCACAGGAAGAACTCCTACCCCTTGTTGCCTTCCAAATCCTACAATGTCACATAGCTCCCTGGTTTTCAACAGGGTGAACATTTGATGTCCATTGCCACTAAGTCTCATGGTTGCTAGTAGGAAAAATGGGCTCCAGTCCCATGGACAATGTTCATTGTAGCTTCTCCAGTTGAATTTCCTTTTTCTCTACCCACACGTTAAGTGACACAGATAGGCTTGCCATTTCCAATACTAGTTGACCGATTAAAGAAAAGGCATATGAAAAGACAGATATTTTTGTTTTTGTTTTTCCTTGCAGACAAAATAGTCCCAACAATCTTAACCTGGGTATCCACTGGTCTGTAAGTTATGTGCACACAGTGTTTTTAAAGGTGAAGTAACTGGGTTTTGCATTTTGTCTGAAAACACTGCTGCCCATTTAATCCCTACTGCCTTACACCTGACCCTATCACTCATGTTTTTGAAAGCCATGCCTTCTACAGTCATTTAAGTTGGTGGATGTTGGTCTAAACCAACCCCAAAGAGAAAATATTTTCTCAATTAGTAAATGATCATCTTGGTTGTGCTGAGATTTAGTAGCTTTTTTCCCCTGCTGTTCTTGGTGCTTGCCTGCAGAAGGCTGAGATTACTTTTTATTTTCATTTAAAGTTTTTATTCAAGTATAACATACAGGCAAGGATACTGAACAATGATAAATGTACAGCCCATATTTCACAGTGTCAGCATATCCATTTAATCACCACCTTAAGAAGCAGAACAGTATCTGTACCCAAGAGGCCCCATTTGTAACTTCTCCCAGTCACTAAATCTTTCCCCAAAAGCAATCAGTCTCCTGGTATTTATCACCATTGGTAGATTTTGCCTGTTTTGGGACATCATATAAGCAGAGTCATATAGTATGACTTTTGTGTCTGGTTCCTTTTGTTCAGTATTATATCTGTGAGCTTTATCCATTGTTTTTTAGTGCAGCAAATTCATTTTCATTTCTGTAGAGGATCCTATTATGATTTTATCAAAATGTATCCATTTACTGTTGAAGGACATTTGGGTTGTTTCTCTCTTTTTGCTATTGCAAATAGTACTGCAGTGAAGATTGTGATAAGCTTTGGGGTACATGCATATGTATTTCTGTGGGTATCTACGTAGGAGTGGAATGGCTGGGTCAAATGGTATGCATATGTTCAGCTTTAGTAGATATTGCTGGTTTTCCAAAGAATTTACTTAAACCCCCTTGAATAGTATATGAGAGTTACAGTTTCTCAACCTTTTTGTCAAGACGCAGTTTTGTTAGTCTTTTAAATTTCAGCTTTTAATATGTTCATTTGTGTTTTTTTGATGACCGAGGAAGTTCAATACCTTTTCCTATGTTTATGGGCCATTTGGGTATCCTCTTTAGTGAAGGGCCTGTTCAATACTTTTCCCACTTTTTTTTTTTTTACTATTATGTTGTGTACAATCTTTTATCCATTTGTAAAAATTCTTTATTTTTTCTAAATGAGTGTTTTTATTAATTACAGATATAGTAGATATGTCCTGGAATTAGGGGCATGCCTTTTCATTATCTGAATGATGCAGTTTATGAACACTTTTCGTTATTTTAATGATCTCTTCCTTCTTACAAATTTGCATCCTTTTAGACCTTATAGGATTTTTCCTTTTTTGAACATGTCAGAGAGAATGTACCTAATTATATGTGTAAATTGCACTCCCCCCCCAACCACCAAATAAGCCTAATATATAAAACTCATTCCATGGTAGACCTAGGAACAAGGCCATGGTCAGGACCAAAAAGATCCTGCAGTGGCACTAACACTAGCCATTTAGTGAACACAGAGTTCTCTTTTGACACCTTTGGGAAAATAATACAACGTGGACAGTCTTTGATGATAATAAAATACTTTTGTATTTTGTTTAGATGTTGTAGTTGATTTTTTAAAAATAGAGACTCTATCTTTAGAAATACATACTGAAGGGGCCCCTGGGTGGCTCAGTCACTTGAGCATCTGACTCTTGATTTTGGCTCAGGTCATTACGTCATGGTCCTGAGATGCCATCACGCACTGGCTCTGTGCTCAGCACTGAGTCTGCTTGAGATTCTCTCTGTCCCTCTTCTTCTGACCCTCCCCAAACTCATGTTCAGTAAGTAAGTAAGTAAGTAAGTAAGTAAATAAATCTTTAATAAAAGATGTACTAAGATATTTACATGAAGTTGTATGGTACAGAGTATTTGTTTCAAAATAATCCAGAGCACAGCAGTATTGGACACAGTTAGTAATTGTTGAAGTCAGCAAAATGGGCCAAGGGGATTGGGAGGTACAGACTTCCAGTTATGGAGTGAATAAGTAAGGGGTTAAAAGGCACAGCATGGGGAATACCATCAGTAGTATTGTAGTAGCGTGGTGGGGTGACAGATGGCAGCTACACTTGTGCTGAGCACAGCATAACATTGTTGAATTGTCAAATCACTATGCCGCATGCTTAAAACTAATGTAACATGGTGCCTCAACTATACTGAAAATTTTTTAGATGTAAATACATTTTTAAAATTGCTGAAGTTGATAATGGACACAGGAATGTTTTTTATACTTTTGCCTATACGTTTTCAAGTGAAAAGTTTAAAAGGGAAAGAGGAAGAGTGGAAAGAGGGGAATTAAAGATTTTGAGTCTAAACAGCTCTTTCAGAAAGTTTTACCATAAAGAAAGGAGAATATAAGGTGTTATCTGGATCAAGGAGGAGATTTGGCTTTCTTTTCTGTATGTCTTCTCCTATGTTAAAGCATGTTTGTAAGGTATTTGGGAGTAATCCAGTAGAGAGGGAAAATTGGATATGGTAGAGTGATCAAACACAAATAATTACATGATGTCTTCATGATAGCAAAAGAAGGAAGAATATTCCAAGGGGAGGAATAGTGTGGGTGAAGGCTTTAGGACAACAATGAGCTTGAAGTGTCCTAAGAGCAATCAGAAGACCAGAGGGCCTGGAGGGAAATGAATGAGAGGAGTTTGAGCAGGACGGCCTGATCCTGTAGAGAATAATCATGGTAACGTCAAGGAAGAAAAAAAGTGGGACTTGCTCACATAATAGCTCATCTTGTAGGGCCCAATAGGCCCTTATAAGAAGTTTAGGTTTTATTTTTCTGGTACTGAGAAGCCATTGGAGGATTTTCATTAGGGGAGAGATATGAATGTAGTTAAGCTTGAAAATGATCTGCCATGCTATGTGGAAATAGACTTCTGTGTATGCAAGTGAACATCTGTGAGTTGTGAGGCACAAGGTCAGAGTGAGGCAGAAAGAGCAGTTTGGAGACCTTTTCAGTGTTCCAAGTGATAGACACTTGTGGCTTAGACTGAGATTGTGGAAGGGAAGTGTCATGAGTTAAACTGTGTCCCCTCAGAAAAAGATACATTGAGGTCCTAACCCATAGAGTATGGCTTTGTTTGGAAGTAGGGTCATTGCAGATATGATGAGTTAAGATGATACCATACTGGAGTAGAATGGTCCCATAATTCAGTATGACTGGTGTCCTTATAAGAATACAGCCACATGAAGACAGAAACACACAGGGAGAAAGCCACATAAAGGTGGAATTGGAACAATGCATCTGTAAGCCAAGGAACACCAATGATTGTAGGCAACCTACCAGAAGCTGGAAAGTGACAGGAAGGATTCCTCTGCAGGAATCCTCTCAGAGGGAGCATGACCTTGATGACACCTGTATTTTGGACTTATAGCTTCCAGAACTGTGAGACAATATGTATTTGTAGTTTTAAGGCCTCTAGTTTATGTTGCTTTGTTCACAGTAGCCTTAGAAACTAATATGAAGGTAGTAAAAACTGGCCATACACATTGAAGAGAAAAGATAAGTAATATATTATTACTACTTGTCATTAATAATATAATTTTGGGGTGTCTTAATTTTTAATTTTATTACTATTACTATTTATTACTTTATATATTATTATGTATATTGATTAATGTACTTATTGAGAAAATTATAAGCATTTATTGAAGAACATGGAAAAAGAACTGAATAAATATTATATGAAAAGGTTCCATATCATAAAGATGTCAGTGGTTCCCCAATTTAATCTGTATGCTTCTATCTGTATAGTCCCAAAATAAATCATAACAGAATTTTTCATGAACTTAACAAAATAGTTATAGAGTTTATATGAAAAAATAGAGTTCTAAGAGTAATCATGGCAACTTCAATGAGGAAGCACAAAAGTGGGATTTGCTCACATAACAGCAGATATCAAGAGTGTTTCTAAAGCTGTAGTAATTAGACTGGTGGTGGCCTTGAAACAGTGTCAGAAACAGTAGACAAATGAACAGCTAATGAGCCAAGAAATGAACCTAGATAGATATGGAAAGTTGCTATGTTATAATGATACAATGAGTCATTCTATAAATCAGTAAGAATGATTACCGAATAGATGATGCTAGGAGAGTATGAAAAATACCAGTAGGTATGATTCTTACCTGATACCGTAACAAAAAAATTCCCCAAAATGAAAAAATAGAACACTGAATATTTAAGAGAAATTACAGAAAAATATCTTTGCTGCTTAGTGGCAGAGAAAGACAGTCCAGTTTTAAAACAATCCAATTTTAAAACAGTCCAAATTATCCATGTTATTAATAAATCCCCATCAATCAGTAAGAAACTAAAAAGTCAATAAGCACATTTAAAATATATTTAATACCACTAGTAATGAGGAGAACTCAAATTACAACATCAAGATATCATTTTACCCAAATAAAAATACTCAAACATACCAAATGCTGGTTGAAAATTAAAAAAGACAGAGAGAGAGAAACCAGATTCTAAATCATGCCTGCTCTGGGTTTGGAGTCAAAATTGGCACAACCACTGCTGATGGTTGTGATGAATTAGTAATTCATCTCTAGCATAGTTCAATATATGCATTCACTAATGACCCAGAGGTTCTACTTACCAGTAAACTCTATACAGTAACCTTTACACACATGCATAGGGAGATATATATTTGAACGTTCATCATTTGTGATAGCAAACAATTGGAATGAATCTAAATGCACACCAATAGAAGACTAGATATGATGGTGTTCAGATGAACAATATTCTACAGCAATTTACCTGTGCATGAATTAATTTTTGTGTCTCAAAAAAGATAGAACTCAAATAATTATATTGAAGAAAAAGGCTTCAGAATATGAATCAGTGAATATGAGGTTATTTATGTAAAGTGTAAAAGCACACCAAACAATCCAGTGCATCAATTTTGATCCATACAATCAAGATGGAAGGGCAGTATAGCAATGTGTATCAACATTTAATTTGTGAATTCTTTTGGAGACAACAGTTCTACCTTTAGGAATCCATTCTTAGGAAATAATTGGGCAAGTAGGCAAAGAAGTGCAGCTCTTGTGATGTACAAGGTGAGGCTCTTCATACATATGAGGTGATATTCCTCATAGAATATTTTTATTATAGTAAATTTAGAAACAATTTAAGTGTCTCAGTCAGTAGGCAGTTGATTAATGAATTTATGATGTATTTACCTAATGGAAAACCCAAACTGTTCTACTGTCACAAAAGTATATTTGTGACATATGTAAAATGAGAGTAAAATGATTACAGAAACATACTTAAATGTAGGATTCACTTTTCTTTTCTTTAAATGTACCTATTGGGATTATGTGCATAAGTCTGGATTTATTTTAAAGTGTACGATGAAATAATGAATGATGGTTTGTTTATAACTTTCTTTATAAAGTCCCAATATCTTTTGTAATAAGTTTACATAATATTTATAATAAAAATTGGAGACATTTTCATTTGAAAATAAGACAGAACTGTAGACAGGAGTTATTTAAAGAAAAAGTATAAGAATTTGAACAGTTTCTGAAGACAATGAAGTGACATCATTTGTTCCTAGACAGTGATATATTAACACTTACTGACTTTATCTACAACTTTCTCTAGGGAAGAGAGAAGGATCTAAAGAATGAACATATCAAATTGGGGGTCAGTACATACAATAGAGCAGAGCAGAACATGTCTTCCCAACAGAGGCAGTATTGCCCCCAAGGGGGCAAAAATTTATTCTTGGTGGGTGAACAAAATCTTAGATATTACATTGGTCTAAAGCTCAGTCCTGTCCAATAAGACATTATTGCTTGGTCTTTCATTTCTCTCATTAGAGAAAAATGAAATATAATTTAAATGTAAGTTATTTTAATTAATGGCATAAAAGTACAGTAACAAAATCTAAATTATTTTTTTCTCTCTAGGGGGGCGATAATGATAGAGACTGAAAAATACCAGAGTAGATAAATTAATTGAGAAGTACATCATCCCATCCAAGGGGGTGGTGGAGGGTTTGGGACCAGTTTACCTCTCTAGAAAGCAATTCTGCTTTTTTATTTCAGTTGTTCTGGATGCAAGAGCAGCAGATTTTTAGGATTACAGTATTATTTGGAGACACTGATCCTAGTCACTATTACTAATTAAACTCAGTCTGGTTCATGTCTACAGACACATAAGATTGCGGAAAAGCTATTAGGACTTATACTTGCCCCACTGGATGGCCTCTCCTGGCCATTCTACCTTCTTTTGAGTTTTCCCACACCATTCTCAAATCCTCACCATACATACAACTTGATAGCCCTCTGTCCTCTCACCACATCTGCCCCAACCATACACACTGCACACAAATACACCCCCACTCATACACAAAGGGGAAAAAGGAATGGAGGTTGCAAATAACAGTGATGACAGGGCTTCTTTGTGAATGGGCTCAGGAAAAGATGTACTGTACATGCCAAGGGATTTCACTGAGCACTTGATGGATGGGAGGAACAATGGAGGGAGGGGCTTGTAAAGGATTTATGGGGGCCAGGATTAAAAGAGCATGTGAGAATGTCGTCACTAAGCTGGCTTGAGGTAAAAGAAACATGTGGAGTGCTTCAGTGAGACATTAACTATTGCTTCTGCACAGGTGCAGCTGAATGAAGCCAACACCTTATATCATATCCCCTTCGTGTTGTTCAGGATGTCTGTGGATAAACAAACAGAGGTGGTACAGACGGGGAGGCCAGGCAGGGGAGGGAAATCATTTCTACATTCCTCGCTCTCTAGGCTTAGAAATGTAGCCTGACTCCATGGCCAGAATTTACCCACCTGCTTGTACCCACCCTGTTGACCACCGGTGTCCCCAGGAAGGCCGTGGAGCCTGGATCTTAAGTCTTCCTGTCACTTCTCTCTGTTCCCTCTGCCGGACAGTAGACTGCTCTATAGTTTGGGGGGTCTGAGTCAATTTATAAATGTGGGGCTGAGAAGAACTCATTCTGCTACTGATACTATTTCTTTGAAAGGAAATTCAACTAATATAAAATTATATAGCAGGGTGTATTTGAGGGATAACATTTATTATGTGCCTTGTAATTTTATGTGCATTATTGCTGAAATTCTCAAAGCTGTGGTGTAAAGCAAGTTTATTTTTCTGATGTTACAGGTGAAAAAGTGAAGTAGCAAAGAGATTAAGAGAATTTCTAGCTCAAGGTTTCAATGATAATTGTCTGAAAATCAGTCTGCATGGAATTCTAGAACCTTATTTCTACTCTATAGGCTTCTATAAACTGAGGTTCCAGTTATGTCAGTTGGTTACAACTAGTATTTTTGTTTTGATGAGTTAGAGAACTAAGCAGAATAGAAAACATCAGAGAATGTTCTATGAACCCAGGGTGTTTTATCATGAAACTTCAAAGTGTGTGTATCCATGATACATGAAAATCTATTTCTTCTGAAATGCATAGGCAAAAGAGTTTGAAGGTTACTACACTACACCCTGCTGTATCCCACCTACCTTTTCCTCACCCCCTCTCCCACCTATAAGCCACAGGTCCTCCAGACTGAGCCATGTGGCACCTGGGTGGCACATTCGATTGAGTGTCCAACTCTTGGTTTTGGCTCAGGTTGTGATCTCAGGGTCATGAGATCAAGTCCCACATTGGGCTCCATGCTTGGTGTAGAGTCTGCTTAAGATTCTCTCTCTTGTTCTCCCTCTCCTCCGCCCCTCCCCCTCTAAAACAAATATGGTTTAAAAAAAAAACTGGGCCATAAAAATAAGCACAGTCTCTTCTACTTATTTGAACATTGTCAAGATAGACATAAGGGGAACCAAGAAGTCAAGTGAAATTAAATATACATTGTAAGAGAAAAGAGATGTGTGGCTTCCTTTTGAGTTTTTCTTTGGAACTTGTGTGAAGCTGAGGGCCTATTAGTTTTCTGTCATTTTCACATTCTTAATGATGCATAGAGCAGGGTAAGAAAGTAAGCAAAGGGAAGTGAGTGGTCTGGAAAATGCTACTAGGGCTATTGCCCATTTGCAGGCTCCATGAAGTTGTGATTTTTGAAAATTATTTGCAAGATTGAACTATACTGTACCATCAGGAAGACGTATAGAAAAGACGTGGATAAAAGAAAATTATAGTACAACTAATTAGCAAAGGTAATTCTAGGACCTTGTCCTGCTCATCACTTATAGTCAAGTTCCCTGAACATTTTTCGTAATAAAGCAGAGCACTGAGCCTTTAGAATACTGAAACTCCCAGGAAATCAAGTCAACTGGGCAACCATCTCTCTTACAAACAGTAACTTCATTCACTCAGACACTATAGGTGAATTAGGCCTCAGTGCCTTGTACTGTTGAGAGATACAGAGCTCTTCCCTTCTTCATTTGGTTAAGAAATATCATTGAGCATTTACTATTCTTTGCAAGACACAGTGCTAAAGGCTATGAAGTACACTTCATAGAATAAATGGTGGGAGAGAATTCAATTAAACAATCTAGTGAACATAAAGGAAGATGATTAAGTGCTAGACGAGAGTTTTTTAAAAATCTGCTGAAATAAATGCCACATGAGTAGCTCAACCTAAAGAAGGTAATAATTGCCAGTGGTGTATTTAATTTGTCTAAAATTTTGAGCAATTTAAGAATTAAAGAGGGCATGTACTGCATGGAGCCCTGGGTGTTATACAAAAACAATGAATCATGGAACACTACATCAAAAACTAATGATGTACTGCATGGTGACTAACATAACATAATAAAATAAAATAAAAATTTTAAAAAAGAATTAATAGAAAGTTGCAAAATAGGAGAGTTCCCGTATACATTTCTCCCAGTATCCTCTAATGTGGACATGTTATATAATATTTGTCGAAACTAAGAAATTCACACTGGTATTGGCTATTAACTAAATTACATAAGGTTTCATCAGTTTTTTCTGTTATTGCTTGTGTTCTATTCCAGGATCCCATCCAGGATACTGTATTTCCTTGAGGATGTGCTTACTTTTTTTTTTATTTAAAAATTTTTTATTGTTATGTTAATCACCATACATTACATCATTAGTTTGAGATATAGTGTTCCATGATTCACTGTTTGTGCATAACACCAGTGCTCCACGCACAACGTGCCCTCCTCAATACTCATCACCAGGCTAACCCATCCCCCCACCCCCCGCCCCTCTAGAACCTCAGCTTGTTTTTCAGAGTCCATCATCTTTCATGGTTCGTCCCCTCCTTCGATTTACCCCCCTTCATTTTTCCCTACTGCTATCTTCTTCTTCTTCTTTTTTTTTTCTTAACATGTATTGCATTATTTGTTTCAGAGGTACAGATCTGTGATTCAACAGTCTTGCACAATTCACAGTGTTCACCATAGCACATAACTTCCCCAATGTCTATCACCCAGCCACCCCATCCCTCCCACCCCCCACCACTCCAGCAACCCTCAGTTTCCTTCCTGAGATTAAGAATTCCTCATATCAGTGAGGTCATATGATACATGTCTTTCTCTGATTGACTTATTTCACTCAGCATAACACCCTCCAGTTCCAAAGGATGTGTTTACTTTTGTTATTGTTCCCCAAAATTATGATTGTTTTTCCAAGTCTAATCATTTTGTAGTGAGCAGAGGAAATAATATAATAGGTCACCTGCTGGGATATATTGCTGGATCACAGCAGTCTTGATCAAAATTGAACTCATGTGTGATTGTATCAGTCAGCTAAAGAAGCTGATTTTTGAATCTGGATTATATAAAACCATGAACACTTCACTTTTTGAAAATCTTCAGTTTGGTCATGAGAAGCATTTTCAGACTTGTCCACAATTATTTGTAGAGAATTACTAAAATCACATGGATGTGTAGTTGAAGTGAGCCCGACAGCTGATCTAATACACCTGTCTCATTTATAGCTGTAGGAACTGAGGCCTAAAGAAATTTAAGTGACTTACTCAGGGTCACTTTGTGAGGTAGTAGCCAGTTTGGATTCTACTTTTGGCTTTCTTCCTCCTTCAGGAGAGGAACACAAATCACTCCTCAAGTGCTATAAAAAAATAAAATGCATTTCTTTTGGGAGAAGAGAAAGGAAGAGAGAAGAGTTTGGGAGAAAGGGCATTACGGTACCCTCTCTTCTCTGTGTCCCCAAACTTCATACTATTTTTACCAAACACACTCTCCATTGTGAAGGGGCCCTGCCATCTCTGCATGTGTGGCCTTTGGGGAATACTTACTCTCTTGGGGGGGATAATTATCTGTTCTCAACTTTCTACACATCATTTCAAAGAAGTTGGGCTGCTCAAGTCTGGAATTCCTCAACAACGACTTCATATCTCCCTGACGTTGAGGCGGTTGGTTGAGCGCTCTCCTTCTTTTCTATGCTCTTTATTCTCAGGTTTTGCTTTTACCTGTGTTGAATTTTAGTTAATATTTTCTTATATTACTAAGAAAACTAAACCGCGGCCAGGTACTTTGGAAGGAATGTCTGTGGAAATCATAAAATGCTTCCTCTTAATCCAATATGATTAATTTTTCCATAGGAATTTTGAGTCTATTAGGCTTGTTTTTATAGCAGTTACTGAAAGAGGATATCTGTCAGGCATAGCTTATATTTATTGTAGATGCCGTTGTTAACGAATTGAAGTCAACATATCACTTTTCAGTTTTAAAGTGGTGGGTATCAAATGAATAACCAGAAACAAAACTTGTCAGTTGTGTCTGGAAAGCCATTGTTCAACACACACTAAATAAAACACAGTGCTTCACTTTCAAAGAGATTAGAGCTCAGTTCTTTAAAACCCATCACCCAGCCTTACCTCACACAGAAACAAAACAAGGCTATTCCTTCTCATAGTATATATTGCTCTTTCAGAAACAGTGGCTTGACGACCAACTAGAAATGTAAAGAGTCATAATTAATTTTGAAGTGGACTATTTAGTGATGTTTAGATGCTTAAGTGGAAAGAACATTTACTTTCAAGTCAGAAGGAACTGGATTTAAATACAGGCTCTTCAACTTAATTATTGGTATGACCATGGGTTAATTATTTTTTCCTTTGGGAGAGTCAGTTTCTTCATCTGCAGATACTTCTCATGACCAAACTGAAAACTGAAAATGTTGCATTTTTGCCTTCTCAGCATTTTGCTGCAGCCCATGAGGCAGAATCCTTTTAAAATCATGTCTCCTCAAGTTACTAAAATGTCTATGCTGCCCAGAGCAATCTACACCTTTAATGCCATCCCTGTCAAAATACCAATGGCATTTTTCAAAGTGCTGGAACAAACAATCCTAAAATTTGTATGGAATCAGTAAAGACCCCGAATTGCCAAGGAAATGTTGAAAAAGAAAAACAAAGCTGGGGGCATCATGTTGCCCAATTTCAAGCTATATTACAAAGCTGTGATCACCAAAACAGCATGGTACTGGCACAAAAACAGACACATAGACCAGTGGAAGAGAATAGAGAGCCCAGATATGGACTCTCAACTCTATGGTCAACTACTCTTCGACAAAGCAGGAAAAAATATGCAATGGAAAAAGGACAGTCTCTTCAATAAATGGTGCTGGAAAATTTGACAGCCACAGGCAGAAGAATGAAACTCAACCATTCTCTTACACCATACACAAAGATAAACTCAAAATGGATGAAAGACCTCAATGTGAGACAGGAATCCATCAAAATCCTAGAGGAGAACATAGGCAGTAACCTCTTTGACATTGGCCACAGCAACACCTTTCAGGATACATCTCCAAAGGCTAGTGAAGCAAAAGCAAAAATGAACTTTTGGGACTTCATCAAGATAAAAAACTTCTGCCCGGCAAAGGAAACAGTCAACAAAACAAAGAGGCAACCCACAGAATGGGAGAAGATTTTTGCAAATGACACCACAGACAAAGCGCTGATTTCCAAGATCTGTAAAGAACTTCTCAAACTCAACACCCAAAAAACAAATAATCAAGTCAAAAAATGGGCAGAAGACATGAACAGACACTTCTCCAAAGAAGACATAAAAATGGCTAACAGACACATGAAAAAATGTTCATCATCACTAGCCATCAGGGAAATTCAAATCAAAATCACATTGAGATACTACCTTACACCAGTTAGAATGGCAAAAATTGACATGGCAAGAAAGAAATGTTGGCGAGGTTGTGGAGAAAGGGGAACCCTCTTACCCTGTTGGTGGGAATGCACATTGGTACAGCCACTTTGGAAAACAGTGTGGAGGTGCCTCAAAAAATTAAAAGTAGAGCTACCCTATGACCCAGCAATTGCACTACTGGGTATTTGCCCTAAAGATACAGATGTAGGGAAAAGAAGGGCCACATGCACCCCAGTATTCATAGCAGCAGTGTCCATAATAGCCAAACTGTGGAAAGAACCAGTAACAGCTCCTGCAAGGGAAAGGAACAGGATCAGAGTTCCTTGGAAGGCAGTGTAATTGTCATGATGTTGGAGTTATTGCAACCATTGTACAAATACTGCCTTGAGCAGTCATGGCAAATCTTATTGTAGTATACTCCTTACAATACTTAATTTTTCCCTATTAAATGAGTATAGTGTGGTATATCAGCGTGGCCTTCATTTTCATTTTCTTGATTGCTAATGAGGTTGCACATTTTCATGAGTTTATTTGTCCTTTGAGTTTCCTCTTCTCTGAAATGCCTGTTCATGTCTTTAGTCCATTTTTCTATTGGATTGCTTGAGTTCTTTTTTTTTGTTTTTGAGAGAGAGTATGTGAGCTGTGGGGGATGGCAGAGGGAGAGAGAATCTTAAGCAGGCTCCACACCTGGTGCAGAGCTCCATCTCACGACCCTGAGATTATGACCTGAGCCAAAATCAAGAGTTGGACACTTAACTGAGCCACCGAGGTGCCCCTCCTTTTGCTTATTTTGGATTTATTTTGCTTTCTTGTTTTAGGTTTTTGAGGTGAGAGCTTAGATTATTGATTAGAGGCTTTTCCTTTTATTTAAAACAGCTTCAGAAGAATAGGTATTACTTCTTCTTTAAATGTTTGGTAGAATTCCCAGGGGAAGCCATTGGCCCTGGACTCTTGTTTGTTGGGAGATTTTTGATTCTTCATTCAATTTCTTGGCTGGTTATGGGTCTGTTCAAATTTTCTCTTTCAGTTGTGGTAGTTTATACATTTCTAGGAATTTATCCATTTCTTCCAGATTGCCCAATTTGTTGATATATAATTGCTCATAATAACTTTTCCTTTTACTTAATGTATATGTTTAGTGTAATAAATTTCCCTCCCTCCCAGCAGAGCTTTAGCTGAGCCTCCCAAATTTTGATATGTTGTATTTTTCATTCAGTTCAATGTATTTTATAAAAATTTCCCTTGAGATTTCTTTGGTGACTCATGGATTATTTGGAATTGTATGGTCTAGTTACTAAATGTTTGAAGATTTTCCTTATATCTATTATTAATTTCTAGTAGATTTTATTGTAGTTAGACAACATATTTTATATGATTTCAATTCTTTAAAATTTGTTGAGGTTTGGGGCGCCTGGGTGGCTCAGTCGTTAAGCATCTGCCTTCGGCTCAGGTCATGATCCCAGGGTCCTGGGATTGAGCCCCGCATCGGGCTCCCTGCTCTGCGGGAAGCCTGCTTCTCCCTCTCCCACTCCCCCTACTTGTGTTCCCTCTCTCGCTGTGTCTCTCTCTGTCAAATAAATAAAATCTTTAAAAAAAAATTTGTTGAGGTTTGTGTGGATAAGGTGTGTCTTGCTATGTGTTCTGTGGGCACTTGAAAATTTGTATTCTGCTCTTAGTATATGGGGTGTTCTTTAAATTTCAGTTAGATCCTCTTGGTTGATGGTGTTGTTGAGTTCTTACATAGGTGTTGATTTTCTGTTGTTCAATCAAATTTTGAAAGGGGGCATTGATGTCTTTAACAGTAATTGTGGATTTGTCCATTTCTTCTTTAAATTCTATCAGTTTCTGCTTCACATATTTTTCAGCAGTGTTGTTTGCTCACACACATTTAGAACTTTATGTGTTTTTGGTAAAGTTGCTCTTAATCTCCTTCTCTGTCTCTGGTAATTTGCTTTGCTTTGGTATCAGTATAGTTACTTTTGCTTTCCTTTGATTAACATGTGCATGATATATTTTTTTCCATGCTTTTAATTTCATCCTAAATTACCTTAGCCTGAATGGTAAAAGACACTTAATAGATGCAAGCACTAAGATGTCAAAAATTTTAGAATTATCTGAAAAAGACTTTAAAGCAGCCATGATAAAAATGCTTCAATGAGAAATTAGAAACAAACTTGAAACACATAAAAAAAAATAGAAAGCAAATAAATAGGGGATATTAAGGGGAAACAAACGGAAATTTTAGAACTAAAAATTATAATAACAAATGAAAATCTCAGTGGATAGGTTCAAGAGCAGACTGGAAGGGACAGAGGAAAGAATTGATGAACTGGAAGGCAGGACAATAGAAATTACTCAGTTTGAAAAGCTGAAAATAATCTGGAGAAAAAAGAGAACAAAGCTTTAGGAACTTGTGGAACTTTAGCAAAATACTTAAAATTCATGTTATTAGTCCTAGAAAGAGAAGATAAAGATGATAAAGCTGAAAAATATTTGAAGAAATAGTGGCTGAAAACTTTCCACATTTGGCAAGAGACGTAAACATACAGACTATGAAGTGAGCCTCTAACAAAACCCAAGGAAACTCATGCCAGGAAGCATTATAATTAAACTTCTGAAAGCTAAAGATAGAAAAAATTTTAAAGCAATCAGAGGAAAACAACATCTTACCTATAAGAATAAAATAATACCACAATGGATTTTTCATAAGATACCTAGGGGGCCAGAAGAAAGTGGCACAGTATTTTTCAGATGCTTGAAGAAAAGTGATGTTAACTCAGAATCCTGTATCAGTGAAAGTAGTTTAGGAAATAGGGGTAAATTGAGACATTCTCAGATGAAGGAAAAGAGAGATAATAGAAATAATTTGTTCTCTGCAGACCTGTCTTTTAAAAAATGCCTAAAGGAAGAGGCTCAGGCTTTGTTAAGAGCATTTAAAGACAGAATGTATTAGGCACTGTCACCTGGGCCAAGGAATAATGGTTGGGGTAAACAATAGACTAACGAAAAGTCTTGGTAATAAAGGTTGAGGAATAAGATGCTTTGGGGAAAAAAGGCTTTATAAAGCTCTCACAAATTCCTAGCAACCAGAATGCCACACACATGCCCAAAGTCTGGGTGCATATTCAGAAAAGACTTGAGAAGAATCTAAACTCTTACCTCTGGCTGAACTTCATGCTCTGTGCAAGCAGGATCTAAAGGGGAAAGTACAGTTGTGAACCGCTTGTCTGAGTGGTAAAGCATGTCCTGGCACACATTCATAGCCCATCTGCAAAGACTGGGTTGTATGTGTGTGCACACACATACAGGCACACACACACGTACATAGAGGTGTTTGTGTGTTCATACATTTGAAGAAATTCTGTCGCATAATTAGCTGACCACTAAGCTAATGGAACAGAGGCTTCAGTACCACTCATAACAAAGAATACAAACTTTCAAAATTAGTTAAAAAAAGTGATTAAACTAACAATAGCTGCAATAACAATAAACCTAGGGACAGAGGAACATCGTATTTCTAGAGTTGTCACATTATAATACTCAAATTTTCCTACTTCCAACCAAAAATTAGAAGGCAGGCATGCAAAGAAATAAGAAAATATAGCCCATACACAAGGTAATTAGTAGAAAACATTACAGAGGAGGGCCAGACATTTGGCTTACTAAACAAAGACTTTCAATTGACTATTTTAAATACGCCTACAGGAAACCATGAGGATGATGTTTCATCCAATAGAGAATATCAATAAAAAATAGAAATTATGAGAAAGAGCCAAAGAGAAATTCTGGAGTTGAAAAGTACAATAGTTGAAATGGAAATTTCACTAGATGGATTCAACAATTGAGTAGGTAGAAAACAGAATCTGTGAACTTGAAGATAATTAAAATTATCCAGTCTGAGAGCAGAAAGAAAAAAGAATGAAATAAAAATGAACAGTGCTTAAGAGACCTGTGGGATATCAACAACCATATTAACTATGCCTAATATAAATCCTTGAAGGATGGGGTACCTGGGTGACTCAATCGTTAAGTGTCTACCTTCGGCTCAGGCCATGGTCCCCGGGTCCTGGGATCAAACCCTGCATCGGGCTCCTTGCTCAGTGAGAAGCCTGCTTCTCCCTCTCTTACTCCCCATGCTTGTGTTCCCTCTCTCACTGTGTGTGTCTCTGTCAAATAAATAAATAAAAATCTTAAAAAAAATATCCCTGAAGGAGAAGTGAGAGAGAAAAGGGCAAAAGGTATATTTGAAAAATAATATCTAAAGACTATCCAAATTTGATGAAACATAAATTTATACATTCAGTAAGCTCAATAAACTCCAGGTAGACTAATGCAGAGAATCTTATACCAGAGAATCTTATACCACATTGTAATCGAACTGTCAAAATTCAAAGACAAAGAGAAAAATCTTTAAAAAGTTAGGCAAGGGACGCATGTACATGGGATTCTCAATAAGGCTAACAGCTGATTTCTTACCAGAAACCATGGTGGACGATGGGCAAGGACATATTAAAAATGCTGAAAGAAAATCAGTATCAAACAAGAATTCTGTGTCTGGCAAAAATGTGTTTCAAAAATAAAGGAGAACTTAAAACATTCCCAGTTAAATAGAAACTCAGAGTTTATCACCAGTAGATCTGTCCTATAAGGATAGATTTTCCTTATATCTATTATTAATTTCTAGTAGATTTTATTGTAGTTAGACAACATATTTTATATGATTTCAATTCCTTAAAATTTGTTGAGGTTTGGGGCGCCTGGGTGGCTCAGTCGTTAAGCATCTGCCTTCGGCTCAGGTCATGATCCCAGGGTCTTGGGATTGAGCCCCGCATCGGGCTCCCTGCCCGATCAGAGTCATGCAGGCTGATATGAAATGATAGTAGTCAGTAACTCAAATCCAAACTAAGAAATAAGAAATAAAAACACTGGTAAAATAACTGCATGGGTAAATATAAAGGTCAGTATTAATGAATTTTGGTTTGTAACTCTTTTGACAAATCTTTAGAAAAGATCAAAATTGCTATAACAAGGACTGAAAGTAGGGACCTAACTATCCACCTTTCATAAATAAGAGGTATTTTAAGAAAATATTATTAATCATATGCCAACATCTTAGGTAATCTATATACACATATCAAAACTGACTCAAGACAAAGCAGAAAATCTGAATAGACATATAACAAGTGAAAAGATTGAATCAGTGATGAATACAAAAGACAAAAAACTTTCCACAAAGATGAGCCTAGCTTCAGTTGGTTCCACTGGGGAATTCTACCTAATATCTTAAGAACAGTTAATACCTATCTTTCCAACACTCTTCCAAAATAAAAGGAGGGAATGCTTACCCATTCTGTGACGCCAGTGTCACCATGATATCAAGGCCAGAAAAAGACATCACCAGAAAGGAAAACTACAGACCAGTATCCATAATGAACACGGATGCAAAAATCCTCAATAGAACACTAGCAAATGGAATCCAGCAGCATATTTTTTTTAATTTTTTATTGTTATGTTAATCATCATATATTACATAATTTGTTTTGGTGTAGTGTTCCATGATTCATTGTTTGTTCATAACACCCAGTGCTCCATGCAGAATGTGCCCTCCTCAATACCCATCACCAGGCTAACCC
>NW_027397090.1:12063201-12097000 GCF_003265705.2 Callorhinus ursinus
ACCACTCCAGCAACCCTCAGTTTGTTCCTGAGATTAAGAATTCCTCATATCAGTGAGGTCATATGATACATGTCTTTCTCTGATTGACTTATTTCACTCAGCATAACACCCTCCAGTTCTATCCACGTCGTTGCAAATGGCAAGATCTCATTCCTTTTGATGGCTGCATAATATTCCATTGTGTATATATACCACTTCTTCTTTATCCATTCATCTGTCGATGGACATCTTGGCTCTTTCCACAGTTTGGCTATTGTGGACATTGCTGCTATAAACATTGGGGTGCACGTACACCTTCGGGTCCCTACATTTGTATCTTTGTGGTAAATACCCAGTAGTGCAATTGCTGGATCGAATGGTAGCTCTAATTTCAACTGTTTGAGGAACCTCCATACTGTTTTCCAGAGTGGTTGCACCAGCTTGCATTCCCAACAACAGTGTAGGAGGGTTCCCCTTTCTCCACATCCCCGCCAACATCTGTCGTTCCCTGACTTGTTAATTTTAGCCATTCTGACGGGTGTGAGGTGGTATCTCATTGAGGTTTTGATTTGGATTTCCCTGATGCCGAGTGATGTTGAGCACTTTTTCATGTGCCTGTTGGCCATTTGGATGTCTTCTTTGGAAAAATGTCTGTTCATGTCTTCTGCCCATTTCTTGATTGGATGATTTGTTCTTTGGGTGTTGAGTTTGATAAGTTCTTTATAGATTTTGGATACTAGCCCTTTATCTGATAGGTCATTTGCAAATATTTTCTCCCATTCTGTCGGTTGTCTTTTGGTTTTGTGGACTGTTTCTTTTGCTGTGCAAAAGCTTTTTATCTTGATGAAATCCCAATAGTTCATTTTTGCCCTGGCTTCCTGTGCCTTTGGTGATGTTTCTAGGAAGAAGTTGCTGCGGCTGAGGTCGAAAAGGTTGCTACCTGTGTTCTCCTTTAGGATTTGGATGGACTCCTGTCTCACGTTTAGGTCTTTCAACCATTTGGAGTCTATTTTTGTGTGTGGTGTAAGGAAATGGTCCAGTTTCATTCTTCTGCTTCTGGCTGTCCAATTTTCCCAACACCATTTGTTGAAGAGACTGTCTTTTTTCCACTGGACATTCTTTCCTGCTTTGTCAAAGATAAGTTGACCATAGAGTTGAGGGTCCATTTCTGGGCTCTCGATTCTGTTCCATTGATCTATGAGTCTGTTTTTGTGCCAGTACCATACTGTCTTGATGATGACAACTTTGTAATAGAGCTGGAAGTCCGGAATTATGATGCCGCCAGCTTTGCTTTTCTTTTTCAATATTCCTCTGGCTTTTCGGGGTCTCTTCTGGTTCCATACAAATTTTAGGATTATTTGTTCCATTTCTTTGAAAAAAGTGGATGGTATTTTGATGGGGATTGCATTGAATGTGTAGATTGCTCTAGGTAGCATTGACATCTTCACAATGTTTGTTCTCCCAATCCATGAGCATGGAACGTTTTTCCATTTCTTTGTGTCTTCTTCAATTTCTTTCATGAGTATTTTATAGTTTCCTGAGTACAGATCCTTTGCCTCTTTGGTTAAATTTATTCCTAGGTATCTTATGGTTTTGGGTGCAATTGTGAATGGGATCGACTCCTTGATTTGTCTCTCCTCTGTCTTGTTGTTGGTGTATAGGAATGCCACCGATTTCTGTGCATTGATTTTATAGCCTGCTACTTGACTGAATTCCTGTATGAAATCTAGCAGTTTTGGGGTGGAGTCTTTTGGGTTTTCCACATAAGGTATCATATCATCTGCAAAGAGTGAGAGTTTGACTTCCTCTTGGCCGATTTGGATGCCTTTGATTTCTTTTTGTTGTCTGATTGCTGTGGCTAGGACTTCTAATACTATGTTGAATAGCAGTGGTGAGAGTGGACATCCCTGCCGCGTTCCTGACCTTAGGGGAAATGCTCTCAGCCTTTCCCCATTGAGAATGATATTCGCTGTAGGTTTTTCATAGATGGCTTTTATGATATTGAGATATGTACCCTCTATCCCTATACTCTGAAGAGTTTTGATCAAGAAAGGATGCTGTACTTTGTCAAATGCTTTTTGTGCATCTATTGAGAGGATCATAGGATTCTTGTTCTTTCTTTTGTTAATGTATTGTATCACGTTGATTGATTTGCGGATGTTGAACCAGCCTTGCAGCCCAGGGATAAATCCCACTTGGTCGTGGTGAATAATCCTTTTAATGTACTGTTGGATCCTATTGGCTAGTATTTTAGTGAGAATTTTTGCATCCATGTTCATCAAGGATATTGGTCTGTAATTCTCCTTTTTGATGGGATCTTTGTCTGGTTTTGGGATCAAGGTAATGGTGGCCTCATAAAATGAATTTGGAAGTTTTCCTTCCATTTCTATTTTTTGGAACAGTTTCAGGAGAATAGGTATTAATTCTTCTTTAAATGTCTGATAGAATTCCCCTGGGAAGCCATCTGGCCCTGGGCTTTTGTTTCTTGGGAGATTTTGGATGACTGTTTCAATTTCCTTAGTGGTTATACGTCTGTTCAGGTTTTCTATTTCTTCCTGGTTCAGTTTTGGTAGTTGATACATCTCTAGGAATGCACCCATTTCTTCCAGGTTATCTAATTTGCTGGCATAGAGTTGCTCATAATATGTTCTTATAATTGTTTGTATTTCTTTGGTGTTGGTTGTGATCTCTCCTCTTTCATTCATGATTTTGTTGATTTGGGTCATTTCTCTTTTCTTTTTGATAAGTCTGGCCAGGGGTTTATCAATCTTGTTAATTCTTTCAAAGAACCAGCTCCTAGTTTTGTTGATCTGTTCTACTGTTCTTTTGGTTTCTATTTCATTGATTTCTGCTCTGATCTGTATTATTTCTCTTCTCCTGCTGGGTTTAGGCTTTATTTGCTGTTCTTTCTCCAGCTCCTTTAGGTGTAGGGTTAGGTTGTGTATTTGAGACCTTTCTTGTTTCTTGAGAAAGGCTTGTATTGCTATATACTTTCCTCTCAGGACTGCCTTTGCTGTATCCCAAAGATTTTGAACAGTTGTGTTTTCATTTTCATTGGTTTCCATGAATTTTTTTAATTCTTCTTTAATTTCTTGGTTGACCCATTCATTCTTTAGTAGGATGCTCTTTAGCCTCCTTGTATTTGAGTTCTTTCTGACTTTCCTCTTGTGATTGAGTTCTAGTTTCAAAGCATTGTGGTCTGAAAATATGCAGGGAAGGATCCCAATCTTTTGGTACCGGCTGAGACCTGATTTGTGACCTAGGATGTGATCAATTCTGGAGAATGTCCCATGGGCACTAGAGAAGAATGTGTATTCCGTTGCTTTGGGATGGAATGTTCTGAATAGGTCTGTGAAGTCCATTTGGTCCAGTGTGTCATTTAAAGTCTTTATTTCCCTGTTGATCCTTTGCTTAGATGATCTGTCCATTTCAGTCAGGGGGGTGTTAAAGTCCCCCACTATTATTGTATTGTTGTCCATGTGTTTCTTTGCTTTTGTTATTAATTGCCTTATATAATTGGCTGCTCCCATGTTCGGGGCATAGATATTTACAATTGTTAGATCTTCTTGTCAGATAGACCCTTTAAGTAGGATATAGTGTCCTTCCTCATCTCTTATTACAGTCTTTGTTTTAAAATCTAGTTTGTCTGATATAAGGATTGCCACCCCAGCTTTCTTTTGGTGTCCATTAGCATGGTAAATGGTTTTCCACCCCCTCACTTTCAATCTGGGGGTGTCTTTGGGTCTAAAATGAGTCTCTTGCAGACAGCATATGGATGGGTCTTGTTTTTTAATCCAATCTGATAGCCTGTGTCTTTTGATTGGGGCATTGAGCCCATTTATATTCAGGGTAACTATTGAAAGGTATGAATTTAGTGCCATTGTATTGCCTGTAAGGTGACTGTTACTGTATGTTGTCTGTATTCCTTTCTGATCTTTGCTGCTTTTAGGCTCTCTCTTTGCTTAGAGGACCCCTTTCAATATTTCTTGGAGGGCTGGTTTCGTGTTTGCAAATTCCTTTAGTTTTTGTTTGTTCTGGAAGCTTTTTATCTCTCTTCCTATTTTCAATGACAGCCTAGCTGGATATAGTATTCTTGGCTGCATATTTTTCTCGTTTAGTGCTCTGAAGATATCTTGCCAGTCCTTTCTGGCCTGCCAGGTCTCTGTGGATAGGTCTGTTGCCAATCTAATGTTTCTACCATTGTAGGTTACATATCTCTTCTCCCGAGCTGCTTTCAGGATTTTCTCTTTGTCTCTGAGACTCGTAAGTTTTACTATTAGATGTCGAGGTGTTGACCTATTTTTATTGATTTTGAGAGGGGTTCTCTGTGCCTCCTGGAATTTGATGCCTGTTTCCTTCCCCACATTAGGGAAGTTCTCTGCTATTATTTGCTCCAATATACCTTCTGCCCCTCTCTCTCTTTCTTCTTCTTCTGGGATCCCAATTATTCTAATGTTGTTTCGTCTTATCGAATCACTTATCTCTCGAATTCTGCCCTCGTGATCCTGTAGTTGTTTCTCCCTCTTTTTCTCAGCCTCTTTACTTTCCATCATTTGGTCTTCTATATCACTGATTCTCTCTTCTGCCTCATTTATCCTAGCAGTTAGTGCCCCCATTTTTGATTGCACCTCATCAATAGCCTTTTTGATTTCAACTTGGTTAGATTTTAGTTCTTTTATTTCTCCAGAAAGGGTTTCTCTAATAACTTCCACGCTTTTTTCAAGCCCAGCTAGTATCTTTAAAGTCATGATTCTGAACTCTAGGTCCGACATCGTACTAATGTCCGTATTGAGTAGGTCCCTGGCTGAAGGTACTACCTCTTGTTCTTTTTGCTGAGGTGATTTTTTTCGTCTTGTCATTTTGTGCAGAGGAGAATAGATGAATGAGAGAACAAAATGCTAACAGGTTTACAACTTCCCCAGCAAATATACAAATCAGAAAAGACCTGAAACCAGGGGAAAAGAAAGGGAAAGAAAGAAAAAAGAAAGAGAAAAAAAAGAAAAAAGAAAAAAAGATAAAAACAAAAACAGAACTATACAAAAAAAGCAGAATGTGATCAAATATGATCAGGCTAGTGCATAGATCAGTGCCACACACTAGATTTTGGGCGTATTTTGGTCTGTTAGAAAAAAGTGCCTCCTAAAATTTTAAAGGAAGAAAGACATATATGTACAAAATAAGGGTTGATACAATGAAGGGATAGAAGGTGACTGTAAAGATGAAAATTATAAAAGATTTTATAAAAGGATTTGATAAGATAAGAAGTTGTTTGATAAAACAAAGAAGATTTAAAAAAAAAAAGAAAGAAAAAAGGGAGAGAATGTGATCAGGCAGGAGACTAGAACAGAACCATACACTAGTGATTTAGGGTATATTTTTATCTGTTAGAAGAAACTGTATCTCAAAATTTTGAAGAGAGAACAACTTATATATATATGCCAAAAATAAGGGTAACTACTATGAAGGGATAAAATATGACTCTAAAAATGAAAAATAAAAAATTTTTTTTTTTAAAAAGAGATTGATAAGATGTTGGTTGAAAAAGGGAAAAAGAAGAAAAAGAAAAAAGAAACAGTTAACAAAAATTTTGTTAAAATTTGTTAAAATTTTTAAAAAGTTAAAAAAAACCTTTGATGAACTAATGAATCATGGTAAAAAAAAAAGGCATGAAATCTATGTGCAGTATTCCCCTAGCGCTGGAGTTCTCCCGTTCTCCTTGATCGGTCAACTTGGTCTTGTCTTGCTGGCTGTTCGTGCTGATCTTCTGGGGGAGGGGCCTCTTGCTGTGGTTTCCAAATGTCTTTGCCGGAGGCTGAATTGCCCCGCCCTTGTCGGTCCGGGCTAAGCAAGCTGCTCCGGTTTGATCTCAGGAGATTTGTTCCCTGCAAGCTCTCCGTACAGCCTTGGAGGTCCAGGGCAAAAATGGTGGCCTCCCAATCTCCACCCGGAGGAGCTGAGAACTCGAGGACCCGCTCCTCAGTGCGCCCCCAGAGAAAAGCAGTCACTCCCTTGTCCCTGGTCTCCGGCCACACTCTGTGCTCACCCGGCCTGTGACCGAGCGTTTGTATCTCTGGCACCCACTCCATGTGGAGTCTCCAAACCCAGCAGATCCCTGTGGTGTGCTCCCCCGCCGCTCTTCCCCGGGAAGGAAGGGGAGTCTCCCCGGCTCTGCCACCTGTTGGGTCCCTGCTGGAGGAGCAGTGGCCCGAGTGGGCCGCGGATCACAGTTTATGGCCACCCCGAGCTGAGAGCCCGCACCTCGGCTCCGTCTCTGCAGCCGGCTTCCCCGCTCCGATACCTGGGAGCTCTGCTGCACTCAGGCACCGCCAGTCTTTCTGTGACCCCGAGGGTCCTGAGACCACACTGTCCCGCGAGGGTTCCACCCCCGCTTAGCCACTGGAGCGACGTCCCTCAGCGGAGCCGACTTCTAAAAGGTCCGATTTTGTGCTCCGCGGCTCTAGCACTTGCCAGAAGCGGCCGACGGAGGCCCCCTCCCCTGCCGTCTATCCTCCCGAATATCGCCTCGGATTCACTTCTCCGCACGTCCTACCTTCCAGAAAGTGGTCGCTTCTCTGTTCAGAGAGTTGTTGCTACTCTCCTCTTTGATCTCCTGTTGAGTTCGTAGGTGTTCAGAATGGTTTGATCCCTATTCAGCTGAATTCCTGAGACCAGACGAAATCTAGGTCTCCTACTCCTCCGCCATCTTGCTCCCCCCTCGGAATCCAGCAGCATATTAAAAAAAATATATACACCGTGACCAAATAGGGTTTATCCCAGGAATTCAAGGATAGTTTAACATATGAAACTCTATTGGTATTTACATCATTTTAATAGACTGAAAAAACTGACATGATCATCTTAGTTGATAAAGAAAAAGTATCTGCCAAAGTCCAATACCCTTTTATGATAAAAATATTACTGAAACTAGGAAAAGAAGGGAACTTCCTCAGCCTGATAGAGGGCATCTGTGCAAACACATAGGTAACATCATATTAATGGTGAAAGATTGAAAACTTTCTTCCTAATATCAGGAACAAGATATGGATATCCACTCTCACCACTTCTGTTAAGCATTATATTGTGAGGTCTCACCAGGACAGCTACACAAGGAAAAGAAATAAAAGGCACTCTGATTGGAAAGGAAGTAAAATTATCTCTACTCATAGATGTCATGATTTTATATATCAAAATAGTCACAAAATGTTAGTAGAGATAGTAAATACGTTCAGCAAAGTTGCAGCATACAAAATCAATATACAAAATCATTTGTATTTCTAAACACTAGCAATGAACAACCAAAATGAAACTAACAATTCCATTTATAAGATCATCAGAAAGGGGGTGCCTGGGTGGCTCAGTCGTTAAATGTCTGCCTTTGGCTCAGGTCATGGTCCCAGGGTCCTGGGATCGAGCCCCACATCAAGCTCCATGCTCAGCGGGAAGCCTGCTTCTCCTTCTCCCACTCCCCCTGCTTGTGTTCCCTCTCTCGCTGTGTCTCTCTCTGTCAAATAAATAAATAAAATCTTAAAAAAAAATCATCAGAAAGAATAAAATACTTAGGAAAAAATTTAATTAGGGAGGTATAAGACTGGTACACGGAAAACTACAAAAGAAATTAATGAGACCTAAATGAATGGGAAGACATTTGTGTTATGGGTTCAATATTAATATTATTACTTAATTATTTAATATTGATTTTAATAATTAATATCAGTATTGTTGAGATGGCAGTACTTCCCAAAGCAATCAATAGATAAAGTGCAATCCCTATGAAAATTTCAACAGGTGTTTTCGAAAGAAATGGAAAATCTAATTCTAAAAGTCAGATGGAATTGCAAGAGGCCCAAAGAGTCAAAACAGTGTGGAAAAAGAAGAATGCAGTGGTGGATCCTCACTTCCTGATTTAGAAATGTATTCTAAAGCTACTGTAATCAAAACAGTGTGTCAGTGGTGTAAAAACAGAGCTTTAGATCAATGGAATGGAATTGAGAATCCAAAAAGAAACCAGTCCTCTATAATAAATTGATTCTCGACATGGGTGCCAAGCCCATTTAATGAGAAAGAACAATGTTTTTTTAAAGTGGTGGTGGGACAACTGGATATCCAGATGCAAAAGAATAAAATTAGATCATATACAAAATCAACTGAAAATGGCTTAAAAATCTAAATGTAAAAACTAAAAATATAGAACTCTTAGAAGGAAATATAGGGATAAATCTTCATGAATTTGCTTAGGCATTTTTCTTAAAGATGACACCCAAAGCAGAAGCAACCAAAGAAAAAGTAGATAAATTGGATTTTATCAAAATTAAAAATTAAAAATTTTTGTGCATGAAATGGCATTATCAAGAAAGCAAAATATACCCTACAGAATGGGAGAAATTATTCACACATCATTTATCTGGTAAGGGTCTTAAGATCCATAATATATAAAGAACTCTTAAAATTCAATAAGAGACAAATATAATGCAATTTAAAAACAGGTGAAGGATTTGTATTGACATTTTTCCAAAGAAGATATGCAAATGCAATAAGTGCATGAAAAGATGCTCAACGTTATTGGCTATTGGGTAAATGCAAATCAGTATCTCTATGAGATATACTTCATACTCACTGGGATGGCTATAATAAAAATGGTAAAAATTAACAAGCATTGGCAAAGGATGTGGATAAGCTGAAACTTCATACATTGCTTTTGAGAATGTAAAATGGTGTAGGTACTGTGGAAAACAATTTGGCAGTTCCTCAGAAATTTAAACATAGTTACTATATGACCCAGCAGTTCCACTCCTAGTTGTATACTTAAGAGAACTGAAAATAAATTGTTTAGAAGAAGATTTTATATGAATGTTCATAGCAGTATTATTCATAATACTGCCCAAAATGAGAAGTCAAATACCCATCAACTGACAAATAGAGAAGTAAAGTGTGATCTACGTATGCAGTGGGCTATTTCTCAGCCACGAAAGAATGATGTACTGACATGTGCCACAACATAGATAAACCTTGAAAACATACAGAGTGAAAGAAACAAATCACAGAAGACCACATATTGTATGATTCCATTTATATGAAGTATCTAGCATAGGCAAATCCACAGAGACAGAAAATTGGTGGTTACCAGGAGGTATGTAAAGGAAAGGAGAGGGGGTGATCATATAAGGGGTAGGTGTATCTTTTTAGGGATGTTGAAACTATTTTGGAATTAGATCCTGGTGATGGTTGCACACACTGTGAATGAACTAAAAGTCACTGCATTATACACTTAAAAATGATTAAAAGGGTGAATTTTACATTATGTGAATTTTACATCAATTTTGAAAAATGAAAGAGAAAATAAGGTGGCTTTGGAGTTCACCATCTCAGGCACCTGGAAAGAGAGAAGAGCATGCAGGGGTACATGGGAAAATTGTGGGCCCTGCCTGGAGCAAGTACACAGTGTCAATTCATATTCCATTAACTAGCACACAGTCACATGGCCACATCTCACTACAGAATAAGTTGGGATACATGGTCTAGCCATGTGCCCCCCAAAAAGAGAAAATGAACTTTGCTGAAAGCCAGTGTTCTTCACCATAGAAGTAGAATCTTAGGGAATGGACTCATGAATTTACTAATTGAACTTCCCAGATGATTCTCATACTTACTGATGTTTGATTGGCACTATTTTATTTTATTTTTAAAGATTTTATTTATTTATTTGAGAGAGAGAGAGAGAACACTAGTTGGGGGAAGGGACGGAGAGAGAGGAAGAAGCCGACTTTCTGCTGAGCAGGGTGACTGCCGCCAGCCCAGGGGCTGGATCCCAGGACCTGGAGATCATGACCTGAATCTAAGGCAGACACTTAGCCAACTGAATCACTCAGGTGCCCCTGATCGACACTGTTTTATTTTATTTCTTTTCTTTTTTTTAAATTTAAATTCAGTTAGCCAACTTATAGTGCATCATTAGTTTCAGATGTAGTGTTTAGTAATTTATCAGTTTTGTATAACACCCAGTGCTCATCACATCACATGCCCCCCTTAATGCCCATCACCCAATTACCCCATCCACCCACCTCCCTCTAGCAACTCTCAGTTTGTTTCCTATGGTGAAGTGTCTCTCATGGTTTTTCTCCCTTTCTGATGACTTCCCATTCTCTTTTCCCTCCTTTCCCCTATGGTCCTCCGCTCTGTTTCATATATGACATATATGAGTGAAACCATATGTTAATTGTCTTTCTCTGATTGACTTACTTTGCTCAGCATAATCCCCTCCAGTTCCAACCACGTCGATGAAAATGGTAAGTATTCATCCTTTCTGACGGATGAGTAATATTCCAGTGTGTGTGTGTGTGTGTGTGTGTGTGTGTGTGTGTGTGTGTGTACACCCCACATCTTCTTTATCCATTCCTTTGTTGTTGGACATCTTGGCTCTTTCCATAGTTTGGCGATTGGGGACATTGCTGCTATGAACATTGGGGTGCAGTCGCCCCTTCAGATCACTACATTTGTATCTTTGTGGTATATACCTAGTAGTGCAATTACTGTGTCATAGGGTAGCTCTATTTTTAATTTTTTGAGGAACCTCCATACCGTTTTCCAGAGTGGCTGCACCAGCTTGCATTCCCACCAACAGTATAAGAGGGTTCGCCTTTTTCCATATCCTTGCCAACATTTGCCATTTCCTGACTTGTTAATCTGACTGGTGTGAGGTGGTATATCATTGTGGTTTTGATTTGTATTTCCCTGATGCCGAGTGATGTGGAGCATTTTTTCATGTGTCTGTTGGCCCTCTGTATGTCTTCTTTGTAGAAATGTCTGTTCATGTCTTCTGCCCCTTTCTTGACTGGATTATTTGTTTTTTGGGTGTTCAGTTTCATAAGTTCTTTATAGATATTGGATACTAGCCCTTTTATCTGATATGTCATTTGCAAATATGTTCTCCCATTCCATAGGTTGCCTTTTAGTTTTCTTGACTGTTTCCTTTGCTGTGCAGGAGCTTTTTATCTTGATGAAGTCTCAATAGTTCATTTTTGCTTTTGTTTCCCTTGCCTTTGGAGACGTGCCTAGTAAGAAGCTGCTGTGGCCGAGATCACGGAGGTTGCTGCCTGTGTTCTCTTGCAGGATTTTGATGGATTCCTGTCTTACATTTAGGTTTTTCCTCCATTTTTAGTTTGTCTTTGTGTATGGTTTAAGACAATGGTCGAGTTTCATTCTTCTGTATATAGCTGTCCAATTTTTCCAGCACCATTTATTGAAGAGACTGTCCTTTTTCCATTGGACATTCTTTCCTGATTGTCGAAGATGAGTTGACCATAGAGTTGAGAGTCCATTTATGGCTTCTCTATTCTGTTCCATTGACCCATGTGTCTGTTTTTATCAGCACTGTTTTAAACCCCAGGACCCACAATTCTGTCTCTGCCATTCTGTTTGCAGGTTTCCTTTAGTAGGTAGGAAAGTAAGATACAGAAAGCATTTGGGAATCTAAAGCGAATTTGGAGGGAAGGATGTCTAACTCTACTTGAAATATAAGAGGCCACAAGTTTGAACATGCTGAGTGTCTACTGCAAACCAAGAATGTGAAATGAAAAAGTCAGCAGTCTCTCATTGATTCACAAAAGGGCATAAGAGAAGGAATTATAATTGTAATAGTTAAGGATTAGTTCCAAAGTACACAGTTGTAATTTAAATCCATATTTTTTCTTTTAATGATATGAATAGATGTTTTAATATAAGCAAAGCAATATCATTTTTAATTAGTGACATTTTGGATTGTAAGCATGATTGAATGGAAATGCAAGATATTTTTCCCCATGTGCTTTGTGTATAGCCACAGTATTTCTACTAAAACACAAGTTGATAAACTAGCCAGTTAGCTTACTTACTCTTACTCTCATTCTGCCCTGATGGACTACCCCAAGCAAGAGGTTTCCCTCAAAGAGCAAAAACAAAACAAAGCAAAACAAACAAACAAATCAAACAAAAAAACGTGCAGAGAGGAGGGAGGGAGGGAAGGTCCGAAGGAGAGGGGGAGAGGAAAACAGAGCAAGACATAGAGAGACAGAGAAATAGAACCTAGAGATTAAAAGACATTTAAAAGTCATATCAACTATTCACAGCTAACATCATAGTTAATGGTGAAAGATTAAATGCTTTCTTCCTAAAATCAGCCATAAAACAAAGATGTCCTCTCTTTCTTCTTCTATTCAACATTGTACTGGAGATTCTGGACAGGGAGTTAGTCAAGAAAAAGAAATAAAAGACATTCATTTTGAAAAAAGAAAGATAAATGAATTGTCTCTATTGGCACGTGACATAATTTGTATACAGAAATTTCTAAGGACTCCCGACAAAAACTGTTAGAACAAATGAGTTTAGCACAGTTGCAGGATATAAGATCAATATACAAAAATGAATTATATTCCTGTATGTTAGCAGTTAACAATGTGAAAATAAAGTTATGAAAACATTTCCATTTATAATATCAAAAACAGGAATGAATTTAACAAAATGAGTGAGATACTAATATACACTGCAAGACATTGTTGCAAGAAATCAATAAAGATCTAAATCAATGGAAAGACATTTCATATACAGGCAATGGAAGATATAATATTGTTAAGATGGCACTACTCCTCAAATTGACCAACAGACTCAATGCAATTCCTATCAAAATCCCAGCTAGTTTTTTTTTTCATACAGAAATTAACAAGATAGTCTAAAAATCATGTAGAAATTCAGGGGACCCAGGATAGGCAAAATGATCTTGAAAAAAGGAACAAAATTATGACCTACACTTTGCAAATTAAAAACTTACTGTACAGTTGCAACATTCAAGACAGTGTAGTACTGACATAACGATAGATCAATGAAATAGAACTGAGAGTTCAGAAATAAAACCCTATCATTTATGGTGAGTTGATTTTTGATAACAGTGTCAAGATAGTTAAATGAGGGAAAGAAAAGTCTTTTCAAGAAATGATGCTGAGACAACAGGATAACCACATACAAAAGACTGAATTTCAACCTCTTCCTTCCACCTCACTTACATAGAAATTCACTCAAAGTAAATCATATACCTAATGTAAGAGCTAAAAATACAAACTTTGAGAAGAAAATTTAGGAGTACATCTTCCTGAACTTGGATTAGGCAGTGGTTTCTTAGGTATGACAGCAAAGGACAACAACAAAAGAAAATATAGATACAATGAATTTGATCACGTTAAAAACTTACTGTACTACAAGTGATACCATCAAGAAAGTGAAAAGATCATGAATGGAGTAGGAGCATATTATTGCAAATCATATATGTGATTAGACCTCGTATTCAGAACATATAAAGAACTCTTATAGCTTAACAAAGTAAAGACAATTCAACTTAAGAAAATGTCAGATGGTTTGAATAGGTATTATTTTACCAAGGGATATATACAAATATCTAAAAAACATGTGAAAAGATTTTCAATAACATTAGCTCTTACGGAAATTAGATGAAGACCACAATGAGATACCACTTTACATCCACTAGGATGTGCGTGTAATGACTATGATGAAATGGCTGTAATCAAAAAGGCAAATAATAACAAGAACTAATGAGGATGTAGAAAAATTTGAATCCTCATACACTGTTGCTTTGGAAAACTGTTGGGCAATGCCTCAAATTGTTACACACAGAGTTACCATATGACCCATCATTTCACTTTTAGGCGTATATTCAAAGGAAATGAAAATATATGTCTAAAAATATAGGCTAGGGGCACCTGGGTGGCCCAGTCAGTTAAGCATCTGCCTTCAGCTCAGGTCATGATCCCGGAGTCCTGGGATCGAGCCCTGCATTGGGCTTCTTGCTCAGCAGGGAGTCTGCTCCCTCTATCTCTACCCCTGCTTGTGCTCTCCCTCACTCTCAACCTCATTCTGAAATAAATAAATAAATGAATGAATGAATAAATAAATAAATAAATAAATAAAATCTTTAAAAAAATGTAGGCTAATATTCATAGCAGTATTATTCATAATAGTTAAATAAAATGTGGTATATCCATACAATGGGAAATTATTTAACCTCAAAGAATGAAGCACTGATTCACACTATAGCTTGGATAAACCTTTAAAATACTATGTTACCTTTTACAACAGACCACATACACTGTGATTCCATTTATATGAAATGTGTGTAACAGGAAAATCTAAAAAAAAAAAAAACCAAAAAACCAGGAAAGTGTGTAGAGACAGAAAAGAGTTTAATGGTTGGCTATGGCTGGGGAAAGGCATCTGCTAAAGGATAGGGTATTTCTTTTGGGGGTTGTTAAAGTGTTCTGAATTTACACTGCTGCAATGATTATACAACTCTGTGAATATACTAAAAACTATTGAATTGTACACATTAAATGGGAAAGTTTTAGGGTATGTCAGGTATATCTCAAAGATGTTTAACATAATTTATGTATAATTTGTAAATACAATTAAATTATATACGTTGTATACACACACACACACACACACACACACACAGTATATATTTGAAAACTTACTACACAGCTGTAGTAATCAAGACAGTGTAGTAAAGACATAGGAACAGACATCAGTGGAATAGGACTGAGAGTCTGGAAATAGAACGTTAACATTTATGATCAGTTCATTTTTTTTTACTCTTTCTTTTTTTTATTATTATTATGTTATGTTAATCACCATACATGACATCATTAGTTTTGGATGTACTGTTCCATGAGTCATTGTTTGTGCATAACACCCAGTGCTCCACGCAGATCGTGCCCTCTTTAAGACCCATCACCAGGCTAACCCATCCCCCCACCCCCCTCCCCTCTAGAACCCTCAGTTTGTTTTTCAGAGTCCATCGTCTCTCCTGGTTCGTCTCCCCCTCCGATTCCCCACCTTCATTCTTCCCCTCCTGCTATCTTCTTCTTTTTCTTTTTTCTTAACATATATTGCATTATTTGTTTCAGAAGTACAGATCCGTGATTCATCAGTCTTGCACAATTCACAGCGCTCACCATAGCACATACCCTCCCCAATGTCTATCACCCAGCCACCCCATCCCTCCCACCCCCGACCACTCCAGCAACACTCAGTTTGTTTCCTGAGATAAAGAATTCCTCATATCAGTGAGATCATATGATACATGTCTTTCTCTGATTGACTTATTTCACTCAGCATAACACCCTCCAGTTCCATCCACGTCATTGCAAATGGCAAGATCTCATTCCTTTTGATGGCTGCATAATATTCCATTGTGTATATATACCACCTCTTCTTTATCCATTCATCTGTCGATGGGCATCTTGGCTCTTTCCACAGTTTGGCTGTTGTGGACATTGCTGCTATAAACATCGGGTTGCACGTACCCCTTTGGATCCCTACATTTGTATCTTTGGGGTAAATAATATATGGGTCTGTTTTTGTGCCTACGATTTTGATTACTGCAGCTTTGTAGTGTGTCTTGAAATACGGGATTGTGATACCTCCAGTTTTGTTCTTCTTTTTAAGATTATATTGGCTATTCAAGGTCTTCTGTGGCTTTTTGTAAATTTTAGGATTATTTTAGTTTGTGAAAAAATGCTATTGGTATTTTGATAGAGGTTGCATTGAATCTGTAGGTTGCTTTGGGTAGTATACACATTTTAACAATATTTGTTCTTCCAACATGTTGAGTTGACTTTTGATAACAGTGTTAAGATAATTAAATGGAAGAAAAATCTTTGCAACAAGTGGTGCCGGGACAACGGGACAGCCACATGCAGAAGATGGAATTGTATCCATAGATGTATATGGTATTTCCACACTCTATATACTATAATATTTATATTCTTTTCTCTTCTCTCCAAAAGGGATGTCTTTTTCCTTAAATGGAAGAAAAGTAAGTTGGCTGTAATATGACCCAGTGTTGGATTTTTATCCATTTATGTTCCTTGCTTTCCTCTTTCATGAGGAGGCCTAGGGAAACCCTAACATAGGAGAGAAAAGCTGGGTGAAATAGAATCCTAAGGAGCCCAGTGTGTCCCTGGCCTAGGTTTGCCATCTTTGGGGCACAGACCTGAACTGACCTACCATGGCACATCTGCTTGTTTGAACCTCTCTCCCTGAGCTTTCTTAATCGGCTGCTGCTGGGTGCTAAGTGCTGATCTATGCTGACCAGCTGGTGGGAAGGCGGCAAGAGACATTCACCCTGTAACTCATGACACATTAGATAACTTTCTCAGAGTCACACATATCTAAGAGGGATGGGCACAGAGGGCCTTGGAGCATCTGAACAGAGTTGGACACGCTCTGGAGGCATTGACTTTTGGGCTCTTTCTTGAGTAGGAACTGAGGACGGTGCCTGGGTCGGACCCTCAAGATTCTGGAGCTGTTTCACTGGGAGGGCTTCCTACGAGATCCTTGTGTGCATCACCTCCTTCTTCTGGCACCCCTCCACACAGCTTCTGAGAGTACACATTAGCCCCTTGATTTACAAGCACCCCTGGATCCTTACTAACCTCACGTGTGTATCCATCCACTCAGGTGGATGTGTTAACAATACCATACAGTGGATGGCTTCAAAATCAGAAGCGTACTTTCTTACAGTTCTGGAGGCCAAAAGTCTGAGATCAAGGTGCCGGCAAAGTCGGTTTCCAGTGAGAGCTCTCTTCCTGGCTTGTGGACAGCCACCTTCTCCCTGTGTGCTCCCATGACCTTTCCTCATGGTGTGTGCTCACAGAGCAGAGAGGCTGCGAGCTCTCTGGGGTCACTTTCTTCTTTTGAAAGATTTTATTTATTTATTTGAGAGAGAGAGAGTGCATGCGCAAGAGAGAGAGCATAAGCAGAGAGAGGGGACAGGGAAGGGGCAAAGGGAGAAGCAGACTCCCCACTGAGCGGGGAGCCTGATGCAGGACTCGATCCCAGGACCCTGGGGTCATGGCCTGAGCTGAAGGCAGACGCTTAACTGACTGAACCACTCTGGCATCCCTGGAGTCTCTTTCTATAAGGACACTAATCCTTTCAGATCAGGGCCCCATCCTTATGACCTCATGTAACTTTATTTCCTTACTTAGAGGTCCCATCTCCAAAACCCTCCATACCGTGGGTGGGGGTTTCAAAGTATGAATTCGGGGGCATTGGTGGGGGGCATGGGTATTCAGTGCATGCCAACTGCCACCTGCCAGGCCAGAATCTCCACTAGTTAGTGCCTCTGTACCTTTGCATATACTGTTCCTTTACTCTGGAGTGTCCTTGCCTCTCAGGCATCCCTCCTCCACCTGGTAAACTGTTCATATCTCAGGGACAAAGTGAATAGCGCTTCCTGTATAATCTTCCCTGACTCTCCCTTCAGGGCCCAAAAGGCACTTACGTACTTTCTAATTAAACATGTGACCTGGGCAGATGACTTACTCTGTATGAACCCGTTTCCCCCGTGTAAACTGGGAATAACATTGGTTGTCGTGAGGATTAAGCAAGGTCAAGCACATGGAGTACCTAAAACACAGTGGTACTTGCTATTATTAACTACTCGTACTCTTTGCTGTGTCTCACATGCAGTGGTGGGCTCCTTGTCACGGAGACTCGCCTTGTTCATCTTTGTGTCCCTAGGATATAGCGCCCAGTCAGTAAACACTGACCCATCAACCTGAAAGGACCCTTCCAGATAATCCTCTGCCTCTCTGACTGCACAGGTGGGCCCAGTGAGGCCCAGAGAGAAGGAACTTGCCCAAGGACCCACAGCTAACTGGTGATGAGGCCAGGCTTCTGGCATCAGAAAAATTCTCTTCTCTTTCTCATGCCACCTTATGTGCTCACAGATTCAGAGACTTATTTTTCTCTTCCCAGGAAAAACTCTGTGAGCCTGTTGCAGTGATGAAGTGACAGTAAGAAAGAGTTGTGTTTTCTCTGGGCAAATACATATGATGTTAAACTCTGCCCAGGGCTGCGTTTCTCTGCGATGGTGCTGCCAGGCAGCTGCAACAACAGCAGGGGCTGCTAGGAACTGCCGGAAGCCCCTGCCAGGCTCCTAATCTCACCCCAGACCGCCTCCCCCCCATGGTCCCATAAATCGCTGCAGAGGGTATGCCAGACCGGACTGATGTGTGGAGTTTCGTGGCCCTGACCGTCATTCAGCTGAGTTATTACCAATAGAACGTGAACATATGCGTTTCACACATATGTGCTGAGACCTCTGGAATTTGTCCGAACTCATCAGAATCTGAGACTGAGACAAAGTTCATGACCCAGAGATAAGAATTCGGAGAGCTTCTGGAATACCTAATTCACTTGACGTTTTAATCTTTCCTATTTTTTTTTAAACAAGGGTTTTTTGTTGTTGTTGTTGTTGTTTTGTTGTTTAATATTGAATGGACACTTCTGACAACCTGAATAAAAAGAGCCTTCTGTGGTACAAAGAACTCTCTAATCTGTTAATGCAGTCTCTTGGGTTTTAGCTCCCACTCTCTGACAGGCTGTGTGGCCTTAGGCAAGTAGCTTCATCTTTCTGATCATCTGTCTTCTCATCTGAGTAATAGGAGTGTATGGTTTCTACGATCCCATCGGGGTTAACATTTTAGCTGTGTAAATATACCCCATGTATTTAAAAATACCCCGTGTATTTAAATAAGCCCTCAGGAGGTGTCTGCCCAAGCTTTGTGATCCTCCCGTACTGCTATGGCTGGCCTTGAGGTGCCATATCTCTGTTCGATGGCTGGGGGGAGAAGTAAGTATAAGCTGGGCATTTGTTCTATAACTGGAGAGTTCATGACACAGAAGGAAGAAACATTGAGATTTGAGTCTTTGTTCTGCTGGTAACACTCTATGTGGTACAACTTAGTTATACAGCAAATATATGTTCTTAGCACAGTGAATCATATTTATTAAGTTTAAGTGTATTTTAAATATATAAACTTCACTTCACACAGTATAAGGCATATAATAGGTGCTTATAAATACTACCTGCTTATCTCCTTCCTCTTGCTGCTTCTGCTTCTCAGTCGGGATCCAGGTGAGTGGGTGGCAGTCTCCCGTCTACACTGAGCTGCCAGTGCTTTCATCTTGCGCTCCCTTGTGACCCGTCCATCTGGTGGCCTCCCTTGCTTGCAGAGAACTGACCCGAAATCACACCTCACATGGTTTCCTTGGCAATCCTGTATTTTGTAATCAAGGAACACCCACTCCTGACATTATTTAGTGATTATTTCAGATTGGACGCTGCAAATAGGCAAACAGGATGGATGGTCCTCTGGATATGAAATAGCCAGGGTGGGGATTACCTAGAAATGCAGGGTCAGTTCAGAGCTTTGAATTCCCAAAAGGTGGGGGCAGGGGAGCAGTTGGAGTTTGCACGTGTCTCTGTGGGGCCTTTCGCTGCAGTATATTTTAGGTATTTAAATGAGAGTTGGATCTCCCATCCGTTCTCCTTTTGCTTCCTCATTTTTGATTAGAAATCTCCATCCTGCCCAATAGGCAATACTGCTTGGACCTCTGCTTTCAAGGCATGTCTTAAAGCAGTTCCCACTCTGACCAAATACAGTGTATTTCATTGCCTGGTCACAGGGTCCCCTGAGTCTCCTGATGACATGGGATCACTTCCTGTGCTGCTCGGTGGCACTTTGCTTGGTAATGGGCTCACAGCATTAAGATGCTTCAACCATCACCTTGCATTTAAGCAATCCATCCTTAGCCACAGAATCACAGGTGTCTGGGGAGGAGAGAGGGACAGAAAAGATCTTTTATCCTCAAATTCATGCAAACTCTTCTCTGGCAGGAGATAATTTATTCCACACATTATTCATTTACCTGGCAAATTTGAGGGGCTGAGCAACTTATTGACAGACTCTGCACCTGGCAGTTTTATTTTGCCTCTCACACAATGTCCTGCCTCAGCACATGGATGTGAATCTTTCACCAAAAAGTTTTTTTATCCTTGGTTGTTATAAGCTTTCCAGTCAATTTGCCAAGGAAATATTTAATTGAGAGAAGGATGATATAAAATAGATTGGTATTTCCTATCCCGAGGGCAGCTGGGAAAGGTTCACTGCTTGCCAAAATGTTTTCTAGGAGAAATGTTTAAACTGACATTTAAAATGAGTGTAAAAATGACTCTCTTTCCTCTTCCCCCTACCTCCTTGTTCGTACAAATTTCTGGGAAGAGAGAAAGAAGATTTTACAATATGCTAAATGTACTTGTCTCTCTGGGTAGTCATATCCCGAAATAAATAACACAGTGTTACAGTCCCTCCAGAAGGCAATTGTTGGTGTATTTTTATTTATGACCAGAGAAGTTTTACATTTTTGGTAGACTTATTTAAAATATTCTGTTATTTGTGCTTACAAAATGCTGTGCAGAAAAAAGTCATATATTCATACTTGATTCATTTGACGATGTCAAAACCCTTAGTGAGTAGACCCCACAGAAACCCAGTTTTCTCTGTTGATGAAAAATGATCTGCCTTCTCTTTCCAGGAGAGAGTCTGAGGCCAGGAAAGTAGCCCGTGAAAGCTCTGCTTTTATGGCTGCCCCTGGCTGCAAGCCAGCAGCATGCCCACCTCCCTTCTCCCAAAATTCTGTGGCTTGGCAGCGTAGGAACTTTGCACAACTTCAGGGCAAACTTGATCGATGAATATCAAATCTTAATAGTTTTTTAAAATTTATACACACACACATGTACACACACTCAGAGTCAGGTTTTCCCAGAAGTATATCCCATGACATGGTTTTGGGGTGAGTATTTTATTTAGTGGCTGAGCCCACAAAGCACTAGTAGGAAGTAGTACAGATGTGTGCTAGTTATTTGAGTAGTGTTGGGGCAATTGGGGCTCAGTGTTGCCAGGGTAGGACTCATGTATGGTAGTTGGGGTTTGCCCCTGGAGGAGAGAAGGCAGGGTGGTTATCTACCTGCTCCTATCTGCCATTGGTTGGGGTCCCTCCTCCAGAGGAGCATGAAGCCCCAGCACTTGCAGCCTGTCTGGTGTCTGTTAGCATGTTCTCTCAAGCAGAATTGCAGGTTGTCACGTAAGATGTACCCTTAGGTCCAGGAATGGTGAGTGCCAAATGGCCAGAGCTAGAACACTAAGAACACCTGTTCCATAGTCCTTCTCGTAGTTTGGGAAAGGGAAGTTAAGATGGGAATGAGGAGTAGCTGAGAGTTGTGAAGTCAGATAAATGCTCAAGATGGACAAGACTCCTTTCCCCCCTTTTTAAAATTTATCTCACTTTTTAAAAGATTTTATTTATTTATTTGACAGAGAGAGAGACAGCGAGAGAGGGAACACAAGCAGGGGGAGTGGGAGAGGGAGAAGCATGTGGGGCTCGATCCCAAGACCCTGGGACCATGATCCGAGCAGAAGGCAGACGCTTAACACCTGAGCTACCCAGGCGCCCCAGACTCCTCTCCCCTTTTGTTTTTGGTTGCACAGTCATTTACAATGCTGTAGGAGGAATAATAAGAATAATAGATAGATAGATAAAAATACAAACAAAACCCTACTTTAAATGCAGCCGAAATGAGGAGCATTTTCCTTTATGGATGTTCTTGCCTTTCTGAGCTGTCCCATTTTCTCTCAGCCCTTAATGGCCAGCGCTGTGCCCTTGCTCACAGCAGCTACTCAAGGCATTCCTTCTCTGCAGCTCCTCTCATTTCTCAGTGAAACTTTCTAACTACTTTCTAACTTCCAAGTGCAGCCTGCTACATGTGGATCCAACCTCCCTTTGTCTCCCAAGGTTTTACAGAATCTGATCCAACTCCAATTTCATGAATTAGGCTGATCTGATGCCACAGGGTGGCCTGCTCTGGCCACAGCGTGAGTAGCCAATGGTCTTATGGTTCCTTCCTCTTCCAACTCCAGCCTGTCACTTCTGCTTCTAGCTTGTTTAATTGCAGCAAGTGTGCTGCCTTCCAAATCTTAATGAAGTCCCATCAGTTATGCTCGTCTGGTCCTAAGTGTTCACTTCTTCTGTGGTCTTAGGGTGACTTGAATCTAGTTCACGTCCCGTCTCATGATCCCTCTCCTACTCTCAGAGGACTGGGGGGCAGGGGGAAGGCTTTTGGCCAGCACTACCACCTCCATCCTCAACCCTGACTCGAATGCAGATTTTAGCTTCAATGTATAGGCTATATCCAGTACTGGTGGGAAGATTTCTGTTTCCTCATGTACTAAGAAATGAAGCAGAGTCTGTCCTTCTAAGGGAAATCATGTATTTTCTTATTTTTGCCTCATCTGTTAAATCAGACAAAGGTAATATAAAATTCTGCTGGATATCTCTGAATTCCCTATTGATTTGAAGCTTAAATCCTATGAATTTTTTTCGCCCACTCTAGTAAATACTTTGTAGTCAGCCTTCAGTCTGTGGCAGAGAGAGTGAAAAACTTCAGTAAGAGGCTGCAATCTCCTTTCCATAATTGACGAAACCCGTCCAACCCTTGGCTGGTTGACTGGGAACTAAATCAGTGGCACCAGATGCAAGCAAACAGGGAAGCACAAAGTGGTTCATTTCTTTAGGGATGGGAGATTGTCTTTTCTGTCGTCATGGTTGTTCCAGTAGAGGCTGAGTGTTTTCCCTACCAAAGATGACAACTCCTATTGATATTGAATGAGAGAGAAAAGAGAGTCGTAAAAAGTCAAGTGGACTGTTTAACATCGCTCTGTAGGTCCTCAGCTCTTACTGAAAGACCACAGACTCTGTGGTCTTCTAATTCCAGGACCAATTAGTCATGTAAACAGGGACAAAAGCATTGTTTGTTCCCTCAGCTGTGAAGTAGGGACTAATACTCCCCTACTCACCTAAAAAAGGGTTTAGAGAGAACAAAATAATATAGAGAGAGGAAAATGCTATTTTGTAATCACAAAGAGTAACACTTGAAGAGACCGATTCTTAAGAAGGGGAGTAGGTTTTAAAATCACTGTTTAGGGGCGCCTGGGTGGCTCAGTTGGTTAAGCATCCGCCTTCGGCTCAGGTCATGATCCCGGGGTCCTGGGATCGAGTCCCGCATCAGGCTCCCTGCTCCTTGGGAGCCTGCTTCTCCCTCTGCCTCTCTCTCTCTCGCGCGCGCGCGCGCGTGCGCCTTTCATGAATAAATAAATTAAAAAAAATCTTTAAAAAAATAAAAAAAAATAAAATCACTGTTTATTTCCACGATAGAGACACTTGTAAATAGGTTCTTCCTGAGCCCTGCAAAGATAGAGAATTTTAATTTTCTGTTGGGTATGGAAGATCTGATTCTTTTAAGCTCCTAACTGTACCCTGAAATTCTCAACCTGTTGTTCTTGGCCAGTTTTAGCAGAATGTCAGGACCTGACTTTGGCAGGGATGAGCTATGGACTTTGCTACTCAGGAGCCAGATGCTTAAGATTAGTTTATAGCTATTAAACCTCCCGTGGTCCTGAACATCTCCTGAAACAGGAAATGCTTTTTCCCACTGCAAGATGTACTTTATATTAGTGATGCCGTAATTGCCCCCAAACATTGCAGTGAGAGTAAGGTGCTTACTTGGCTTTTATGAAAATAGAGGTTACATTTTGTTAATTTGCATAGCATAAGAACTCAAGTCTCAGACTAATAATCTGGCATGTGTTTTTCATTTGTCACACTTAAGTCCACTGTACTTCACCCATGCAGTGTGTATTAACTGCACTAAGTACCTATCAGGAGCCTTACACTCTTTGGGGTTCTGGGGAGATTAGGATGGGCTCTCATGGGGGTGTGTTCTTGACGTACAGTACTTCTCGCTTGCTGGCTTAAGACATATGCTGAATTTGGGAGCATGACAACCCTCGATCAGCTCATCCAGGGACTCAGTTTACTTTCTGCCCCTGGGTGATTGTTTCTTCTCTCCCTTGGTGAGGCCCAGGGAGGTCAGCATTACCTTCCTCTGATGCAGAGGCAGTGGCCCCAGTGCTATTAAGTGTTTCTTTATCTGTATCCTACATGGACGCCTTTGGCAGTCCAATGAAACCAGAGAACCTTTTTCAGAATAATAGTTTTTCAGTTCACATAGTAAAAAACACTAGAATTCTGGAGGAAAACCATACTGAAATGGAATTTTATGTCAGAAAGTGTTAGGTTAAGAACCCCTGTGGGTGAAGTACCCCTTTTCTTATAAAACCAGTGGTACAATAATGACAGAAAGATTCAAACCATTTCTACTGAGCTTTCTAGTGTCTTTCTTTTGAAGCAAAGAGTTTCATGAGGAACATTTAAACTATGATAGTATCTCCTCAGTGTGGATACAAAAATGTACCCAGTCCAAAGGCTGCTATGATGGAGGTTCCCAGCTCTCCCTTTCTCCCCGCTCTGATAGATGCCCTGTCCAGTGGAATGGACCAAGGCCATTCTTAGTCTTGAGTACCTGACCCTGAGTAGAGTCACAGGGACTAAGGTAGAGCTGTGTTGTAGAAGCAGCGAATGAGAAATGCTCTAGGTTGAGTATAAGATTGGGTCAAAACTAGAAAGGCTAGAGGGGTCAGACCAGAGAGACAAAGTGAAAAGTAGACCTATGCAGTGAAATATTGATCCAAGGATGGACACAAAGTGCAGTAGAATCCAAGGTTGTGTTAAGGGTTCATTTCTAATTTTGTTGGCTGTGTCATGGTGTGAAGCGTCTAAGTCCGGGGACAATTAAATGATGTTTTTAGGTAGTAGTAGCAATACTTGATGTTATAGTAGGGGAAACAGGTATTTTGTGTTTTCTACATATTAATAAAAATTAACATTTTGGCAAACATGCCCTAGGCATGAAAAACCAAACCTAGAAATGTCTCATAATTTTAGTGGGCCATTTAGGAGAGTGGATTTATTCGTAGTTTCTTTCTGATGACTTTGAAAAGATTTTTAAAAAGGCAGCAGATAGGTCATCCTGCTCCATAGCTTCTGAGGAGTAGCATCGATCGGGGGGGCTCTGACCACCCAACTGCCTTCTTTCTCCACTCTGTCCTGACCAACAGAGCCACCTAGCGGGTGTTCCAGGAAACTCTCCCGTTCGGGGTTTCTTGACCATCGTGCTTCTCCGACGGTGGCCTGCGGGACCTCCTGGAGGGTCTCTTCACAGATTGCTGCGCCCTGTTCCCAGAGCTCCTGCTTCAGAAGGTCTCGGGTTGGGCCCAGTCATTTTCATTTCTCTCAAGCTCCCAGGTGGTGAGCAGCTGGTCCTAGAACCACACCTTGAGAAGAGTTGCTTTACCATAATGGTCTTTCTTTTAAGGAGGCCATGCCCAGGCTGTACCCTGTGATTGTCAACAATTTCACTCACCACAGATTAGCTAATTTAAAACTTCAGGTCATTTGCTTTTTCATAACAACACACATTTTCTTAGGTATCTGCCTTTTTGTAAAATTTACCTACCTTTCACCTAAGATGTCTTAGGAAAAAAAGAAATCTTTTCCTGCTTTTCCTCTCATTTTCTTTGGCTAATTTTTTTGGGGTGGGGTTATAATTGAGATTTAAAAAAGGAAGAAGAGGAGCCCAAAATGGTCTGATAAGCATGACTAGTTAACACATTTGATTAAGTAAATAACACCACAAATTTTGAAATTTGCTAATTGCCGTTATATCCTGAAGCCTTAGAAAGTGTCCAATTACTTATATCTACAGTAAAGTTTCCACTGGCTCTTCCACATCTTCTTCCAATGGAAATAAAAGTATTTTCATCAGAAAATAATGTTGAGAGTAGAAAAAGTTCTTTTAGCTTTTTGTTGTTGTTAACTATGTTTTGTTTAAAGCATAGACTAGTATAAATACATTATGCATTAAGGAGATATTGAGGAACCATAAACATAATTTCTAATCTTATTTCTTCTGTAGAATGGTTCTGACTTCCAGAAAAATCAACTTATAAGTGAACCTTTGGAAATTGCCTGTAAATAAGTTTAGGGTCAACAGTGTTTGTGCAAGACGTTGACAACCCAGTTTTGTGCACCTGCCAGGAATCACAAATGAGAACGCTCTTTGTAATAAAACACAACCAGTGTCAGAGAAGCAGATCTGTGGTGCTTAATACTTCTAGTCACGACGCATGGGTGGTGAATCTGGGTTACCCCGTAAGCTTCCGAGTAGTCATGGTAGTATTTGTAAAGACCTGACACTTTTATTTTACTTGAGGAGCATTTTTGAAAATAAATGGAACAGCTGTTCCTCCCAGTTGATTTCATCCTTTCAGAAAACAAACCACCAAATCAAACCGTCCACGAGACCCTGAGCCCTGTGCCGTTGCCTCAGAGCTGACATGGCAATCTGTCAGTCACGTCCCCTAGACTTGTGTCTCCCGGACGCGAAGAGGAGAAGCTCGAGTGTCCTCTTCAGTGAGAGCTCTGAGTGGAGATGCATGGAGGACGCCTGACCCCACCTCTGTCATTGTCTCTGCAGCCCCGGAGACTTTATAGGGGAAGTGAAAACATACCGGGGACAAACTTGTAAACAGAGGCTTTCTTTGAAGTGAGGCAGACGAGTGGATTCAAAACATTGTGTGTGTAAGTAAATCGGGCCTGCTTTTTTTTCCTGGAAACAGCCAGGACTTTGGACACAGCAGAGCCACATGTGTGGAGCATTTATTTAGTGGGATCTTTGTGACCGGCCGTCTTAGATCTCTGGACCTCAGGGAAATAAGGAAAACCGTTTGGCAGCCTGGTACGGTCAGTCTGTCTGTTTGAAGGTTTCTTCCTCTGTTTGAAGGTTTCCTCTGTCTGTTGGAAGGTTTCTTCTTGAGGAAAGATGGAGTCATGCATCCGCTCTGCGTTCAGCCCTGAGATCCAGCCTCCACAGCCCAAGGCATGGGAAGGTACCAGTTTATGGAAAATCAGTATTCAAGAAAGTAGAGGTGCTGTAGACATCCTTGACCCCGAAGACACAAGACCTCGAAGGAAATATGGGAGTCAGTACTCTAATACCTTCTAAATATTTCCAGTTGGGGTTTGAAGTAAAGAGCTCCAAAGATGTTGGATTGTTTGTCTCTGGTTGGGAGAGAAACTCCTTGGACATAAGCCTTCGTGCCTGACTGAGACTCAAGAATCTGGTGCTGGGCTTGCCCCACATAGCACCGGGCAGAGTGTGCTCTCCTTCTGTAGGCTACTGGAAGTAGGCCTTACACTGGAAGTAAGGCCTTGTCTCCTAAGGGCTCATATTGCACTGAGCCCCGCAGAGGATGACAGCCAGGTTGTAATCGATACAATCCGAATTTAAATTATCCTGCATTATGCTTACTTGAAATTCATAGCCAAACTCATCAGTGGCAAAGGCTGCATTATCTTATCAGAAAAATTCTTTTTTAATCAATTAGATTCATTACACTTGTGTACTTAATTCCCATCCACATCCACTTTGAATCATCTTCTTCAAATCAGTTGTTTATGCTAATCAAGCAGTCCAAACCGACCTCTAGATTCCTGGGGAAGCATGGGGAGCTGGGAAGCAGGGCAGACTGTCCTGCCAAGAGCAAGGGATTTTCCAGCTTGGGTCCTGTTTTGCCTTCTCCCCTCTTTGCCTTCAAGGCAGGATTTCTGCCTTCTCTTGGTATTTTTGGTCACTGAGCTCTTCCTCTTCTAGCCAGCTCTAACATTCTTCATTGATGAGGAGCCAGAGAGTACCAGTGTATCTCTCTGTCCAGCAGGCTGCACATCTGTATTTATCGTGGTAGGAATAATAACAGCATATGCAAAAAACAGCTGCTGCCTTAGGGTCTTCAGCACCCAAGAACAAAAATAAGTCTAACCAACCTAATACATTTTCCAATGTATGTCCCAGAAGTTTGAAAAGAGCTCCTTAAATTGCTTTTGTTTAAGCATTTTTATGGCCCCAGGGGGAAAAATATCTATCAAATTTAGTCTATGCATTTTACTTTGTGGCACTTTGAGATCCAGCCATATCATCTGTAATGAAAACAGAGCAGCAACCTTTAAAATAAATTAAAAAAAAAAAAAAGAAAAACCTCTCTACCAGAAACATGGCCTGAACCAGTGCCAAAGATTTCAAGCTGGTTAACCAGTAAAGGAGTCAGATAAATCAGAATGAGTGTAACAGATCTGATCTATTTCAGCTCAGATTAACCTCTTTACTATGTCTTCAATGGCCAAAAATCCTGGGTTGCAAGAATAAGAATGTTTAATAGAGCAGCACTTCAGAGGAAAAAATAAAAAGAGAGAAATTGCATAAAGAAAAGTGAGATGTGTGACCATAGCTATGCATGACCCCACTGCAGTGAGGGGTCGAGAGCAGGGGAGCGAAGGGTTCTGTAACGTGCCAATCTGAAAGGCAGATTTATTTCACTTGTATGTAATAATTCCAGATCCCAGTAACACTTTACATTAGTTGGCAACAGCTGCTGATAGGTCAGGTAACAATAGCATTGAATAACCTCATAATGAACAAATGCGGATTTCACATTGGTGTTAATTGCATTTCATGCTCTTCGAAAACCCCAAGCAGGCTGTGTGAAAAATACAGAACCAGGTTCTGCTTTTCTGATTATTTTTATCTTGAGGCAAAACCCTTTCTAAATCTTCAGAAGGAAGGTGCAGGGTGGGAAGATGATTGTGAGTCACGGACCAGGTGGGTCTTTCTGGGCTAGTGTCTGTGGATATTTTCTAAGAACGGGGGAAATCCATTCAAGTGAAAAGGTTGGAAAGGATGTGCAGAGGAACTCATTCCTGGGGCCTGACCAGGTCCAGGACAGATTTTATTCAGGGTGAGCAACTTATAGTTACAGCATATAGGGGTCCCCTCCTCTTTGTCAGTCGTGATGTTGGGTTTAGTCCTGCAATTTAAGTATTACAGTGAACAGAAGAGTCCAGATCTGAATCCACACCTGTAGGCTTTGGGTAAGTGGTTAGTTTGCATTTCTCATGCTTCCCCCCACCTGCCCCCTGGCCCGCAGTTTTATTGAGATATAGTATAACATTAAGGTGTACAACATAATGATTTGACATATGTGTATATTATGAACTGATCACCACAATAACTTAACATCCATCACCTCACAGAGTTACATTATTTTTTCTCGTGATGGGAACATTTTAATTCTGACATTTTTAAAGTGGATATGACTTTGCCTAGGATCTTGCCACCATGCAGATGCTGATCTAGCAGATCTAGGGTGGAGCCCAAGATTCTGTATTTCAGATGAGCACCCAGGTGATGGCAGATGCCCAGGTCCTCAGGCCATACTCCCAGCTAGGTTGCACACCTCAGGCATTTCAACAGTTTTGCAACTTTGCAGCTCTGAACTGTATTGAAATTTGAACTCCAAGACTAGAGGTAAGTTACATCAGATGGTACCCAGGGATGCCGGATGCATCCATGCAGAGTCAGGTTGACCTAGTTTCTGACTCCTTTACCTCGTCATTCACTATGATGTCTCCAAAAAATTTGCTGGGCTGCAGCCACAAACAGTGTTCTCATTTTCACTGTAGACATCTTCAGATTTACCCACGGGCACCCTGGGGAGAGCTATGACAAATCTTTGGATATGTGTTAAAGTCTGTGACCCTTCTTCAGCTCTGATAGTCAAAAATATTACTTAGTGACAGGAAAATATAAATTTCAGACACCTACTCCCTTTCCTACTTGAAGACCCTATTATCATTTAAATATATGTTAAGGAGGCAAAAAAGTATATAGCACCAGGCTAAGAACCATCATCTTTCATTACATTTGAGAATCTTTACACAAGTATTCAGGTTCTGTGATAAAGTCAAGGAGCTTTACATGAATTCTTGTAAATCAACACATAATTTTAGTACCTGTATTTAATTTTTAATTTTATTACTCTATCCATATGAATTTTTATTATGGAAGGATATGTTGCCAGAAAATGCTCCTCTAACAAACTCTCAGGGTATTTTTCCTAAAACTATACAAACTAAGTTGTATTAGAGGTGTCTGTAGTACATGAAGGTGCTGCACTCCATAAGGCTGGTGAGAACTCACGTCTTAGTAGGTCACCAATGGGTTTGAGAGTTTTTCAGATAGTGATAGTTGGAGTAATGGGATGGAAGAGGTAATTTAGTGGGATCTTGGGGAATATCTCCTTCAATCTGAAAGTCCCACATCTAACCCAGCTGAGATGTCCTTTCTTTTACAAAGTTCCTACCGCTAGGTTAAACACTGAGCAAGATTATGAAAGTTGAGAAGGATTTTAGAGTCATTTCATGGAGGTAGGGTGACCATAGGATTTATCATCCAAACTGGGACATTTTTGAAAGTGAAATGGGGCAGAACTAATAATTTTATTGGAACAAAAGATGTAAACTGCAACTGTCCTGAGAAAACCAGAATGTGTGGACGCCCTAAATGTGACCCCACTTTCTAATGAAGATAAAAATCCACCCAACCACATCCCAAGCCATTGGCCATCTGACCTCTTCTGGAATTCCTCTAAGAAAAGGGTACATATTCCTACATAGCAGAACTAGATTGGTTTGGTTATTAAAATATCCTTTCTGCCATTGGCATGGTATTTGCATAACATTCACTTAACTTCACACTTCCTATCAGGGCAGCCTAGAGCAAGCTTGCTGACTTCTTTGATTGCTCAAAGGGTTGAGTGGTTTTGTAAATGTCACATGGGAATAAAGAGAAGGGGAAACCAAGGCAACGTTGGTGTGGCACGAAAGAATTCGAAGGAAGTGGCAAGTGAATGGATGAACAGTATTTCTCTAGATAAGATGGAGAAAGCTGCCTGAGTGTAGAATATATACAAAGAGATGACTCAAGAGTCTCAGATCTGATGAATCAGAATTTATTGGATTCGTTGATTCTCAGATTAAGTGACTTAGAAATTTTTATATTCAAGAATAAAGTTTCTCAGGTTTATTAACACCGTATATTTTAGAGTGAATGAAATTGAATTGACAACTTTTTAAAAAATTTTTATTATGTTAATCACCATACATTACATCATTAGTTTTTGATGTAGTGTTCCATGATTCATTGTTTGTGCATAACACCCAGTGCTCCACGCAGAATGTGCCCTCTTTAATACCCATCGCCAGGCTAACCCATCCCCCAGCCCCCTCCCCTCTAGAACCCTCAGTTTGTTTTTCAGAGTCCATCGTCTCTCATGGTTCGTCTCCCCCTCCGACTTACTCCCCTTCATTCTTACCCTCCTGCTATCTTCTTTTTTTTTTTCTTAACATATATTGCATTATTTGTTTCAGAAGTACAGATCTGTGATTCAACAGACCTGCACAATTCACAGCTCTCACCATAGCACATACACTCCCCAATGTCTATCACCCAGCCACCCCATCCCTCCCACCACCCACCACTCCAGTAACACTCAGTTTGTTTGCTGAGATTAAGAATTCCTCATATCACTGAGGTCATATGATACATGTCTTTCTCTGATTGACTTATTTCACTCAGCATCACACCCTCCAGTTCCATCTACGTCATTGCAAATGGCAAGATCTCATTCCTTTTTATGGCTGCATAATATTCCATTGTGTATATATACCACATCTCCTTTATCCATTCATCTGTCGATGGACATCTTGGCTCTTTCCACAGTTTGGCTATTGTGGACATTGCTGCTATAAACATCGGGGTGCACGTACCCCTTCGGATCCCTACATTTGTATCTTTGGGGTAAATACACAGTAGTGCAATTGCTGGATCGGATGGTAGCTCTATTTCCAACTGTTTGAGGAACCTCCAACTGTTTTCAAGAGTGGTTGCACCAGCTTGCATTCCCACCAACAGTGTAGGATGGTTCCCCTTTCTCGGCATCCCCGCCAACAACTGTCATTTCCTGACTTGTTAATTTTAGCCATTCTGACTGGTGTGAGGTGGAATCACATTGAGGTTTTGATTTGGATTTCCCTGATGCCGAGCGATGTTGAGCACTTTTTCATGTGTCTGTTGGCCCTTTGGATGTCTTCTTTGGAAAAATGTCTGTTCATGTCTTCTGCCCATTTCTTGATTGGATGATTTGTTCTTTGGGTGTTGAGTTTGATAAGTTCTTTATAGATTTTGGATACTAGCCCTTTATCTGATATGTCATTTGCAAATATCTTCTCCCATTCTGTCGGTTGTCTTTTGGTTTTGTGGACTGTTTCTTTTGCTGTGCAAAAGCTTTTTATCTTGATGAAATCCCAATAGTTCATTTTTGCCCTTCCCTTCCCTTGCCTTTGGAAGGAAGAAGTTTCTGCGGCTGAGGTCGAAGAGGTTGCTACCTGTGTCCTCCTTTAGGATTTTGATGGACTCCTGTCTCACATTTAGGTCTTTCAACCATTTGGAGTCTATTTTTGTGTGTGGTGTAAGGAAATGGTCCAGTTTCATTCTTCTGCATGTGGCTGTCCAATTTTCCCAACACCATTTGCTGAAGAACACCATTTGTCTTTTTTCCATGGGACATCCTTTTTGTTGAAAAACACCATTTGTCTTTTTTCCATGGGACATCCTTTCCTGCTTTGTCAAAGATTAGTTGACCATAGAGTTGAGGGTCCATTTCTGGGCTCTTGATTCTGTTCCATTGATTGATGTGTCTGTTTCTGTGCCAGTACCGTACTGTCTTGATGATGACAGCTTTTAATAGAGCTGGAAGTCTGGAATTGTGATGCCGCCAGCTTTGCTTTTCTTTTTCAATATTCCTCTGGCTATCCAGGGTCTCTTCTGGTTCCATACAAATTTTAGGATTATTTGTTCCATTTCTTTGAAAAAAGTGGATGGTATTTTGATGGGGATTGCATTGAATGTGTAGATTGCTCTAGGTAGCATTGACATCTTCACAATGTTTGTTCTTCCAATCCATGAGCATGGAAGGTTTTTCCATTTCTTTGTGTCTTCTTCAATTTCTTTCATGAGTATTTTATAGTTTCCTGAGTACAGATCCTTTGCCTCTTTGGTTAAATTTATTCCTAGGTATCTTATGGTTTTGGGTGCAATTGTAAATGGGATCGACTCCTTGATTTGTCTCTCTTCTGTCTTGTTGGTGTATAGGAATGCCACTGATTTCTGTGCATTGATTTTATATCCTGCCGCTTTACTGAATTCCTGTATGAGTTCTAGCAGTTTCTGGGTGGAGTCTTTTGGGTTTTCCACATACAGTATCATATCATCTACAAAGAGTGAGAGTTTGACTTCCTCTTGGCCGATTTGGATGCCTTTGATTTCTTTTTGTTGTCTGATTGCTGTGGCTGGGACTTCTAATACTATGTTGAATAGCAGTGGTGATAGTGCACATCCTTGTCGTGTTCCTGACCTTAGGGGAAAAGCTCTCAGCTTTTCCCCATTGAGAATGATATTTGCTGTAGGTTTTTCATAGATGGCTTTTATGATATTGAGGTATGGACCCTCTATCCCTATACTCTGAAGAGTTTTGATCAAGAAAGGATGCTGTACTTTGTCAAATGCTTTTTGTGCATCTATTGAGAGGATCATAGGATTCTTGTTCTTTCTTTTGTTAATGTATTGTATCACGTTGACTGATTTGCAGATGTTGAGCCCAACTTGCAGCCCAGGGATAAATCCCACTTGGTCGTGGTGAATAATCCTTTTAATGTACTGTTGGATCCTATTGGCTAGTATTTTGGTGAGAATTTTTGCATCCATGTTCATCAAGGATATTGGTCTGTAATTCTCCTTTCTGATGGGGTCTTTGTCTGGTTTGGGGATCAAGGTAATGGTGGCCTCATAAAATGAGTTTGGAAGTTTTCCTTCCATTTCTAGTTTTTGGAAGAGTTTCAGGAGAATAGGTATTAATTCTTCTTTAAATGTTTGGTAGAATTCCCCTGGGAAGCCATCTGGCCCTGGGCTTTTGTTTGTTGGGAGATTTTAATGACTGCTTCAATTTCCTTAGTGGTTATAGGTCTGTTCAGGTTTTCTATTTCTTCCTGGTTCAATTTTGGTAGTTGATACAGCTCTAGGAATGCA
>NW_027397090.1:12112000-12133891 GCF_003265705.2 Callorhinus ursinus
GAGACCAGACGAAATCTAGGTCTCCTACTCCTCCGCCATCTTGCTCCGCCCCCCATCCTGAGCTTTCTTATCCGTTCTTCCTGGTTACTTGTGTTATTCCCAAGGCTTCAGTGACCACCTCTGTTGACTCCCAGTTCTGTATCTTCAGCCAAGGTCTTGATCCAATTCCAGTTATTTATTGAACATCTCCTCCTGTGGATCCTGCGGAAGACTGAACCTCAGCATATCTCAGACTGTCCCCTTGATCGTCTGCCTCTTACTCTTTTTTTAAAAAATTTTATTTTATTATGTTAGTCACCATACATTACATCATTAGTTTTTGATGTAGTGTTCCATGATTCATTGTTTGCGTGTAACACCCAGTGCTCCATTCAGTACGTGCCCTCCTTAATACCCATCACCATCTGCCTCTTATTCTTATGTGCTGTCTGAGGGAATGTATCATGCTTTATCAAGGGACACTTTTCAGAAGCCCTAAAGGTCAAAGTTCACTTGTCCCGCCTCCTCTCCAGGTTGTAGAGCTGTTGAAGTCTCGGCTGGAAGTCATGCCAGGTCCCTTATGCTCTTTGCCCCCACTGTGGCTGACTTGCTTCTGGCCTTTCCTGTCTGTGTCCAGATTGAAGCCAGAGCCCCTTTGCTTTCTGGGTCACTCCCTTCTGATATGTGCTCTCCTCATGCTAGGATAATAATTGTTTTAAACTTTAATGTTTCTCATGTTACTTCCTCCATCTTTGAAACCCTATTTTGTCTTCTCATAAACTTTAGGGTAGCCCCCCAGATCCTAACTATGGCAAACAAAGCCCTTCATCACGTGGCCACTGCCTTCCTGTCCTACCACACTTCCTACCACCTTCTCATGACCTCCTAGAGTTCAACTTGTGTCAAAATATGTACACTGCTCTGAAGACTCCTACCTGTTCTTGCTGCTTTCCCTTTAAACACGTGCTTCTCTTTGTCTGGAACACCCTCCCCTTCCTTTATCATCTGTAATTTCGTCTTATTCTTTGAGACCAAGCTCAGCTGTCACCTCTTCCACAAGTCTCTCCATGAACCCCTGTGTTCATTAGGCAGAAGTTAGTTCTGAGTAATGGATGGTGAACAGAAGTGACTTTGTTACTTGTAGGCCCAGATTATTAAAAGCAGTGCACTGCTTCCATGCCTCTTTTTCTCTTCCACAGAACCTTCAAGGCCACATGTTTTAGATGGTATAGCTGCAAGAAAGCTCTTCTTTCTCTCTGACATTCTCAGTCAGGGTCCCACAGAAAACAGGTGGTGCCTTTGTAAGGGAATCTGTAAATAATTGTTTTAATAGGAGAATAATTTAGAGAGAGGTGGGAAGGGTTGAGGGAACTAGCATGGATGTTGGGGCACCTGGGCACTAGCAACAGGGCAAAGGTGGAAATGGTGTGCCTAGAGCCGAGTTGAGAGCTGCAGCTAAGGAAGAGGGTCCCTAACAGAAGCTCTAGTCCTAGGATGATATGGTGTGACTAGCATAATTGCAACAACTCTGAAAGCAGTGTGAGTTATAAATACTCCAGTCTCCTTCCGTGGAATCTTCAGCTGGTGCTTCCACATTGGCCAAATCCAACTGAAGCCCAAGGGTAATGGAGTCAAGTGATGCAGCCTCTGGAGGTTAGCCTCTCAGTGAAGATAGTGTAAATCATTTGGAGGATAGAATGAAGAATAACCAGCATGTACCCCAAAATAAGCATTCGATACTCAACCAAGACTTGGTGAAGGTTTCCCTACCAAGTGCGTTTCTAGTGAAGAGTAGGAGGAAAAGATTAAGATTCAGTCTATTTTAACAGTAGCCTCTAAATCATCCTTATAGGCCTAACTAATATATCGTATCCTTCCAAAAACCTTCCTTGAACCCTCAAGATGGAGTAAATGCCCATCTCTGTGTTCATTTAGCTTCCAGTTCCTACTTCTTTTATAACACTTACCAAATTACGATGAAATTATATCTCTTTATCTGTCTGTCTCCCTCACTAGGCTCTAAGCTCCGTAGGAATGTCATCTTATGCATCTTTGAACCTTTAGCTCCTGGCATATGTCTGATATCTAAGATTGCTCACTTTAACGGATAGATTTTTGCAAAAACCACACATTTTACAAGTTCTAAGTCCTCAAAGTGTAAACTCTCTCCTGTATGGCACTGAGACTGCACATGATGCACAGAAAACTCATGAACAGTGGTTCATAAAGCATGATATAAAATTGACCTGGTAGATGCAGTCGAATTTCTGGTCCATTGAGGGAACAAGTACAACTATCCCATCCCTTTATGTGTGATAGTAACAAGCCATCTCAACCAGAACATTGAAGAACAGCAGTGTGGGACAGGCATAGTGTCTGCCATATGGGTGCTTATGGCCTGTGACCAACCTTCCGGTTATGGATAGGTACACTAAGGCTAAAGACAGAACTTTGACACTTGTTTCAGGTTTGCTTAGTTGCAAAGGGTCTTTCTGTTTGAAAACAGTGTGGTATAATGGAAAGCTCATGGGCAATAGGGTTGGATTAATTTGAGACTAAATTATAGGACACCACTTTATGAGTTTGCTCTAGTTTCTTAATTGTTCTGAGCCTCAATTTCTTCATTGGAGGAAAATACCTACAAAAAGCGGTTGTATGGGGCTTAAGATGAGAAACTTCTGTAAAGTTCAAGGTTCAGCATAGGCACTTGCCATAAATTTGTTCTTTTTGCTTTACATTAATGGCATCATGCTCAGGGACTGGAGATAACATGACGAGATTGTATTCCATCCTACACACTCTACAGAAGTTTAACTTTGGAGTTGCCGTGTAGGTAGATATGGAGGGACGCCAAAGGGAAAGACAGTCTTTTAGATACGAGTAACGCAAACAGATATCTGAGGCTCTTGAACTAAAGTAACTGGATCTGGTCTAAATTCCCCTGTGTTTATCTGTAAACAAGCTGAGTCTTCGAATCTGGCGTTGTGGCAGGTAGGAGCTCTTATGTTCTTACCCAAATTTCTTTGCTCTTTATTTCATTATAGCTTTTCAGTGCCCTTCTTGAGGCTGCCCAAGACTCATTTCCCACCCCTTCTCCTCCTCTACAACCCAGCACTCACCACAACCACAGACACACAGTGAACAAAGCTGACGAAGGGAAGTACAAGATTTCCTAAATAAAACGAGGAATGTAAAACCAGTCTCTCCATTTTCTGCTGTCAATTCTTGCTGAGTGTCAGAACACAGTCCCATAGCAGACAATGCCATCTTGTGGTTCTTGTGAAAATCATTCCTTGGAAAATCCAAGAAGGTCATTGTTTATTTTTCACCCCTAGTATTCCTTCCTGTCATATTTTTACAGATGAAGTCAACATCCCCGAAGATTTTACCTAACAAAAACAGAAGCCAGGTTATTGATAAAGCAGCAGGTCATTCTACTCTGGGAAAATCCCATTGTCCTATATGTAAAGAATTTTAATACAATTAAGCACTTGACAGAAAGATAAAGGCAGGCTGGCTGCATGGTTTGTTTTCTTTGGGGAGCAGTCATGCAATACTTTTTAGAATAACATAGCCTGGAATACTGATTCCCTTACCACACTGTCATCCTGTGTGTCAGCCATTTGAAAAGTGAATCCAGGGCAGAAAGGCCTCATCCACACTTGTCTGAAAATGTTTCCTCTGGGTTATGATCTGCACATAAAGGTTTCAGCAGCAGAAGCTTTTTGGGCCACTTTTTGGTGTTACATGAGTGTTGTGGGTTCAGCTATATTTCCTTAGAACATAAAAATGGGAGGTTTTGGTTTGTTACCTTTGAAACCTCAGGGAAATCAAAACCAGAACTCATTTTGGATGCTGAAGTGATTAATCCATAGTGCCCTGTGAGTTGAAATAATGATCTGATGCACTGGAATAGTTCTGCAACAGTATTCTGTTTCTCTTCCAGTCGGAAGTGACCAGAAAGAGCATTTTTAAAAAAAATCTTGCATTAGCACACTGAGTGCTTTTATGTATAATAAACTTACTAGTCAATATTTCTTTTATTGTTTATAACCCAATTCTAGTGGAATATAGTAAAAGCAAACTTAAACCATGTGGTTTTGAAGTAATCTTTAAAATTGGTCATATACTATATTGAAGCACTTTGATAACATCTATGGGAATAAACTGACCATGTTTTGGAAGACAATTTGCCCTTTTAAGACATTGCCTCTATCTCACAAAATTTATTGATTCAGTCAGTAGATATGCTCTTAGGGCTTACTAGGTCCCAAACACTCTGTGAGGGGTTAATTCCGAGAAGGGAAAAGATATGTTCCTTTCTCATGGAGTTCATAGTGTAATAGGAAGAATAGACAAATAAATAAGCAATTACAAATGCATGTAGTTAGTTGTATAATTGGAGGTGTTAGGGGTTATCTGGGGCAACACAGAAATCCAATCTTAAGAATAAATGGCTTCTAGATGAAAGTGACAAAATAGAAGATGAGAAAAAGTTTAGGTGAAAGGGGTGAGAAATAGTACCTCACCCAGATAGAAAAGCCTGTGCTTTTTTGGAGACTGTACCAACTGGGGCAACACTAAAGTAACCATTGTAAACTAGTGTAATAACCTCAACAGCATTTCCACCTGTTTTTCTTCATTAATTTTTTTACTTTCAAACCCATTCTAGTAACAGCAGCCTGTGACCCTTTAAAAAATTTAAACTATATCACAATAATTCAGAAAACTATACAAAGAGATACACTAAAAAATACTATTAAGAATTAAGTTAAGGGACACCTGGGTGGCTCAGTCGGTTAAGTGTCTGCCTTCTGCTCAGGCCATGATCCCAGGGTCCTTGGATCAAGTCCCACGTCGGGCTCCCTGCTTAGTGGGGAGCGTGCTTCTCCCTCTGCCTGCAACTCCTCCCTGCTTGTGCTCTCTCTCTCTGCCAAATAAGTAACATCTTTTAAAAAAATTAAGTTAAAATTCTAAAAATTGTTCAAGTTATTCCACAGGAAGACAAGAAAATAGAAACACAGGGATAAGAAATAGAGTAAACAGACAAACAAACTTACAAAATGGTAGACTTAAGCTCTAACATATGAATAACTGCCTTAAATGTAAACGGTCTAAATACAGTAATTAAAAGACAGAGATTGGCAAAGTAGATGAACTATTCTTATTAAACACCAAAAATACAGCATGAAATGAAATGAATGAATATGATGTGAATATGAAAACAAATTGATAAATTTGAACTTAGCAAAATTAAAACCTTTTGTTCTATCAACAACTCAGATAAGGGGGTTAAAAGACAAGGTATAAAGGAGGAGAAAAAACTTACAAATTGCATATCTGACATAGGTTCTGCATCTAGGTTATATGAAGAACCCTTCAAAACTCAATAGTTAAAACAATCCCCAGACAATCCAGTTAGAAAATGAGCAAATATACGAATAGATATTTCATTGAAGAGGATATATAGATGGCCAACAAGCACATGAAAACACATTCAACATCATTAGCTGTTAGGAGACTGCAAAATAAAACTACAATGAGTAATCACTGCAAACTATAAAAATAAATTTAAAAATAGTGACAACACCAGATTCCTACAAGGATTTAGAGAAACTGGATTACTTTATACATTTCTGTATGAATGTAAAATGATATAGCCATTTTACTAAAGAGTTTGTCAGTTTCTTTTAAGTCTAAAAATTTATTACTCTGTAACCAGCAATTGCATTTATCCCAGAAAAATGTATGCTTAGACTCACACAAACACTTGTATGTGAATATTCACAGCAGCATTATTTGCAATAGCCAAAGGCTGGAAGCAACTCCAATGTCCTTCAATGAGTAAATGTTTCAACAAACTGTGTGGTACATCCATACTGTGTAATACTACTCAGCAATAAAAAGAAATGAACTATTGATGCACAAAACACCTGAATGAATCTCCAGAGAATTATACTGAGTGAAACAAGCCAGTCCTCAAAGATTATATGTTTTATGATTTCATTTATAAAGCATTATTTAAATTGCAAAATTATAGAAATAGAGAACAGATTAGTGATTGCCATGGGAGGAGACTGGGGAGGAGAACAAGAGGGAGGTGGGTATGGTTGTAAAGGGCAACTATAAAGGATCCTGTGGTAATGGAACTGTCCTGTATCTTGACAGAGCTGATCATACATGAGCCTGCAGTGAAATTCCACAGAACTCATACCACAGGCTGAGAAAATATTTTCAAAAGACTAATGTAAAAGACTATTTTCTAAAATTTCCAAAAGAATTCTTGAAACTCAACAATAAGAAAATGAGCGACCTTATTTAAAAATGAACAAAAATAGGGCGCCTGGGTGGCTCAGTCATTAAGCATCTGCCTTCGGCTCAGGTCATGATCCCAGGGTCCTGGGATTGAGTCCCGCGTCAGGCTCCCCACTCAGCGGGGAGTCTGCTTCTCCCTCTGCCTCTGCCTGCCGCTCTGCTTACTTGTGCTCTCTCTATCTCTCTGTCAAATAAAATCTTTAAAAAAATAAAAAATAAAAATGAACAAAAATAGACCTCTATCTATTAAAGAAATTAAATCAATAATTAATAATCTTCCAAAACAGAAGACACCAGACCAAGATAGGTACATTGGTGAATTTTACATTGGTGAATTCATTTAACATTTAGGGAAGAAATTATACCAATTCTCTACAACCTCTTTCAAAGAATGGAAGCAGAAGGAATGATCCCTAGCTCATTCTATGAGGCCAGCATTACTCTGATATCAAAACCAAAGACATTATAGGAAAACTACAAACAGTATCTTTTGTAAACATAGATACCAAAATCACAAATTAAATCCAGAAGTGTATAGAAAGAATTCTATACCATAAGCAGATAGGATTTATCTCAGATATGCAAAGCTGATTCAACATTTGAAAATCAGTTCATGTGAGCTATCACATCAGCAGGCTAAAAAGAAAAATGCATAATCCTATCAGTAGTTGCAGAAAAAGCATTCAACAGATGAATGGGTAAAGAAGATGTGGAATGGAATATTATGCAGCCACCAAAAAATGAAATCTTGCCATTTGCAATGACGTGGATGGAACTAGAAGGTATTATGCTAAGTGAAATAAGTCAATCAGAGAAAGACAAGTATCGTATGATCTCACTGATATGAGGAATTTGAGAAACAAGACAAAGGATCATAGAGGAAGGGAGGGGAAAAATGAAACAAGATGAAATCAGAGAGGGAGACAAACCATAAGAGACTCTTAATCTCAGGAAACAAACAGAGGGTTGCTGGAGTGGAGGGAGATGGGAGGGATGAGTGGCTGGTGTTGGACACTGGGTAGGGTATGTGCTATGGTGAACGCTGTGAATTGTGTAAGACTGTGAATCAAGACCTGTACCCCTGAAACAGATAATACATTATATGTTAATAAAAAAAGAAAAAAAAAGCATTTGACAAATCCAATACCCATTCATGATAAAAACTCAGTAAACTAGAAATAGAGGAAAATATCTTAAACTTGATAAAGATAATCTACAAAAATTTTACAGCCAGCATCATATTTAATGGTGAGAAACTTGAAGCATTCCCACTAAAATCAGGTGGAAGACAAAGATGTCCCTTCTCACCATGCCTTTTCAACATCGTACTGGAAATCCTTGCTAATACAATAAGACAAGAAAAGGAGAAGGAAGGCATACCGATTGGGAATGGAGAAATAAAGCTGTCTTTGTTAACAGATGACATAACTCTGAAGAAAAATCTGAAAGAACTGATGAAAAAACTTAAAAATAACAAATGATATAGCAAAGCTGTAGAGTACAAGATTACTATATAAAAGGCAATTGCTTTCCTATACACCAGCAATGAGTAAGTGGTATTTGAGTTTAAAAACACAGTACCATTTATGTTAGTGAAAAACAAAAATACTTAGGGGTAAATCTATCAAAATATGTACAAGATCTATATGAGGAAAACTACAAAACTCTTGATGAAAGAAATCAAAGACAAACTAAATCAGTGGAGACGTATTCCATATCCATGCATAGGAAGACAAATATTATCAAGATGTCAGTTCTTTTCAACTTGATCTATAGATTCAATGCGATCTCCATCAAAATTCCAGCAGGTTGTTTTGTGGATATTAACAAACTGATTTTAAAAGTTTATATGGAATGGCAAAAGACCCAGACTAGCCCACACAGTATGGAAGAAGAACGAATTGGGAGGACTGACACTACCCAACTTTAAGACTTGTTATAAAGCTGCAGTAGTCAAGACAGTGTGGTACTGGTGAAAGAAGAGACAGAAGGTTAGTGCAATAGAATAGAGCCCACAAATAAACCCACATAAATATGAACAACTGATCTTTCACAAAGGAGCAAAGACAATACAGTAAAGATGTTTTTATCAACAAGTGGTGTTGGAACAATGGGACATCCACATGTAAGAAATAATAATAATTCTAGATATAGACCTTATACCCTTCATAAAATTTAACTCAAAATGGATCACAGACATAAACTGAAAATTCAAAACTATAAAACTCCTGGAAGATTAATATAGGAGAAAACCTAAATGACCTTTGCTATGGTGATGACTTACTGAGAATACAAGCCACAGATTGGGAAGAAATATTTGCAGAACACATATCTGATAAAGGACTGTTGCCCAAAATGTACAAAGAACTCTTAAAACTCAATAATAAGAAAACAAACAACCTGATTAAAAAATGGTCTAAACACCTTAACAGACACCCCACCTAAGAAGATACACAGACGGCAAATAAGCATATGAAAAAGGTGCTCCACATCATATGTCATCAGGGAAATGCAAATTAAAAGCAACGAGATACCACTACACATCTCTTAAAATGGTTGAAATCCAGAACACTGACAACACTGAATGCTTGCAAGGATATGGAGCAACAAACTCTTAACTCATTCTGGTGGTGGAATACAGCCACGGTGGAAGACAGCTTGCCAATTTTTTTTACAAAACTAGATTTACTTTTATGATCCAGCAATCACATTCCTTTGCATTTCCCCAAAGGAGTTGAAAATTGTGTCCACACTCAGATTTTTATGGTAGTGTTATTCACTTTATTCAATTGCCAAAACGTGGAAACAACCAAGATGTTCTTCAGTAGGTGAATGGATAAATAAACTGCGGTATGTAGAGTCAATGGAACATTACTTAGCACTAAAAAGAAGTGAGTTGTCAAGCCATGAAAAGACATGGATGAAATTTAAATGCATATCAATAGTGAAAGAAGCCAATCGGAAAAAGATACTTACTGTATGATTCTAACTATATGACATTCTGGAAAAGGCAAAAAGGAGACAGTAAAAGGATCAGAGGTTGCCCTGGGTTGGAAAGAAAGAGATGTGATGGGCGGAGCACAGAGAATGTTTAGGGCAGTGAAACTACTCTGTATGATACTATAATGATGGAGATGTGTCCTCATACATTTGTCAAGACCATAGAATATGAAACACCAAGAATGAACCCTAATATGAACCGTGGACTTTATGATGTTTCAGTGTGGTGTCATGGATGATAACAAATATAGCACTATTGTACATGAGGTTCATGGTGGAAGAGGTATGAGTGTGTGGGTTCAGGGGACGCATGGGAACATTTTGTACTTTCTGCTCTGTTTTTTCTGTTTACCTGAAACTGGTCTAAAAAAATAGAGTCTGTTAAAAATGTCATTGAACTAAATACACAAGTACATATACAACGTGAGAAATCTGAATAAGATTGGTGGATTGTATCACTTTCAGTATCTTGGTGGTTATACTGTACTGTAGTTTTGCAAGGTATTACCATTGGGGGAAACTGGGAAAAGGGTACATGGGATCTGTTTTATTTTTCACAACTGCCTGGGAATCTATAATTGGCTCAAGATACAAAAGTTTAATTTTAAAAAATGTACACTAGATCAAGTCTCCATCCTCCTTGAAAGCATTTGACTTCCATCCCCCAGGAAATAAATAGACCTTTCTAGATTTTATATGGTTTTGTAAGATCTGTCCCCCTGTCAGCCTTTCTAACCATCTCCCTCTCTGTCGCTCCTTCTGTAGCTTCAGCTGCAATGGCCTCCTTTCTTTTCCTTCGATGGGTCAGGCCGCTTACCTTTCCAAGACATTCTACTTGTTCCTTCTGCCTCGGACCCTTCTGCAAGTCACTTGTATAGTTGCCTCCGGCATGCCCCTCAGTTCAAATGTCACCATTTCAGAGTGTGTCCCAGATCATTCTGTGGAAAATGGTCTGCACAGGTACTCTCTTCACATTACCTTTATTACCTCATTTATGCTAATCATAATTAAAAGCTTTCTCTAACTTGACTTGCCCTTTCCCCCTTACACATCCGCCTCTGCAGAATGCAGATTTCCTGAGTGCAGAGATGTTTGTCTGTCTTGTTTCCTACTGTGCCCTAGTGCCCAGCTCAGTACCCGGTTCCTAGTAGGTGCTAAGTAAATAAATGCTAAATGAGTGAATTTTTATACAAGATGCATGAATGTCACTAAGAAGATCCCCATTAAAATAAGGAGGAAATGAATAGAAGGAAGAACTATAGCTTAGGACCTTAACAATGCAGTTGTTTAAATTGCAATTTCACTGACACGGAATAGTTTTAAAAGAAGGAAAACATTTTGCTTGGTGGGAACCGAAGTCAATTTCCCAGTGTGTAGAAGTGAGTCTGAAAAGTAATTAACTACAGGTTCCAGACTGAGGCGCAGACTGTGTCTGAGAGTGAAATCAATGGATTATCGGGGCAAATAAGACTCTGTGGTCTCCTGAGATGAAGATCCAAGTTCAAGAAGAATTAGAAAGTGTAAAACATTACAAAAATTACAAAACATAAAAGAAAGAGAAAATACCCAACTCGTGGACAAAATGTGTTTAGTCCCCACAGCAGCACATTGGCCTGACTTCTTCCTGTAAGAGTTGTTCGGAAGCAGAGCTCAAAGAGCCAAGCCTGGGTTTGCTTCCCTCACCTCACATTGCACACTCCGTACACATGTGCTACTGTTGACAGGCCCCTGGCCACTCTTGGGGTGGGTTTTTTTTTGTTTGTTTGTATTTTTCCATTCTCTGCTGTCTCAGTCAGTTTGGGCTGTTAATAACATGATACCATGGACTGGGTGGCTTACACAACATAAATTGATTTCTCTCAGTTCTGTAGCCGAGGAAGCCTGGGATTGAATTCTGGCTGATTTGGATCCTGATGAGGAACCTCCTGTTGGTTGTGCCCTCATGGGATGGAGAGAATGGCAGCATCTCTCTTCTCATAAGGGCACTAATCTCAGCATGGGGGCTTCACCCTCATGATCTAATTACCTTCCTAAGGCCCATCGCCAGGTACCATCACATTGGCGATTAGGGGTTCAATATATGGATTTGGGGCGACAACAAACATTCAGTCTGCAGTACCTGCCAGTCACACCTATCTCTTCTGACCCCAAATGAGTTTACCGAAGTGTAATTCCTCAATCCCTTGCTCTCAGCTGGGTCCTGGAGTGTAAGAAATGGACAGACATGAAGCTTTGGTTAGGAACCTCTAATTATCCCAGTGGGGGGATGGTTGACCTTCAGAAAGCCCAGGGTTCAGGAAACATTTCTTACCAACAGGTACACATCCAGCATCCCCAACACTCCTTTCTTAAACAGCAGGGTTTAAAATGTTTTGTTGTTGTTAGCTTCTTGTAAGACTAGATTTAGCAATAGTTTGTGTGTGTGTGTGTGTGTGTGTGTTTTAAGACTTAACTTATTTTAGAGAGAAGAGAGTGCATGGGGGAGGAGCAGAGAGAGTCTTAAGCAGACTCTGCTGCTGAGCATAGTGCCCGACATGGGGCTCAATCTCATGACCCTGACATCAGGGCCTGAGCCGAAACCAAGAGTTGGACACTTAATTGCGCCACCCAGATGCCCAGATTTAGCAATAGTTTTTGAAAGAGTTATGCTGTTCTAAAAAGAAAGTTTGAAAGCTGATCTGCCACACTCCTGATTTCCCTCCTTTCTTTCATGGTATGAAGGCTACACTTTTTCAGTTCTCTTTGTTGGACGCTTCTCGTAATCCAGATTTCTAAAGGTCAGTTTGCCCCACGGTTGGCCCTCTTTTTTTTCCTGCTCTCTCCCTTGGTGCCTTATCCAGTTGCTTGACTTTAAATACCATCTGCATGCTGATGACTCAGAAACATATATCGCTAGCCTTGACATTGCCTCTGAACCCCAAACTTACCTATTTGGCAACCTATAAAGTTTTTCTACTTGAATGTGTGCTAGACATCTCAAGACTGACATGCCATCCATCCTGAACGCATATTCTTGACTTTTCTCCATCACTGCATCCTTCATCAAGTCCTGAATCTGCTCGGTCTTTAAAAACCGGTCCCGTCATTTCTCACCACCTGAATAGCTGGCACCCTCATCTCTGATTTCCTGCAAGAACATCCTGTTTCCTTTACTTCTACTTCTGACCTTCCACAGTCTCCTCAGGGCAGCCAGAGAAATCCCTTCCAGACAGAAATCAGATCATAGCATTCCCTTGCACAGAATCCTTGAGTGATTTCTTAACACAGTGAATAAAAACCTAAGTCCTTACTGTGGCCACGAGGCCCTGGCCCTTTGCCCACCACCCTTCTGTGGCTGACTGCTCCAGCCTCCCAGCCTCGCCTGCCTCCCCGCTGCCCTCGTTCACACCGAACACACTGCTCCTCAGGTCTTTACATCCTGAGACTCTCTTTCCTGAGGGTTGGATGTTAAGGGTGAAGAGTAGATATATCTGATATATGTCCCCTCCTACTTCTGATATTATATCAGTGGTTCATCTAATCTCATGATAAAGCAATTTAAGGAAAAATATGTGTAAAGATATACATGTACATACCAGTAGATAAGATAGATACTGTGTTCTCCTATAGGTATAGGGAAACTATTTTATAAGGCAAATTGTATTAATCCTTTTTAAAAAAATTTTGTCTGTACTAATTTCTTGAATTAAAAATAATTTTTAAACTCTTTCTTGCAACCTACCTCTCATACTGTGGACATTTCTCCATAAAGAAGAGTGGGGATGCCCCCTGACGGGGCAACTGGTCGTTTCTACTAAATCATCAATAAGTCTGTTGATTTGTTTACATCAACTTCTTTGGCCATTAACATTGCCCTGGTGGGCTGTTTTTTACAGCTCACACCTACACACACACACACACCCCTTCACACTAAACATATACTCCAGCTAATTTCCATTTGCAAGCAGTTGCCTGGACAAGTATCATTCACACCTGTTCATGTCCAATGCTAATGGAATTCACGGTCTTCCCGTGAAACAGTGACATAATGATGGAAGCCCAGCAAAACCATTCCTGAGTCTTGAAGCTGTACCCTAACATATTAAGTAAATCCTTGGTAATGAAAACACTTTTCCAACAATTTGTTATTAGCAAAACCCACCCACTCCCGGAGAAGGAGATGTGCTGAGAAACTAGACACCATTGAACTTGACGAGGCCTGACTCTTACGATTGGGTTCACCAGTTTCTTCTGCAGGAAAGTCATCAGCACAAAGGGACCCGTGAACAGGGGTCATCAAACTCTGGCCTTGTCATCTGTTTCATGCTGTATTCTTTTCATTCTTTCAGAGTTCAGCTCAGTGACCACTTCCCGTAGGCAGTGTTCCTCCATTACCGCTGGACCCCACGGAGACATGGCAGTCGGCTTGAGCCCTGGCAGCGGGGTGCAGTGAAACCACATTCTCCAGGTATGTGAGCTTCACCTCCTTCATGATGACAGGGACTGACCTGCCTCACCTTCCCCTTTTACAGTTGGCTGTCCTGGAAGACTCATGGCCAAATTTAAAAAAATTTTTTAAAAAATATATCCCCTGGGGAACTTTTAGAAAATGCCCATGCCTAGGCCCTGCCTCCAGGGATTGGGGCTTACTTGGTTGAGGGTGAAGCTCGGGTGGAGAAATTATTATTTTTAAAGGCCCCACGGTGCTGCCTATTTGCAGCAAGGGTTTAAACCTCTCGGTTAGGGCAGTTTTGAAAGCATGTTTTGCCTCCTATGAATTGTTTTCTCCTACATATAAAAAAAACAAGACTAACAATATTTCCCTGGATTATTATTCACTGGGTGGGATCACGTCTTGCCCATTTTGAACACTCATGTCACCTTAGGCAACTGCTTAACCCCTCAGAGTCCTGGATTTCCCTTTTGTAAGGTTTGTTTTTTTTTTTTTTTCCTGAGAGAGGGAGAGAGAGAGAACGTGGTGGGAGGGGCAGAGAGAGAGAGAATTCCAAGCGGACTCCCCATTGATTGTGGAGCCTGATGCATGGGGTTCGATCTCATAACCCTGGGATCATGACCTGAGCTGCAGTCAGCAGTGGTACACTTAACCGGCTGAGCCACCCAGGGGCCTCTGGGGGTTTTAATAAGTAACAACACATGGGTTTGTTGTGAGAAATAGTTGAGGGAACGTGAGACGAGTCCTCAGTCTAGGGCTTGGCATATAGGAGTTCAGCAAGCTTTTAGCCGTGGTGAGCACCGCCCAGCACAGTAAGTATCTGGTCCATGGTGGACCCTAAAGAAATGTTAATCTTTTCCCATCTTTCCCTTCCGTCAAGTGCTATATTCTGTCCTGATCTCTATACTTACAAGCCAGGCCTTTGGTAAATGCAGTAAGGAAGACCGAGATGTCCCGGTCCTGTTTTGAATTCGGTCCCTTATTTAATTATGGTGACATAGAGAGGATATGGTGTGTGTACGTGTGTTGTAAGGAGTAGAATTACAACTATAGCTAAGGAATTGTTCTGTTTCTAACCCCTGAAGAGAACCAGCAAGGGGACAGAAACCGTAACACTGGGATTTAAGCAATGGGCAATAGTGGGCACCTCAGAGGAGTTTAAAAACTTATAAGGGACTGGGGTGCTTGGGTGGCTCCGTCGGTTAAGCGTCAGACTCTTGATTCCAGCTCAGGTCATGATCTCAGGGTCATGGGATCCAGCCAGCCCCACGTCCTGGGGCTCTGTGCTCAGCAGGGAGTCTGCTCTCTTTCTCCTTCTCCTCTGCCTCCACCCCAGCTCACACGCATGCACTCTCTCTCTGTCTAAAAACAAAACAAAAATGAAACCAAAAACTTCCATGGGACCTTGTTACTCTGAGTGTGCTCCTCACACGAGGAGCAGGGGTATCTCCTGGGAGCTTGATGGAGAAGCGTAATGTCGAACCCTGTCCCAGACTGGACCCATCAGAATCTGCATTTTAACAAGATGCCCAGGTGACCCCCATGCACAGTCAGGTGTGAGAGATGGTCTCGTAAGGTGTTGAGATGATGGCTGACAGCTGAGGGTGCCCGCAGAGCTGGTTTACAGAGGCGTCCTCTCCTTTCGTCTCCACCGCTCTCCCCGTCCTCAGCCCAGGCTGACAACTCGGTGCCTGAGACCACATGACAGTATTGTCAGGCCCGACTCTGAGTCCGAAACAGCTCTCAGCCCCTGCGGTGCGTCCGGCCCCAATAGTGTGAGCACCCAGATCCCTTGCCGTCTTCACACACTCAGCCTTGACTTCCAGCACGTCCTGCCCGCCCCCAGCTTTCGGGCTCCCATCCTGACCTCCTTGCCTTCTGACTCATTGCCTCGGCCCCTGTCAGGATCTCTGTCCTTCCCTCCAGGATCGGACACATGGTGATGCTCTTTTACTTCCGACCATTGGCTTGCCCTCTCTGACTTTCCTCATGTGTTCTTGTTGCCACTCTGGAATCCAACCCTCCCAGGCTCACCCAGAGGCCGAGGGCTTCTGGAACTGTACTATCCACTGTGAAAGGAAATCAGATCCAGGAGGCAGGTTCCAGTGAATCTGAGGGCTGCTCGAACCCTCTCAGGAGCCATCTGACCTTCCTTCTGGCTCTTCTGTGGTGCGTGGCTCTCTCGAGCTACTCTCCTAGAGGAGGCTCATGAGGGAGAGGGAGGCTGTCAACAGAGTACACGTAGCTTAGCAAAGATAATACTGCAGTTTGCCAACGCTGTCTCCCCATGTTCTCTTGGAACTCCCACTTGGGAATGGCCTGCACGTTCTGGCCTTTCTCTTGAACTACGTTTTCATTCTCGACGAAACTGGTTAACTGCACGATACTCTCTGCTGCTTTGCAAACCACAATTATGTTGGAAATAAAGCTCAGTGAAAGCTGCACCTGACATCTACATGGATCGATTATTGACTCAGCGGCAGCTATAGAGGAACCCATCAAGCTGCCCTCACTTGTTTTCCTACAGATAGGATATCTTGGTTTGTTTGAGTGCCTCTTGTTTGGCATTTTAAATTATATATATATTTTTTATCCCAGTCATTCTGAAGCAAAACTGACTTCCCTGGTAATTAAATTTTTCCCACAATGGCAATTTCACTGCTTGTTTTCATTTCATTACAAGACGCCTGTGGATTGTGATGCTGGTGTCAGTTCTCACCCACCCACATCCCTTCAAGGCAGCAGAAAAGGTGTCAACATTTCTAAGGTGGGCCCAGATAATGTGTAGTTCTCCCAATTTCACTTTCGGAGGCGGTATCATATTATTTATGCATATAGGCTAGCTCAATACATGTTTTGGATTTATTTTAGAGGCTACGAAATTTGGGAACTCTGTATGCAAAAATATAGCCTTGAATTGACCAAGTTCTATTAAGACATAATCTTAAATGAAACTTAAGTATACCATTATTAAGATTATTTTGATTTTAAATAGTATTTTATATTCCACAAAGTCCATTTCAGAAGAAATTTGGCTGGAAAAAATGATAGTCTATGAGATGAGCAAATTCAGGAAAAGATGGTCTGTGACCCCTGTACATTTAAAAGTTCATCTGATGTGCTGGATTGACTTGACCTCTCCTGTTTGATGAATAAACTACTCCCATTCTATTCACTCTTTCCTCTACTTTGCTACCACTCACATATCACCACTTGGACAGATCCTTCATCAAGCCCCTAATGTGGTATTTTTCAAATTGCCAGTTTCAATCCTTTAGTAAGTCATGAAAACAATTTAGTGAGCTTTATACAATATTTTTTAAAAAAATGAGTAGATCAGAGTGACAGGCAGAAAGGATAAGTATTGTTTTGTGAAATTTTTATTTCAGTGGGGTGTGTGTGTGTGTGTGTGTGTGTATAATTATATGGTAATGTGGATTATATTGCTTTTTGGGGGTTGTAGCAAAAGAGTTTGAAATGCATAAATGGACCTAATATTGGTTCCTTCCTAAAATGATTCCATGCTCTGGATATTAAGGATCTTTGTATTTCAAGAACCTGGAGTCTTTAGGTTGCTACTAAGCTAATGGCTATCTTCAGGACACCCACATGCAGCACACGCCTGCCCCCACATAAGTGCTTGACTATTTTGCCTCCATGAATTATCTTTCCTGTGCCTCTGAGCGTGCTTCTACCCTCCTTCATGTCGGGGCGGGGGGCGGTGAAGAAACCACATCCTTTCCTTGACTTCCAGCCATTGAGATAGGTGGAAAAATGTGAAGTGTAGTGAAAAAGAATCTGAAGAGAACAATTACCTTGAAAACAAATATTTAAAGTTGTCAGAGAATTGCTTGAAAAAGACTTCAGGTCCAGGTGGTGTTACATTTGGGAGCTTTCAGGCCTTAAAAGAATAAATATTTCTCTCTATATAAATGATTCCATAATAGAGGAAAAAAGAAAATTTCGAATTGACTTTACAATGTGAACATATCCTGGAAACCAAAGACAGGTCAAAAAATGGCAACAGAAAAACCCCAACATGTCAGCTGTACCTATTACCATAGGCAGAAAATTCCAAAATTAAATGCTAGCAAATAGAATCTATCAGTTTGTTGAAAGAATAAATACATGACAGTGTGATCCTGTAATTGGAGAATATAAAAAAGGTTCAACATAAATCTATTAATATAACCCATCACATTAGTAGGGTAAAGGAGAAAAATAAATGATCATACATAGATATGGAAGAGTGTTTGGATAAAAGTCAACATTTGTTCTTAATTCATTTTTAAGAACACCAGTGATGACAAAAATGCTCCAGGAAACTCCAATACCACATATGTAACATTACACATCTGAAAGAGTAGCAAGCACATTACATAATAACTCACACTGAAAAGTCAGAAGAATATCAAGAATAGATATGATGACTTCTGCTATTCAGCATTGTACTTTATAATTTTCTATATATGTACCTATCCCTAAATAATACAGTGCTTCATTTTCCTATCTTTTAACATTGTATAAATAACACTATACTGTATGTATTCTGTGATTTGGGTTTCTCACTGAACATTATACTTCTGAGACTCTACTATGTTGGTGACTAACGTTATTTAACACATTCATTTGAACTTTTTTAGTATCCCGCTGTATGAATACAGCCTCATTTTTCTAATCTTCTGTATAACCACATATAGTTTGTTTCAAATTTTTTTGCAGTTACATGTAACACTGCTCTGAATATTTATGTGCATGTTTCTTGGTCCCAATGTGCAAGAATTTTTCTAGGGTATATACCTAAGAATGGAATTCTTGAGTCATTTGACAAGCATACATTCAACTCTATAAAGTAGTGCTGAGTTATTTTCCAATGTGCACGTACCCATGTATAACTATACCCCAAGAGTGAATGAAAGTTTTGTTGCTCTAGTCCTCATCACATTTATTAGTCTACATTAAGGATCAAAATATTTGCTAATCTATTGGTATGGGATGCCAACGCATTAAGGTTTTATTTTGTATTTTCTTTATATTGATGTAGTTGAACATCTTTTCATATGACCTGTTCTCTGAAATCTTTGTTCATATTGTTTACCAAATTTCAGTAGGGTCAGTTTTTTTTTTATTGATTTGTAGAAGTTCTTTACATATTTTGACACAAATTCTTCATCAGTTAATGTGTTACAAATATCTTCCTCCAGTATGTGGCTTGTCTTTTCCCTCCCTGATAGTGTCTTCGGACATCTCATTACCTTTCTCAGCTCTCTTACTGATTTTAATAATGTCTGTAGATACTTTTGTGTTTTATGTCAACAGCTATATTACCTATGAATAATAAGAGTTGTCTTTATTTTGAATCATACAACTTCTACATCTTTTTGTGGCTAGGATGTTCAATGTAATTTTGAATAGAAGTGGTGATGGTGAAAATTCTCATCTTGTTCCTGGTTTTACATAAAACATGTCTTACATTTTACCATTGGATATAATGTCCATTTAGATTTTATAGATATCCTTTCTTAAGATTAAGAAAATTATCTTCTTTTCCTGATTGTGAAAATTAATCAGTGTTCCTACATCTTTTGAGATAGCCATGTAATTTCTTCCCTTTAATCTGTTAATTTGGCAGATTGCCCTATTAGATTTTCTAATGTGGCACCAGTCTTGCTTTTGTGGAAGAAATCTAAATAAGTAATACTTAGGGATGGAGTTTGCTAATATTTATTAGGACATTTTCATATATGTTGATGAGTGAACTTAGCCATCCTTATCTTTTTAGGCCTCTCAGATTTTATTTTATTTTAAGGATTTTATTTATTTATTTATTTGGGGGGGAGAGAGAGAGAGAATACACGAGCAGAGGGGAGGGGAGAGGGAGAAGGAGAAGCAGGCTTCCTGCTGAGCAAGGGAACCCAGTGCTGGACTCTATCCCAGCATTGGACTCCTTGCTTGCTCCCAGCACCCTGGCTTACCTGACTGAGCCACCCAGGTGCCCAGGCTTCTCAGATTTTAGCATTAAGTTTGTATTAGCTAGCCTAAATTTGTTGGAAAGTATTTTCTATTATCTGAAAGAGTTTCTGTAATATTGTAACTATTTTTGAATGCACGTGGAATTTGCTTATAAAACCATCTAAGTCTATTTTCTTTGTGGAAGGATTTTTAAACACTTGGTCAATTTTTTTTAATGTTTATAGAACCATTCAGATCTCCTAGTTCTTCTGATCTATCTTGGTAATTTATATTTTTCTAGAAATCTCTATATTTAACCGTTCTAATTTATTGGCATAAAATGATTGAATAGAGCACTGGGTGTTATATGCAATGAATCATGGCACACTACATCAAAAACTAATGATGTAAAGTATGGTTACTAACATAACAAAATAAAATTTAAAAAAATTCTTAAATATTTGTTACATTTTTATTTGTAAGTCTTTATTATTCTGAATCTTGTTTATTTTTTAGCTTTCCTTATTCAGTCTGTGTCTAAATTCTCCCATGTATTTATTGACTTCTTTGCTCATCATTCTTCAGGGTTTTAGATTTTTCTTTTGAGATCATTTTCTTTCTCCTCAAGTTCATCCTTTAGAAATCCCTTTAGTGAATTAAAGGACAAATGCTTTCTGTTTTAGTTGCTCTGAAAATATCTTTATTTCATCTCATTTCCTAAGTAATGATTTCACCAGATGTAGAAGTTCAGGTCTCAGCATTTCAAAGATACTATGCCACTGTTTTTGCCTCCTGCTCTTGCTGTGGGAGGCTGGATAATGGTGCCCCAAAATGTCCATGTTCTAATTACTGAAACCTGTGAATATGGTACCTTTCATTGTAAAAGGTAGTTTACAGATGTGATTAAATTGAGGTTCTTGAGATGGGAAGATGATCCTAGATTATTCAGATGAACACTGTGTAATCACAAGGGTCGTATAAGAGATAGGCCGGTGGGTCAAAGTCAACAGTAGGATGTGTGGTAACAGAGCAGAAGCTGGGCTGATGCAGCCACAAGTTGGCAGCTCTGGAAGCCAGAAAGCGGTACGATCCCCTGGAATCTATAGAGGGAACCTCCCCTGCTGACATCTCGAGTTTAGTCCCCTTGGACCCATTTTGGGCTTCTGACCTTCAGAACTGTAAGGAAATTGATGTGTGGGGATTTTAGGCACCACATTAACGGTGATACGTTAGAGCAGTGGTAGGAAACTAAAGCAGTTGCTTTTGAGGAGTCTGCTGTCAGTCTGATCATAGTTCTATCACTGTTCACTTGTTTTTTTCTCTCTGGCTGCCCAACTTCTTAAGTCTAGAACTTTTCTTTGGTACTCTGCAAGTTTATTTTGATGTCTAAGTGTGGATAACGTTATTTACCCTATTTGAATTTCCTAACTGGTGTCTGTCTGATCATTGCTGGAAAATTCTAATTTATTGCCTCTTCATGTCATCTCTCCTGCATTCTTTCTCTTTTCTCCTCCTCGGACTCCGCTGACATTTGCATATATTTTCCCTCTATCCTCTATGTTAACCTCTCTTTCATGTTTCATATCCCAGATTCCATGTGCAGATCCCCTGTAATTCTCACGTGTATTTTCCAGATTCCCTCTTTACCTGTGTCCAGTCTTCTGCTTCTTCCTCCCATTGACTTTTCAATGCAAATTGCTATATTTACATTTCTCAAAGTTCTGTTTAGTTTTTCAAACATATGGTCAGTTTTAGTAGTCTAATATTTTTTCATTGTTCTTTCAACATGCTCGTTTATTTCTATAAACATTTAAAATATACTGGTTTTATATTCTCTGTTCAATCAGTCCATGATCTACAGCTTTCACAGACCTAATAATGTGCTTTGTTGTTTCTCCTGACTCTTGCTCATGGCTTTATTTTTTTTTAATTTTTTATTGTTATGTTAATCACCATATATTACATAATTTGTTTTGGTGTACTGTTCCATGATTCATTGTTTGTTCATAACACCCAGTGCTCCATGCAGAACGTGCCCTCCTCAATACCCATCACCAGGCTAACCCATCCCCCCACCCTCCTCCCCTCCAGAAACCTCACTTTGTTTTTCAGAGTCCATCATCTCTCCTGGTTCGTCTCCCCCTCTGACTTACTCCCTTCATTCTTCCTCTCCTGCTATCTTCTTCTTTTTCTTTTTTCTTAACATATGTTGC
>NW_027397090.1:12143891-12243169 GCF_003265705.2 Callorhinus ursinus
TTGCTCCTTGCTCATGGCTTTAGTTCCTTCTTGTGTTCAGTAAGTTGGTGAGCTCCTATGCCTTGGGTCTTTTATCCACAGAAATTCTTTTAGACATTTGTATAGTGTGTTCCTCCAGAGGGAATTTACATTTGCTTCTGCTAGGCACCTTGGAGAATTATCAACCAGGAAAGACTTTAAACTAAACTTTAGCTTAGAATTTTATATGGCACAGTACATATCAAGCCTCAGTCCTCTGTGTTGTGTGGGTTTGAGGTTAGGGATTTTAATGGGAGGCTTTCCTTCTTTTTTACTCCTCTCTCTGTTCTGTCCAAGGTCAAGCCAGGGACATAGCACTGCTCTCTCCTTCTGCATGGTAGATTTTTTTCTAGGTCACCTACTGATCAAGTCAGACTTTTGATGACATACGTGTGAGGGGATTCCAGTCAGACCTCCCGCACTGCTCAGGCTCTGAGCTTTGCTGCCGTCCTGTCAGTCCATTAAAATGAGGACCTAAGCCACCAGGGGCTGGCAGATATCTTGAGGGCAAAACAGACTCTAGTACTTGCTTATTAGTTCCTGGGTTTTCACTTCTTGTCATTTCTAACCTCTGAGATTCCTTTATTTTCCTGGCATCTCATGTATACATTAAGAAATATGTCATCAATATTTTATGCAGCATCTTTTGGTGTGAGGCCTCTAAAAAAAATCTAGTATGCCATATTTTTGTAAAGTTCCTTGAACTAGTTAGCTGTTTCTGTGTAACAAATTATCCTAATACTTAGTGTCTTCAAGCAACCCGCTATTCTCTCACTGGTTCTGTGGGTTAGGAATCCTTCTGCAGCTTTTCTCTCAGAAGGCTTCAGTGAAGGTGTTGACCAGAGCTTGAGTCATTTGCAGGTTCAACCCGGGAAGGATCTGCTTCAAAGCTCCCTCATGTGCTTGTTGGCAGGTCACAGGACATTTATGTCCTGGCTCACTCACATGGCAGTTGGCAAGGCTCATATCCTTGCTCACTGTTGGTTACAGACATTATTTCCTTGGCACTCAGGTCTTTCCACAGGGCTACTCACAACATGGGAACTTGCTTCTCCCAGAGCGAGGGCTCCTGAAAGGAGGAGAGATAAAGACAGTAAGAGCAAGTGAGCAACGTGGAAATTAGATCTGTTTGTAACCTCCTCTCAGAAGCGACATCCCATGACTTTTGCCATTTTCTGTTCATTAGAGGAAAGTGATTATTTCCAGCCCATTCTCAAGGGAAGGTGATTACACAAGTGTGTGAATACCAGAAGGCAAGGATTTTTTGGAGCCATTTTAAAGGCTGCCTACTTCGCTTCTGTAAATCATAAAAAAAGAAAATGAGCATCGAAGTGGAAAAAAAGATTAACATATGTAGGGGCATGTTTTTTTCAAAGAAGAAATTTGAATGTCTAATAAATACACAAAAATAGTATGCTCTCTCTAGTAATCAAAGAAATACTATTTAAAACAGCGGTTAGGTAACAATTTTTACCTTTCAGTCATTGAGTGTATACGAGAATACATAGAAACGAGCAACCCTGTACAATGCTAGTGGGAGTATAAATTAGAATCTGCTTTGTAGTTTATTTTGGGAGTATGTTAATATACTTAAAAAATCTATATATCCTTTAAAATCCATGTTAAAATTTATTTTCTGGGGTGCCTGGCTGGCTCAGTTGATGGAGCATGGGACTTTTTGTCGTGGGATGGTGAGTTTGAGCCCCACACTGGGTGTAGAGATAACTTAAAAATAAAATCTTTAAAAAAATTTATTTTCCAACAATTTTACAATGAGGGACTCATCCCGAGGTAAAATTATAAAAGCATGAAAATATTTATATAAAATATGCTCATCTTTATGGTAAACCCATTGGGAATAAATATCTAAAAGAAATCATTGGTGAATAAATTACCCCAGATGCTCATAAGAGAAAACTGTGCCTCTCTTAAAAATAATACTACAGGGCCACCTGGGTGGCGCAATTGATTAAGTGTCTGACTCTTGGTTTTGGTTCGGGTCGTGATCTCGGTTGTGAGATTGAGCCCTGCGCTCAGTGCAGAGTCTGCTGGAGATTCCCTCTCACTCTTCCCCTAGCCCTCCCTTTCATGTGCATTCTCTCTCCCTCTCATAAATAAATCTATAAAAAAAATAATATTACAGAAATACATGTATTAACATGGGAAAATGTACCCAACATATTGTTAGGAAGCCAAACAACGTATATTGTGTGATCCATTTTTATTAAATGTAACATTCAGTATATGTAATGTTCATATATGTATATGTAGAACAAATTAGCAAGTTTAGCTAATACTGTTAACGAGGTCATCTCAAGGTAATGAAATTACAGTTGACTCATTATTTTCTTATTTGTGTTGTCTAAATTCTTGTTAAACAATACGTTAAACATCTGTTGCCATAATTTTAAACAAAAAAGAATGTTATTCTAAAATAAAAAAGGCATGATCCAAGCAATCTCTTAGAAGACATAATTTCCCAATTATTCAGTAATTCTTTCCTAATGTTTTTGTTAAAAGTTCAGAAATCTACATTTGTCACTAGATTGAAGGTAAATATGTAATGCGGGTGTTTATTTTGCATGCAGGACTCTTGCCATTAAGAAATTCCCACTCTTGACCCACAGATAATTATGCAGTTAATCAAATTTTCCCATTGGAACCCCATTACAAAACGAATAATTAAAATAATCAAACATCTTATAACACAGTGTGCAAAACAATTTCTACATCACCAATTTATTTATCCATCACCATCCTTCTGTCAGATGGGTATCCCAATTACGATTCATTTTTAAAATAAGGAAACTGAGACTCATTGAGACCAAATATTGCTAAGGACATGATTATTAGCCACTGAAAGGGTTGGGATTGAAGATTCTGCACCACTGACCATGGGCCACTGATATCCTTTCAGCCTCCAGTGCTTGTTTGTGCCTCATCTAAGCTGCGGTGCTCTAAAAAGTACAGGGGCAGAGAGAGAAAGAAGCAGAATGTTGTTCTGTCCTTGAGTAGTTTTATTTTAAGACCTGTAGGCGCCCTTCTCTCCTACCAGGTCGTCTTGCAAATCAGCGTCTGGCCCAGACCATGCTTCACAGTATACACCCTGAGATGTTCCTGTGGCCCTCTCATTGGCTGAGCTGTGTGCCATTCACGGAGTGATTTCCATGGCTGCGCTTTCTAATGGCCAGGGTCTTGGCTGGTTGGCTTCTCCAAGCGCAAGAACTCCCCTTAGTTCTGAACCCTGTGCAAAGTCAAAACATCTTCCTTTGCACCGGTGATGGGAGTGGAAGGTCTGTTGTCCCCACCAGGTTATGTAGCATCACAGATGAAAGCGCGAAATGGTCCCCTTAGGAAGATGTAAAGTGTGCCCCCACAGCACAGTTCCTGGACTGCAAAGGGGGCGGGGGAAATGGTAGTTAGAACCCTCCACAGGGCAATCGCAGAAGTTTGCATTAGAAGCTTTGAATTTAGTTATTGCTTTAATTTCTATTTGATTTCCACTTTTAATATCTATGCCATTTTATGGGTATTAGCATGAAGTTCTATTTTTGTAGTTATGTTGTGCAACATTTGTGATCTGCTTGTATTTTCAAAATACCAAAGCTCTGCTTTCAGAAAAAAAGTGCTGTGTGTCCTTAAAAAGCAAACTGCTAAAAGAAGAAGAAAAATTTGGGGGGGCAGAATTGGAATCATGGAGCCCATTTTAAGAGTTTGATCTGAAATGTGATCTTATTAACTTCAGTTAATGCATTTAGCTAATATATTAATTATCCTCAGTACATTCCATTTATGTTCTGAATCTCCATTTGAGATAATATATTTATTAATAATATAATTATTACTATTTAAAAATGTACTCCTAGTTCTGTGCTTATATTAACTGCCACCCAAGGGGAGAAGTCAGTCCCTTGTTAGGGCAGCTGTGGCAGAAGGGAAAAGGAAGTGGAATTTGACTCAGGTGACTTAGTGAGAATAACCAGGATCCCTGCGCTCTGACTAATTAATTGTGTGATTCTGGATAAATCACTCAGGCTCCCTGGAAAATATGGCTAATGATGGTTCTTGAGTTGTAGGATGAAACAGGATAATTTGCATAATGATACCAGCTCGTATTTATTGAAAATTCACTAGGCCTGGCACTGTTCTAAATCATTTAGGTGAATTATTTTACTTAATTGTCACCATATTGTCTTCTAGTGAGTACTGTTATTATCATCATATTCCCCAGTTTCCAGCCGAGGAGACTAAGCCACAGAATGGATTGAATAATTAGAGTTGTACAGCTAGTAACAAAGGCAAGAAGCCTCAGGCATTTGGTTCCAGTGCCCACACCTTCAGCCACTGAGCCACTGGTATGTATTGCCTTTCAAGTAAAATCTCTGAGTCTTAGCTTATAGTGATGCAGAGTAAAATATGTTCTTATTATAGCCAATGTCTATATAAAGCAGTGATTAAAAACCACTTTGAAGAACTATAGTAAAGGTAAATGAGACTTACATATGGAATTATATGGCACAGACCAGCTTCTCAATATATGCAAAACATCAGTTCTTCCTAGGAGCCGGGAAGCGAGAGCTGGGGAAGAGAGAGATGGAGGGGTGCATTATGGGGTGGCAGTGAGGGACTTGGGGCCAGTGTGGGCTTCAGAAGAGACGTGAAGACTTCTGTGGGATGCCTCTTGCTACTCCATTCTGGGGCTTCATCAACCGGGAGCCCAGATTCTAGCCATTCAGCAAAAATACCTTCTCTGACGTGGAATTGCCACTGCAGGCAGGATTCCGTAGCAGGAAAGACTCTTGCAGTAGTAGTGGAGACAAGGGACAATGTGTAGACGTGTTTCACTGCTGAGAGGGGAGAGCCCATGGAGAGAAGGTTGTTGAGGAAGCAGGGAGTAGTTAAGCATCATTATTAAAACAAAGGGCTTTGGATTCAAACTGGTCTAGATTCTCTGTCCAGCTCTGCCACTCACGGTGTGTCATCACATTTACACTTGCTAAGCTGCTGTCTGTTTATCTGGAAATGGGTACAATGTTGTTGCTACCTTATAGGATTGCTGTGAGGATTAAAGAGGATGTTGCATGTAAAGGGCTTAGCACCATGGCTAAATTGGAAGTCAGTTAGCATTAGCGTGTATTGGGCTCATTATTATCATTGATGCAATGAAGGCTCTCTGGTAAATGCAGCACATTGTCTATATGTGATGGACACATAACAGGTGCCCATTGCCTGGTTATTGTTGTTAGAAAAAATTATGATTTGAAAAATAATGGTTATCATTAACTAGTTGTAATATTTGAGTTCTTTCCCTGTTCTGTTCTGTGACCTTAGAAAAGTCATTTCACACTTTGGGTCTTGTTTTGTCTATCTGTTAGATGGAATAGTTGGACTACATTAGTAGCTCCTGAACACAGGTAGGTGGGTCTGTGCTTGCTTATCCCCAGGTTTCTGTGGGGCCATATTCAGACTTATCTCTATTGAACTGCTGATGATTCCTCAGTCTGAAATAAAATCTTTCCTACGTTTTTACTGCTAGTAATTTATTTTATGAGCCAGTCATGATAGACAGTAGCCTTTAAAAATTGGTTTTAGGCAAAAAACAATGCTAGCAAACCCTATATATGTTCATACCCCTTCTGTTTTAAAATATATTTTAAGGGGCACCTGGCTGGCTCAGTAGAATGTGTGACTCCTGAGCTTGGGGTTGTGAGTTTGAGCCCCACCTTGGGCGTAGAGTTTACTTTAAAAAAATTAAAATAGGGCTTTTGGGTGGCTCAGTCAGTTAAGCGTCTGCCTTTGGCTCAGGTTGTGATCCTGGGGTCCTGGGATCGAGTCCCAAATCACGTCTGGCTCCCTGCTGGGCAGGGAGTCTGCTTCTCCTCTCCCTCTGCCTGCCATTCTGCCTACTTGTGCTCTCTCACTCTCTGTCCAATAAATAAGTAAAATCTTTTTAAAAATTGTAATATGTTTTAAGTATACTGCTCTGTGAAATATAGGGTTGTGGGAACCCTCACAGCCACGATGATCTCTAACGATACTTCCCAACACTGTTAGCTTGGAGCAGAGAACATGGAGCACCTTGCTGATGGGGAAGTATAGAAACGGATGGTGGTCCAAAGTTGTAGCCAGTGTTGAGTCAGGCCAGTGGTGAGACCCTCAGATAGAAGCAAAAAAAGAAAGAAAGGTCTGGAAATGGGGCCAGAAGCATTTGTTTTTCCTTTTAACAAATGTTTATGGATCAGCAACTACAGGCTGGACACCACGCTAGGCACTGGACATGAATGGTCAGCAGTGGGTTGAATGCTGGCCCTTCTTGCTAAAACATGTCCATGTCCTAATGCCTGAGACGAAGATGGAAAATTAATGCCAGGAGAGGGGTGTCATCCTAACAAACACCTAAAAATGTGGAAGTGACTTTGGAGCCCGGCAACGGGCAGATGCCAGGAGAGTTCGCAGATGTTTCTAGCAAAGCACTGTTAACGGTGATTTTTCTGAGGGCTTAGGAGAAGAGGAGAGCTGTGGAGAAAGCCCCAGTCTTAGCAGGGAATCCCAAAGTCATATTGAACAGGACATCAGTAGAAATGTGGATGGTAAGGGTCCTGGTAATGAGGGCTCAGATGGAAATGAGGAACACGTTACGGACACTGGAGAAAGCATGCTCCCTGTTATAAAGTGGCAGAGAGCCTGGCCGAGTTGTGTTCGTGTCCTCTTGTTTTGTGGAAGGTAGATTTTGGAAGCATTGGAATTCAGTATTGGGCTGAAGAAATGTCAAAGCAAAGTGTTGAGGGAGCAGCCTGGCTTTTCTTGAATGCTTATAGTAAAATGCAAGAAGAGAAAAATGATTGAAAGGTGAGCTTGTTAATCACAAGAGAAACGAAAGTTAAAAATTTGGAAAATTCTCAGCTTATCCATATTGAAAGAAATAAGAACGTGTGCTTGGGAGAGGATACAGGTATGGCCAAATGACTTTTTGAGATTAGTCAGCCATCTAAACAGAAGCCGGGCCAGCCAGAAGCATGACTCTAACAGGCATTTCGGAGATCCCAGGGTCATCCTGCCTACCACAGCCTCAGAGTGCAAGGGCCTGCTGGGCAGAATGATTTCAGAGCTTCCTCAGCTCACTGGCTTGGCTACTCCCATTCCAGTACCACACCGAGCAGCTGTTCCATATCCTGTTCTAGGGGGACCCGGGTACCGTGCTGGCCCGGTGGCTGTCCCTCTGGAGGACACAAGTGGCAGCATCAGCATGGTGCCTTCTCTGCAGATGCAGAGTTGGAAGAGTTGAGGAGAGCCACAGACCCAGAGAAGACGCCAACCCATGGGAGACGCAGAATGAGCTGTGCCCAACAGAGCCATGGGGGTGGGCGCCATACAAAGCTATGGAAGAGGGAACCCCTTCCCCATAATGGGACTTGAGGTTTTGGACTTGCTAGAGATCCTTTCTTTTTTCCTTTTGTCTCCCTTTTGACATGGGCATACTTACCTTATGCCTGACTCACCATTGTGTTTTGGAAGCACATAACTTGTTTGATTTCCCAGGTTTACAGCTGGAGAGCAGCTTGCCTTGGGGTTGAACCTACCTTGAGTCTCGCCCATATCTGATTTAGATCATACTCAGATGACGCTTTGCCCTGAGACTTTTGAGTTGATGCTGGAACAAGTTAAAAACTTTGGGGTCTGTTGGAATGGAATGAATGTATTCTGCATGTGAAGAGGATGTGAATATTGAGGGACCAGGGGTGAACTGCTACGGTCTGAATATGTCTCCCTGCCCTGCAGATGTTTATATTGCCATTCTAACCCCCAAAGATGATGGTATTAGGTGGAGTCTTTGGGTGGTACTTAGATCATTAGGCTGGAGCCTTCATGAATGGGATTAGTGTCTTACAAAAGACACCACAGAGAGCTCCCTGGCCCCCTGCACCATGTGAGGACACAGCAAGAAGGTGGGTTACAGTGGCTATAGGAAAGTTAAACAGTCAATAACTTGGACATAGTACTTTGCTTGCATGGGTTTAGAGAGAGAGAAAGAGCATTGCAATCAGGAGGGACGACAGTGATGTGGGATGGGATAGGAGAAGAACATGGGTGCTCTGAGACTCCTGACATGCCAAGAACAGCCTACTTAGATGAAGAATCAGGGAAGCTTTTCCAGTGCAGGTTGAGCAGGGACAGAGGGTGCCCCCTATCTTTGTGCGCTTGCCTCTGTGTATTTACAGCCCATGAGGGGCATGGTCCTGATATTACTGCATCTCCACTCCTCCACTGGGAAGGTGTGTAGGTTGCAGCTGCCTGGCCTCTGGGCTTGGACTTGGAGTCCACTGGTCAAGATTGACCAAGCAGAGCACTGGGAGTGTTAGCAAGCCCCGGAAATGCTGCCACGTCTGTGTGAGACAGCCCCGCAGCTCCCAGCAACCAGGTCTGCCTCCTACCAGCCTCAACACGTGCTGATTCTGCAGCACACTGTTCATTAAGGACATCCCTTGGCACTTAGGAGACAGAGAAATCAACGGACTAAGAGTCCCAGTTTAAATTTCAGGGAGTTTACCATGAAAAAGCCACCGGCCTAAAGATAAATTCCATTACCTTTGGCGGGGTGCATATGTAAGGGTGAATTAGGGGCCTCTTCTTGTGATTTTTTGCACTTTCTGGCACTGCAATTTTTCTCCTTTTAAAGCATTATTCTTAAGGACATACTCGAGCATTGACAAACTAGACAGGAAGCTGAGGGAATATGAATACCTGTAAATACCAAGTCAGACATTTTTTAAGGATGTCATTTATTCTAAAGTGTGTAAGAATTACTTTAAAACCATTAGTGTCTGGAATTCTCTAAAGGTAGAGACACGTTTTAAAAAAACACACTTTTCCTATCAGACTTTAATAATGTTAGAGGCAGATCTTTTTTTCAGCAAGAAAAAAACAAAAAATATTGCTTTTGACCTGACAAACCATAACATCTGCTTGTAAGCTTTTCATCAGGATCTCAAACACATCTTGAGATGCTCAGCCATAAAGAATCACTCTGATTAGAAATTCTAAGAAAAAATTGGTGTTGTTGACTCAGGTCCTGTAGGTTCTCTATTTGGGGGGAAGTCAGACCTTGAACAGCATTGACTGACTTCCGATTATTGCACATTTGACATGTTTCTTCTGTGTTCCCTTTGCCATCCCTGGAGTCAGAGGCAAAGAGTGATTCTTTCTTCTTTCTTCCACCCATCCTCAAATTATGTTTCAAGCATCTTTGTAAGGCAGTGCACCTTGTAAGGCACGGTGGATGACATAAAACAAGGATAAAATATTAAATTAAGTATCCAGTCAAAGCTTTTAAACAAATCACAAAAATCTGCCAGCCTTTAAGAGTAAACTTCTGTTTACAAAAGAATGATTTAAAATAAGAAAGACAGACATGGGCAACTTCATTTGCATTTTACTTCCAGCAGTTTTCACAAACCTCCCTCCTCTCCCGGTGCATCCCTTCCCACATATTTTCAGGCAAGTCCCTAGTGGTCCTGCACTCACACCTCACCCTCTGACGACTTCATGGAAACTCTTTGGACCAGTTTTACAAACTGCACTCTTGGCATGCTCTCTGAGAAGTTCCAGTTTGATGGCAATTGATTCTAACCATGGATGGGAAAATGGGTTTGGAAGGATGAGAACCCTTTCTGGAGTGGCACTTTTGCCAGTTTTGGGAACCAGTCTGGCAGGAAGTTACAGACGCTTGCCTGAAATGATGGAGTCTCTCTCTCTCTCTCTCTCTCTTTCTCCCTCCCTCCCTATAGAAAGAATGTGAAGAGCTTTCTTAGAAAACTCTCCTCCCATCAATTTTATACTTGAAATCTAAGAGTGATTTTGATTCTTGGTACCAAGAATGGGGAAGGGAGAAAGCCAGACAGAGCAGCAGAGGAAACAAACGTGTGCAAAAAGAAGCGGAGGAACAACATTGTGCAGACACTGTGTGTTCTCAGCCTCTGTCCCAGTGACATATTTGCTCATTCATTTGAACATGTACCTGGAATTAATATGAGTCCCTGCAGACAAAGGAATGATCCCTGGAAGGTTTCAGGCATTTATTTCACCTTCCCATAGTTTGACTTGTAGAATAAATAGAAAATAACTTTCAGACCAAGCAGTGTGTTGGAGGTGACAATTTTGTGATGCCTGTAAATCTGAGCTCTCTCCTAACTACTCTGTGGGAAACACTAGTCTTGTCAGCATGCAACCTTGAGATGATAATTAAAGGACACTTCCAGGGCTCTGTTGGTATGTTGCAGCATTTGAAAATATGTGACATGGCAATTTGATCACGGAAATAAAGACAAATTACAATTACTTTGATATAGGTTTGCTCTGTCTGAAAGAATTCTGAAAGAGTACCTGAGGATTTAAATGATTAATCCATGGGAAGCTCTTAGAATAGTCTGGTACATAGTTGGTGTTCCATAACATCAGCCATCATTAATATTATTACCTAGACTTTCTCTTCTTGTCAGGAATGTTATTTTGCTTTAGAAACTACACGTTTATAGGTATTAGAAGAAACTGGAAAAACAAGCTGAATTTAAAAGAAATCTAAATGGTCACATGGTCCCAGGGAACAAAAGTGTTTTGTCTTGCCCACACTGGATGTTGACGTTTGCACATGCTCTAATCTCGCTTCTGATCCATATCCAGAGAAATGACTCTTAATTTGGGAGGATGGTGTAGAGAATGTAGGATCTGAGAGTCAGACCCGTGCGAAAACCGTGCCATATTCTTTGGTCGCTACCCTCAGTGTCATCCTCGGTAGCATCGTCGTCTGGGTCATGGGAGCAATTGTCCTTGTGCTTGCAGGTAGACGGTAGCTGTGAGAACCTTGACTGAGAGTCCTGACTCTTGAATCTTTTTAAGTCCTTTGATCTGTTGATTTTCCTTTCCCTGAGGTAAGACTCCTCTCTATGGCTTCTCCTTTCTTTCCTCCTACTTGGAAGACTCTGGGAGTGTAGACATGCACCAGGTGGGAGTCCTGCCCTGCTGGGTGATAGGAAACGCGGTCACATTCTCACATGGGGACAGCTGTGTTCTGGGCCGGTGCGAGGAGACATGGGGGGCTGAAGGAGAAAGCCACGGGAGCTGCCTGCAGCAGTCCAGGAAGGTGTCCGGGAGGAGATTCCAACTGTGCTGGGTCACAGAAAGTGAATATAATTTTTTCCAGCAGCAAAGATGTCTCTAGGGAGAGAACGCTGCTGGCTGATGGATTAATGGGTATCACACGTAAAGCCGAGACCCACGTGCACTTACTTCCTTGCGGGATCACTAGGCCATGTATCATCCATCATCAGCTAGTCTTAGTACTACTCAAACACAAAATTAAAATGTTGAGAAACTTCACTTCCAGTACTCAATGGTGATATTTATTCATTGTTTACCCGGCGCCAGACCCCGTCCTGTATACTCTAAATTCTTTAACTCACTTAAACCTCAGAGGATCTTGAGGGTGCTACTGTTCTTATACCCATTTGACAGACGAGAAAGCCAAAGCACGGAGATGTTCAGATACTTGCCAAAGATTACACATCTAGGAAGTGGGAAAACGGGGATTTGCTCTAAGACGGTCTGGCTCCGGATCCTAGGCTGGTATTCAGCACACGCTCCTGCCTCTACAGCAAGAATCTGCAAGTTGAAATATCAAGACATTATTTCCAACGCTTTAAAATATTATTTACACTACAAACTAGTCTAGGTGATTTTCTAAAAACAGGCTTTTGCAGTTTTGCAGCCATTGCCAAAAGCATGTAAAATGTGAGTTTGGGGAATTAGCTAAGAATTCAAACATCACCTTCAGAGCCCTACGTGGAATTCTGTGGGAATAGAAGTGACTTCAGTTTACTGTTATAAGCCTCTGGCACTTCCCCCATCTGTACTAGGAAGGACACTGAAGAACTCTTTCATCCTGACCTCAGCCGTTTAATTAATCCATCAGTCCGGACGACGAAGGCAGTATGCTTGGTTTCATGGAAAAACCGAACCTTTGTGAAAACCAGGCGGTGGTTGCATCCAAATGTTGTCGGGCATTCAGAGTGACCCATCATTCCCCTGGGTGATCACTCCTGCATTCATAGCTGAAGAATGCGGTCGGGCTGTTGGGCAGTTCAGCTTTGCCACATGAGAAACTCTGTCGCAGTTCTTCTTTCCTGCCCCTGTTGTCATTATGGCTTCCCGCGTTGGGTGCTGCGCTCGCAGAGCCGGAGGGGCGGGGGACCCCACCGCTGTGAGCGGCCTTCCTCCGGCCAGCTGCCAGGCTTGCGCGGGGCCCGGGCCTTCTCTGAGCAGCCACTTCTCTTCCCCTCTCTAACCTCGCGTACACCCCGCCTACGATGCTCTGCTCTGCCTTGGGATTGAAGAATGGCCTTGGTTACAAATGCCTGCTCAGACAGGCCCAGCCTCCCCAAGAGAAAGGCCGGCCGTGGCCTTGGCGGCGTCTGAGGGGGGCACTCTGAGTGCGGCTGGCGACACGCTGAATCGGTGGCGGCTCTTGTCCCTTGATTAGGCCCCGGAGCCAAGGCTTCCAGGAGGAGCCACACTTGTCAGCTGTCAGTCAGGAGGCAGCCTGTGCCTCCTGGGCGCTGCCCCTGCCCCGGGGAGGGGGGTGGGGGTGACCAGACTGTAAAAATGAAATAGACTTCGGTGGGATGCCAGAAATTCATTTTCTCCCTCAGATGCTTTCATCTCTCTCATTTCACTGTGTTTACAGGCCCACAGGTTTCCTGAGGGCAGCCATGATTTAGATTTACAGTTCCCCAGGCAGTCTGATTCTGAGGAAAAGTTATAACACCTGTAATGTATTACTGTCTCCTAGAGGAGCAAAGAATGTCAGGGGCTGTGGAGGTTGGCTACCCCCAATAACTGCAGGCTCTCTCTGCATTGCAGCACTGAGAAATGCAGGCTGGGCTAGACCAGCCTCAGCCTCCTCATTATCTACGTGCACAGAGCACACTGCACACTCAGGTTCTTAGGGGTTTGGTGGCATGGCGGTGACTTCGGTGCGCCTGCCTAGCAGCAGTGCATGTGGCCAGGACAGAGAGAGTTCAGCTACAAGGCCCGGAGACTAGACTCGATTTGGGGAGATGTTGGCGAACATGAGATAATCTGGCTGGGTTGGCAAGAGGGGTTGCCGTTAGGAAAAACAGAAACTTCCTTCAAAGGCTTGTCTCTTGTTGATCCCTTTCACTTAAAATCCGGTGCATCTTTGCTAAGAGAAGTAGTATCAACATTGAGATGAGTCCTGAGGGCTGTTGTCAGATGGACACATGCTAAGTGAGGGCAAGGTCGCTAAGCTCTGCTCTACAAGGAGCCAGCTCCGTGGTCAGCCTCAGGCTCAGGGAGGAATTCAGCTCTTTTTAGGGTCTGGATGCTGCCACTTGGCTCAGTACCCACTTGGGGAGCAAAACCACAACAAAGTCACTTTCTGAAAAGGGAAGAGGAGATGCGCATTTGAAATGTTAAGCCAGGTTTAATCTCTAGCTTGCCTCTAGCACAGGCTCTGAAAAGGGGAGATCCAAAGACTTCCTTGTCCTTCCTCATGGTGCCCTGTCCTTGTTCTTGGAGATGTCGTCTGAATTCAGTTCACAACTTCTGACATGTCTGCATTGCTCTGGCTTGCCTAAGGGCAGACGAGATACTGAGAAACTCATTTACTTCTGCACCTCCCCCTTCTCATTCTGCTCTGCTGTCCCATGTGTGGGAGGGGCCGTTGGCTCTTGTGAGCTGTTCAGGTTGGTGTGTATGAGGACCATGTCAGTGAAGATGTGCTCGAATCACCAAGCAGAAATCCATACTTGCAACTATATAGTTTAATGTGCCTTACTGATTAAAAAAAAAAAAAATTGTGTACCATTAGGAGACTGTGCCCTTTAGAACCCCGTGATAATCTCAAAAACCTGAAAGGACATGATAGGCTTGAACATCAGTGTCCATCTTGCCCCCTCCCCCGATGCCAGTAGTTATGGGGATGCCTGCAGTTGTAAGTTCAGTACATAATTTTTTAATTGGTGCTAGACCTCATCTAGCATTCATCGTTAGACATGATCTGGGAAGTTTTAACATTTCAGTCAAGATTATTCCTTTGTAAGATGTGGAGCCATTTGGAAGGACTGGCCAAAAGCTTGCAGATCTCAAAGGGAAATTTATCTTAAAGACAGACCAAAGACTCACTGTCTGGGTGAGCAATAGAGAGGATCAAGCACCCTAGTAGGCTCAGAAACTCTGTTGCCTCTGCCTTTTAGAAACACATTTCTCAGCTTCCCTTGCAGTAAAGTAGAACAACGTGATTATCTTCTGGCCAGCTTTCAGATCTGGTCCCGTGTGATCCTGCATATACTGTCTCCCCCGCTTCTGCTGGATGGGTACAGAGGAAGATGAAGCCCTAAAGTACATGAAGTCACGTAACACAGGGAGCCTTGTCCCTGAATGGCAGCTTGGGGCAGAGGCCTCACTGTGCCCTTCTCCCCTCCCTCCTCTTCCAGGCCATGTTGGGCTCTAACATGGGTAAGAAATAAACTCATACTGTGTCAAGCCACTGGGATGTTAGGGCTTATTTATTTTATGTGATGAAATCGGTCATTTTTTCGTTTGATTAAAAACAAGGGTGCCTGGGTGGCTCAGTCGGTTTAGCATCTGTCTTCTGCTCAGATCGTGATCCCAGAGTCCTGAGATCAAATCCAGCGTCGGGGTTCCTGCTCAGTGGGGAGTCTGCTCCTCCCTCTCCCTCTGCCTGCCACTCCCCCTGCTTGTGCTTGCTCTCTCTCCCTGTTAAATAAATAAATAACAGTATAAGAACTTCATCTCTTGATAAACATTAACATAACCTCCCCACTCTTTGTTGCTAATGGACGTTTTCTTTCTCCATCACCAGTGCTTCATCTTTGTTGAGTCAGCTCACCTCACCAAAGGAGACAGGCAGGATCACCAGTCTGGATAAATAACTTCCAGAAGTACATACCATTTTGCAAACAGTAACACAAAGAAAGTGTTCAGAAGAAGGAAGTAAGATGATGTTAGAAAGGCTTTTGCTTCCGTTCAGTCCAGCTGAGAACCATAATCATCTGAAGGAGAACATCTCCCCTTTCCTTATGTACTGTAAATAAATAAATAAAATGATTTGAAAGATGCTACAGCATTCTTCAGGCAAAATTACGGATAGGAATAATAATAGCTTACATTTATGGGAGGCTTAATATGGGCCAGTGATTGTGCTAAGCACTTTACATGAATTGTTCCTTTAAAAGATAACTTGGGGCCTAGGAGGTCATGTAATTTGCTTAAGTCTACATAGCTAGGAAGCAGCAGATCCAGGAATCCAATAATCCAAGACAGCCTGGCTCCGAAGTCCATGCTCTTAAATACCATACTTCCCCTAATGAAAGATCAACAAATGTCAAGTTATCCTTAAGATGAATGGTGCATCCTGACCATCTATAGTGAAAAAACAGATCCCTATTTCCAGACCCAAAAAATCCACTTTAATTTTCTTTTCATAAGAAAGGCTTTGAAATGGCAAGGGCACGATGACCGCTCCGTCTATGACTTCTGACAGGCAGGCGGTTTAATCAGTTTCATATCCTCATCTCTTGATTTTCTTGCCCCATGGACATGTTGCTTGGGCTTTATGTGATTTTTCTGCACCATGTTCCCCTGTGGCCAGATCCCACCTTACCTGACCCTGTATTCCAGGTAGGACTCAGGCCTGCCATCCTGTGACAGCAAACTCAGGGTGAAAGAGACAGTGAGAGAGTGATGCTTGCCCAGTTCCCTTACGATTCAGCTTTGAGTCTTATTCTGCCACAAGATGTCACTGCCATGGTAGCACTCTAAGCGTGGCTTGGGACAGCTACAGTGGAATTTCTTGCTGTTCCTATATTAAGAATGTGTTCTCAGAAACAGCTGGTGTGTTACAAATGCACCCAAGTGCCTTAAGAAGTGGGATGATTGGAATCCCACTCCTATGCCCGCAGGCTGTCGATATTTGAGATTTGGTAAATGACATGGCAGGAAAGGGGTGCAACGGGGACCGGAGGGGGTTGAGCATGAGAAAGCCAAGCTCCATGCATCTGCTGGTGCTGTGAACCTGTCTTTCACCCAGCCACGACCGCGGAGGACTGTTGTGGGAAGTGTAGTGAGTTTGTATTGGTAAATCAGTTCTCAGATCTTTGCAGTAATGTGTTGGCTGAGAAGAACGCTTTATGACACTCTTCATGGACAAACGTGGGTGGCATATGGGTAGCTGCGAGTAGTTGTTCTTCATCTCTTTTGAGATAAAATGGTCAAATTGGTATGGGGGGGCTTTTTGTTCAGTTATATCTAATATTAAGGGGCATATTAGCAGTAGAGGCTTCACAATTTCTTATAAAGATAATCACAACTAATTAATTATTAATAACAATTACTAGAATGATTTATAGTTTGCAATTCCGTTTTACGTGCATCGCCCCAGTTGATCTATAAGAAAAGTTCAGTGGCAGGGACGAATGTTACTGTTACCATCCACACTTTAAAGAGGAAGAAACAGATTTCAGAGAGGTCGAGTGACTTGCCTAGCCTACCTACCTATGAAGTGATGCTGCTTCCATTACCTCTCTGACCTCCCTCCTTCAGTCTCTGTGTTTGGCTTCTAGAACAGTGTATTTCTGGTTCTTTGTTTACCATTTCGATCATTCTTATCAATTTTACTTCTTGGCTGTTTTTGCTTTTCTTCCTTAAAGTGCTTACATTACAAATATTCATTTGCTCTTTCCTTTCCCTCTCCTTTATGATAAACTTTTATTAGGAAAACTTATCCATTCCTATTGGATGGAAACCAAAGATTGGTTTGGTCCACATTCATTTCAACCTCTTTCTATTTTATCTTCCCATACAATGAAACCTAGAAAGCTAAAAGTTACATTTCCCCAACTCCCTTGCAGCTAGGTTTCAGGGTACAGAATACGTCCTGCCAGTGAGAAAATAGGTAAGGTATTTCAGTGTCTTTACTGAGCTTTAATTCACATACCATACAATTCACCCCTTTAAAGTGTATAATTCAGTGGCTTTTAGTACATTCATAGGACTGTGCTGCCACCAACACAATCAAGAAAAGATGTACTTTTCGAGAGGCAGAAGTGAGGCCAGAGTCCTGTCTTTACTGCTCTTCGTTGTGATTGCTGGCAGGCACGATCACAGAAGCACTGGGTGTGTAACTTCTGGTCACTGACTTCCTCTGTGTCAAGAGGCAGTAGCATCAATGGCTGTAGGGGCTTCCTGATTACTTGACTGAGCTTCCTAATTAGTATGGGGATTGTAGTTTTCCTAGCACGTTATTTCTGCAGTCATTTTCTGGGCATTATTCCTGGAAATTCAATTTAGAGCGGGCTCCTCCAGCTTTTCCAATGATTTCATGAACACTTAATTCCCTGTATTAATTTCTTGCTGAAAAAAAGTTGTGAGAGTGATTTGTTTCTTACAAATGGACGAATTTGGGCTCAATTTTTGAATCTTTAACTTCCAACCTCTTATGAATCTTCTCTACTTGAGAGATACCCTATAGGCACCATACCCCAAACTGAATTGATTATCCTCATTTAAGCCTTATCCTATTTCCCCAAGAAATGGCTCCACCCAACAGCCTCGTTACAAGGCCACTAACCTCAAAGTTTTCCTTAACTGCTTTTCCTTCCAACATCCCTCTCTCCCCCCGTAATCACTTAATCAACCACCAAATCCTACACTTCCAGGTTCTCTATCATCTCAACTTAGACCTTTCTCTGTTTCTCAGATTGTGACAGAGTCCTTACTCCTACCTGGACCCCCTCCCACTCTTTGATCAGCCCCCACAGAGGCCAGAGTAATGTAGCCAAGCACCATTCTCATAATGCGTGTTCTTTCTTTAAGGTTCTTCAGTAGCTCCTCTTGCTTAAAGAGTAAAATGTAAAATGTAGGTTCCTTACCATGGTGTTCAAGGCCTTCATGACTTCATGACTCTGTCTAGCTCTGTGGACTCATTTTCTGCTTTTTTCTTTTCTTACATTTTAGACTTCAGTCATATTAAACTCTACACCTTGGCTTTTCACACTCTTATTTTTGAGTATACAGTTTTTCGACCTTAATTTTACTGTTGAATTTTTGTTTATCTTTCAAAAACCCTACTCATGTGTCATGTCCTTGACTGTAAAGCCTTTACCGAACAGCTTCCCTCAGTGCCCCTGCCACAACTCACTGCGATCAGCCACCCCCTCCTCTCCTCCGCTGGGTGTATCTCATGTGCTGTGCTTGTCCTACTGGCGTGCTACTGCGTCTCACACCTGTGCACCCCAACTACCTAGCCTGCCACACAAGAGATACCCAGAATGTATTTGAAGAACTTACCCAGACTGGAACCCATTCCAGATCCAGATCCTTCTAGTAAATGTTTAAGAAACAAGTGGCTAGATCATAGCATGGGCTCCAGCTTGCCTATTATTTGAGACATTGTGGTATAATCAAGACAGCACTCTTCAGAGATTTTATTTCTAGATATGTACCCAAAAGATTGAAACCAAGGATTCAAACAGATAGTTTACACTAGTGTTCTGAGCAGCATTATCCACAATAGCCAAAAGGTAGAAACAACCCAAATGCCCATCAGCAGATGAAGAGATGAACAAAAACACAGTATTTACATATAATGGAACATTACGCAGCCTTAGGAAGGACATTCTGACATATTCTACAACATGGGTGAACCTTGAAGACGTTATACTGAATAAAATAAGCCAGACACAAGAGGAGAAGTGTAATTCCACTTATATAAGGTACCTAGAGTAGTCAAATTCATAGAGACAAAAGGTAAAATAGTGGTCATCAGGAGCTGGAGGGAAAGAGAGAATGCAAAGTTATTGTTTAATGGTTACAGGTCTTAGTTTGTAAAGATAGAAATGTCCTGGAGAGGGGTGCTTGGGTGGCTTAGTTGGTTAAGCAACTGACTGTTGGTTTCAGCTCAGGTCATGATCTCAGGGTAGTGGGATTGAGCCCCGGTGTTGGGTTCCACGCTTAGCGGGGAGTCTGTTTGAGATTCTCTCTCCCTCTCCGCTTGCCCCTCCCCCCCACTCTCTTTCTGTCTAAAATAAACAGTCCTTTTTTTTAAAAAAGAATTTATTTATTTATTTGAGGGAGGGATTGAGAGAGCACAAGCAGAGGGGAAGGAGGGAGGGGAACAGGGAGAGGGAGAAGCAGACTCCCCGCTGAGCAGGGACCCTGATGTGGGGCTCCATCCCAGGACCCCGGGATCATGACCTGAGCTGAAGGCAGAGGCTTAACTGACTGGGCCACCCAGGCACCCCTAAAATAAATAAATAAATAAGTAAATCTTTTAAAATAAGTCCCAGAGATGAAGAGTGATGGTGGTTGCATAACAACATAAATATATCCAATGCCATTGAACTGTACACTCAAAATGGGTAAAATGGTAGATTTTATGTTATGTATATTTTACTATAAAACAAAACAAAACTCTACCATTCTGTTTAGGATACATGAGTTCCATTCTTACATCTTCTATCCCACTGCTATTTTATGGAATTGAACTTGATATTCTACTTTCCTGGGGCTCACTTTTCTTATCTATATAATGAAATATCTGAAGTAAAGTCTTGACAGTTCCTTCTAGCTATAGCATAGTTTTGCCATCTACTGGAAGATGCAGTTCTGTGTGGTTGAGAGTCCATGTCAGTGAGCTCGCCACAGAAGGTTCACCTCATCACCATCCTGGGGAGCCTTCACACCTTTTCTCCTGCGGGTTCACGGGGGCAGCTAAGCTGCAGCAGAGTGGTCCTAGCGACAGTTGACTGGAACATGATATTTCCTTGGTGTCCATGGCATATCATAAATGGAACAAAATATCTGTCCAGGATTCTGTTAACCATTTATTCATCCATTAATTCATTCAGCATTCATTAAGTATTTGCCTTGTGTCAGGAACTCTACTAAGTGCCAGGGATAGAGATATCAGTGAGACATCTGTGGTTCAGAACAGTCACAGTATAGTGGGAGGCACTGACATGTTAACAAATACTTAAAAGGATTTTGCATTAAAAAAATCAAAACAGAGATGTGTGCAAATAACTATGGGATTCATAAAGAGTCACTGATTGCCTGTGGGAAGTAAAACATCACAGAAAAGTTTAATTTTGAGCTAGTCTTGAATGAAGAGAAGCTCTTGAAGCAGGAGCCGAATAAGAGAATTTCTGATTTTCCTTTCTTGATCTACCACCTGTGTTCATTTTGCCCCAAAATGGCAGGTGGGTATGAATTCAGGAAAGGCTGCCATATCCTTGGCAGGATGGCTTCTACAAATGGCATTTTTTTTTCTTAAAGCTGGTATCTTCTGATACATTCCCATAGATATACCCTCTCCTAATATCCTTTAAAGACCCCCTTAGGCAAAGATAAAATATTACCCACAATCTGCTATTCTCTTAATAGTTTTGCCAATGTTTGCTGTTCTAATGTCAACAGTCATTATATAGCTTGGCTTTCAATGTGGGATTAAACCTCTTTTATTCTTGTGGTAATCAGAAAAGCAATTGGATAGTTAGTATGCTCTTTGGAATCCCATTGCAAAAGAATGAGGTTCTGCCAGATCCTGTCATGGAGGAAGAAAACAGACACAAAAGAAGGAAAAAAAAAAAAAAAACCTCCTAAAATGGAAGTGCTGACAGGTTACACCAGTCACAAAACAGACATGCAGCACCCAAGGGTCACCGACTTGGAAGATATTCCAAAGTTGGCCAGCAGGTCCCAGCATGCAGGGGCTGGAAGGGAACTAATTAATTAAAGAGTGTCAAACATGTTGTCAGAGTGCAGACAGCAGAAAATAAAATGGACTTCACATTGTTTAACCAGTAGGGGAAGAGTAGGATCATGCTAAACTCATGAAAAAAAGTACTTTAGAAAAAGGGAGGTTCTAATACATTTTGATTCTATCATGGTTAGCAGATGAGTTGCTGTTTCAAATTCTGGCTGCAATAGAGGTTAACGCCTTCCTAAAAAGAAGGAAAAATGAACATTTATTGAGCACCTACTATATTGCCAAATACTGAGAAAAGCCTTCTGGGAAGATATATTGACACTTTAATTTATACTGTATTCTGTGTAGAGTTGTGTTGTTTTAACCCAGGTGCCATTTTGTATATGTTACTTCATTTAATTACTGTGAAATCTCACTGAAGGATATGTTATTTTTCTAGATGAGGAAGCAGGTAACAGACCTACATCTTAACTCTGGTTCCCAATGTACTAGCTATGTTACCTTTGGAAATTACTTCATCTCATGGGACCTGGAAGCTCTCTGTCTTCCCACTTTTCCATCCATATGGATACCAGGCGATGAATGGCTTCCATGGGAACAACTGAGAGAATAGTCCAAATGCCTTGCCAGCCTAAGCAAAATGCTGACATGGTCAGGGTTTGCTTCAGCCTTAATTTTTCCCTCTTAGAAGGCTTTCTCTTCAAGTCATGAACCTTCTCAAGTTCTCTTCTCCCTCCTTTCAAAAATCTGCTTTCAAGCCCTGCTTTTCACATCTTAAGATCCCTAAGAACCTTTCTTTGGTGTCAGCTCTTTCAAGAGCATCTGTATTTTAACAGGGAACTAAGCACTGAACTAGGATCCCTAGCAGTCATTGGCATCTGATGGAAAACTTAGACCCTTATTTGGTAGAGTTCTCCTGCCAGGCTTCTTTAAGCGCCCACTCTTGGCACAGTGTCTCCATTTGTGGCTGCTGCTGGAATACAGGCTCTTAGATTCATAGTCTTACCAGGGAAGGGTGCTCTAGTCTGTTGTGTTCACAGGCAGGTTTCTGGCTCTTGTCAGCAAATTTTCTTCTTTATTTCCTTTACATTTGGATGCTCTCTTTGGGCCTAAACATAGGGTTAAAACCACTGCTTGTGATGGGAAAAAGATGGAAAGAGGAAAAGCAAGTGCTTTCATGCTCCCCCAAATGAGACCACTTTCTTGATCCATTGTTATGCCCTTTGTCTGTGGTTTGTTGAGATTCCCCGCCAAAAGGAAAGAAAGCATTATAAGGCTGATATCCCTCTCTTGATCAAGTCACACTCAGTCATTTCTCCTATCCTAAGCTACTGCCAACTGATCTTACAATTGTAGAGGTAAAAATAAATAAATAAATAAATTGCCCCTTACAAGAATGTTGAACATCTTTGCTTTTAGGAAAAATGACAAAAATAGAGAAGATAGATGTTTAGGCTTCAGGAAATTGTTAAAGTGGGGTGTGAAGGTTGGTAGCCTTTGTTTTCTGCTCATTCCCTAAAATCACACTAGCAAGCAGTCAATTAGTCCCTTTACCTGGAGGCTATTCTTGCTTAGATTTCAATAATAATTTCTCTCTTAGCCAGGGGTACCATTGCCACTTACTTAAATTATCCTTACAGGGATGTTCGATGCCTGCCTTTGGGTTCCTATTTGCTATATTCTCCTTCAGGTGTTTGGAAATAAAGGTTTTCATTTTGGTTTCAGACCCCTTTCTTGAAAGTTTTGAAAGAGCTAGAAAAACAGAGGGACATAGTATCCATTGAGCACTAATTATAAACTTGGCCCTTTATATAAATGACTTTACTGAATCCCTCATAAGAATACTCTGATGTAGATCTTATTATTGCCAATGCACAGTTGATTATACTGAATCCCATACATTGTCCTGAACTTGCCCAGGGTCAAGGAGGTAGATTACCTCCCTGTACCACTGTCCCTGACACAGTCCCAGTCTTAGACTCTCTTTGTTATCTACATAACATGAAGAAACTAGGAGGCTCTTAAGTTCTACCACAGTCACATTTGGTAACAGATTTATTGCTTCAAACTCTGGAAACCGTTGCTGATTCTATCTCCAAGCTACAGGGCAGCTGAGCCCAGAAGAAAACACTGGAGAAGCTGTGAATCAGAGCATAGAGTCACAGTATAGGGTGGACTGATAATCATCTTGGTCTCTTCCCACTTTGGGACAGGGGCCCTGGGCCCAGAGAGAGACTTTGATGTGTACAGGGTCACATAAGGAATTAAGTTCAGCTTAGGATCCACATCTTCGAAGCCTAGGCTTCAAAGGATATCCATATGACCACCCACAGCGTTTATTCACTCACATAACCCTATAGTCTCCTACCACTGAGCGTCATGGGGAAATCTGAATGTTGCCCCTGGAAGATAATGCTGAGAAAGAATGATTCCACACACTGCACTACTTCAGGAAATCAAGTCATTCATTTAAGGATTCTAGATATTCACAGGTCAATCTACACCAATGACAAGACACATCCAGTGCTGAGATCAGAGTCAACAGTGCAATTCCTAGCACCTGACACCTTGCTTCTTTTGATTTATTCATTGTCTAAAAGATGATCCAGAAGTTGGGCGCTACTTCTAAATCACCAGGTTTTTCATTGTAAGTGACAACCTTTGCATTTTATTAGCGTAGTCTACTTTTTAATAAGCCTTTACAGGACCAATATATCATAACAACATCATTAAAGCATTCCCCTCTACTGGTTATAAATTGCCTTGATGGTGCTGTGACTACATCTCCCAGAGCACCTCTGACAGAATGAGTCTTAAGATCCAGGCATGTCATTGTCACAACAGAAGGATGACATTGCAGCCCAGCTTGGCTCCCCTCCTCAGGGAAAAGGCATATGGTGGTATAAGAAAAGAGACAGGCAACTGTCCAGGGTGCCACTGGTAGGTCTGTCACTGATGAGCTAACTGTTAGACTTTGGAAAGCCACTTAACCTCTCTGGGGCCCTTCTGTATCTATAAAATAAAATTGTCATTGTTTAGCTTACAGGGTTACTGGGAAGAGCAAATAAGATAATGTACATTATAAAAACGTTTTGAAGACCAGGTTAGGTTCTCCAGAAAGCAGACTCTGAGACAGATTTTAGCATGAAGGACATTTATTGGAGAGTGCCTTTCCCCATTTTGTATAAACAGTCCTCTGATGATGGTCATTTACCACTGACAGAATGGTGTCTCCTCTTCTTTCTTTCTGGTCCTTAGACACAAGAACCCAAGAATTAGAAGATAGCTGCTATAACTTTCAAATCCAATGTATTCTAGTCTGAAATGTTCCTCCTTAGGTGACCAGGACTGCTAAACCCGCAGAGCCCAATGTTGGGAGTATGCAGCACATGAATTTCCTAAGTGTGTTCTTAGGAGTGATGTTAATTGGACCACTCCTGCTTCAACCCCTTGACTTACAGGTTGATGTGTTCTAACTATTAGAGATGAGCCAGTTACACAGATCTTTGGTTCAAGGATTCTCTGTCCTAGAAGTTGGTACACTGTTCTTGCAATAAAGTATTGTTTCTTAGATAGTAGTTCAGTCAGGCCTTCTGCAGGCCATTCCCACACATTATCAGGACAGCAGTGTCTGGATGGTGAGATGTGTTGTATGACCAGTGGATCTCTTGGTTCACATTGTCTCCCTCTGCTTGCTTTACAGGGTCATATGGTCTGATTTCAGGATGTGTAAGATGGTGGTGGTGGATCCAACACTCAATAAGCCCTTGGATGCTACTTACTCCTGAGTGTCTGTGGGCAAGAAAGGAACACTCATACCTGAGAAATGTGTCTATTTTGTCAGAACGAGTATCTGCCATTTTCTAGATTGAAGAGGTCTAATGTAGCCAACTTGCCACCAGGGGGCAATTTGGTTTCCTCAAGGAGTGGTACCACATTGGGGACTTAGCACTGGTCTCTGTTTCTCATAGTTTGGACATTCAGGGGCAAGAGTGTGTCATTCGTCTTCAGTAAGTGAGAGTCCATGTTTTCAGAATGCAAACAATCTCTATCCCTGTTGTGATAGCCACTTCGCTCAACTCTCCATCACGCTCAAACTAGGGTAGCCAATAACAGAGGCTGGCTGACATCACCTGGCCAAGTAATTTTGTCTTACTGGTTGTTTGGTCTCTCTACTGCCATAGAAACTCTTTTAGGCATTAACACGCAATACAAAGATTTTCACGCACTGCATCTACCTTCATGCTCCTGTCACCTTCCACCCCCACAAACCACCTTGTCCCTGATCTTCTCATTTTTCCGCTTCCAGTTCCACCACTAGCCATGCCAGTCATTCACCACTGTCTGTGAGTCTGTATATAGCAATATTTCAGGCCACTTATTGTTCCACTTTTTTCCTCTCCTTTCTCCACTGTTTTCTCTCACCTCCGCCAGCTCTTCTGATGGTCTTGGTTTCTTACCTGGAATGGTGATCCAGGCACTTGAGCGTGAAGGGTATGAACATCTGGTCCCGGAGTCCTTCTCAGACCAGAGAAGAGTAGATGCTCAGGTGCATTTTCAAATTAGGAATTCCATTAGGAATATTTTCTCTCATAAGTGTTTTTCAAGGGCAACTCTGAGTGAGGATATTTTTTTAAAGATTTTATTATTTATTCGAGAGAGAGAGAATGAGAGACAGAGAGCACGAGAGGGAGGAGGGTCAGAGGGAGAAGCAGACTCCCTGCTGAGCAGGGAGCCCAATGTGGGACTCGATCCCGGGACTCCAGGATCATGACCTGAGCCGAAGGCAGTCGCTTAACCAACTGAGCCACCCAGGCACCCTCTGAGTGAGGATTTAATATACCCACACATCTTTCAGCTTGGACACAGAATGAGTCAGCACATTCATCTGTATTGCATGGGTCCTTTTCTCCTCAGTCAGTTGCTCATAAGGAACCTCTCCTACTGACCCCTTACCATTGTGAGTGTGATTTGAGGAAGGAATCCTGGTGTGCCTGAGCTCCACGCAGCTCACTTGCTTTCCCCCTTTGGCCCTGCTTGTGGTTTATTCCAGGTGTACTGTTCCCACCTTATAGTGTATTGTTGTTGGACTCGCCTGACCTGATGGCTTGGTGTATCTAACAGAACCCAATTAATAGTAAGTCATTCTGATGCATGGTTACTTGATGTCCCATGGTCAAATGCTCTGTATCTGTCAGAGATCAGTAGCATGCCAGACTTATATTTTCAAAAAATATCTGATTCTCCAGTGCAAGTGGCATGGCCTTGTTCCAGAACCTCAGGCATCTATATTGCTATTCTCCCTTTGGTCCTTGCCGTAAACTCCAAAAGATATCTTTTCCTACCACTGGCATATCTAGCATCATAAGCTTTTCAGGATATTTGCACCGCATTCTTAACCTGCTCTGCAAGGGTCTTTCCTACTTTGGGCTGTCTGAAAACTGGCCGCTGCCTTTCTATGGGCTGAAGCAGCATTTCCAGGTATGTAATAAGCTACCTTCAAAACATGAGAGGTCTAGCAGGCACCAGGCTTCATTCTTTGTGGTCGGAAAAGCATGATGAAATAATCTGACTCGGATGGAATGTCTCCACATGCCCCTAACCACTAGACCTCTCAAAATTTTACAAATGTGGCAGGCCTCTTGATCTTTGTCAGGAGCATGTAAATGCTGAAGCACATGTGTCTTACCAAGGCCTCCACTGTGCTAACCATTTCTTGTTCATCTAGACCAATAAACATGATATTACCAAAGTTAAAGATTAATGCAGTACTCTGTGGGATATCAAGATGGTCAAGACCTTTTCAAACAAAATTATGACAGAACACAGGAAAAGTTAATATAGCCCTGAGACAAAACTTTTAAAGTATATTGGTGTTCATTCTATATGAATTCAAACTGTTACTGTACCTTTATTTAATGGGGAAAGAAAAGAATGCCTTTGTGAAATCAGCACTTGTATACCCTGTACCCAGGGCCATATAAATTTGCCCTTACAAAGATATCACAGCTGGCTCGGCAGCTGCAATTGGAAATACTATTTTGTTGTGTTTGCAGAAGCCTCCTGACATCTTCCAGAATGCTTCTGATTTCTTCAGGGACCAGACTGGTGTATTGAGGACTTGATGGGTATCAACATTCATGCATCCTTGGGATCTCATGGATAATGCTGATTTCTGCTATCCTGAGTATGAAGTTTTTAAAACTAAATTCTTCTCCTGAAACCAATATTACCCTATATGTTAACTAACTAGAATTTAAATAAAAACTTGAAAAAGAAAAAAATAATAAGAAAAAATGTATTATGTTTTCCAAAAGAGAGAAGAGGGGAGCAGTTTTAGAGATTGCTATTTGGCCTTTGCACTAAGGTTATCCTTGACCCTAAAGCCAAGGGATCCACTGTGGGAGTTACGCTGACCATAGGCTATGTTTATCCCAATTATATTTCGAAAGTGGTGAAAAGACAAAACTGGTGGGTTTGAGGACCCACCGTGAGCTGAACCTGGGCCAGGATTTAATTTATTAACTGGCCCGTCTAACGAAAAGGTCATATTACTACATTAGGTGTGTAGCCACTCCAGCCATGTGTCAAGAAACTCTAAAAAAGTTTATATAGGAGTCTCCAGATCAGAGGAGGCTCCTGAATTTTCTTCCTCCCACCGACACACCAAATGTACATTTACACAGAGGGTAATTCCTTCTGAAGGAAATTGAGAAACAAGCTGAGCGACTCCTACGCATCAGGCAACTGAGAAAACACCCACACTGAAACGGATGGAAAAGGATGAGACACACTGTCACTGTAAAGTCCACCCCGTGGCACAGCAGCGTACAGTCAAGAGGGAACTCCATCTTCATGAGGAGTGAGGGGTTTGGACTGCACATATCGGACTCCAAATTTTAAGGCTCCCACCCAAAGGATGGGCCCCTAAAACAGCCAGCTTTGAACGCCAAAGCAGCTTGCATTCACAAGTTTCACTGGAATATAGTAAACAAAGAAGAAGTTCTTAATGGGTGCACTAGGACTTGCATTAACTGTCCTTCCAGGGAGGGAGCAGGCAAAGACACCCTCCCCCAGTCTCTCCCTGGAAGGGGTTTGAGTGCATGTCTTATAAGCTGCTGCATGAGGGCTCAACTTCTAATTAACACACATCTGGATGCTGACTGCAGTCCTCTCTAGAGCTCCAAAGAGCAGATGGGCATTTTCCCTGCCTTCTCTCTTTTGTCTCCAACAATAAATCCAAGTTGCCACTATCTCCCAGGAAGGAGCTTATCCACCTATCTAGCACCCTAACTTGCCATCCAAGGAACAGGTCGCCAAATCACTTAGCTCTGATAGCCAGTAGGGTGTGTGTCCTTGAGTCCCAGAGGACTATAGCATACATAAATGCAGTTTTTAAATGGGCATCAGACTCAGTGCAGAGGGAATAGACAAAAATGCTCATTTCTCGTTTCTTTCTAGAAGGGCTTAACTGCATATTTTACCAGCTGCTACCTGGGGGTCCATCTTCTAATCAGCCTGCATCTGAGTGATGACTGCAATCTTCTTTTTTGGGACACTGATGGATCTTGGCATACGCTCAACTCCTGAGAGCCACTAGAGCAAAGATGCAGCTTAGATAATCACAAAGTTTGGAGAGGCAAACAGGAGCCTGGGACAGTCTGACTGATGAGATACATCTCCTACATGAGACCACTCTGTCGTGATTCGAGGAGGTGGGTGTTTCATCTAATGTGGAAAAATCAACACAACAACCATAAGAAAATGAGGAAACAGGAGAATATGTTCTGAACAAAATAACAAGATAATTCTCCAGAAACTGATCTTAATGAAATGAAGATAAGTGATTTATCTGATAGATATTTCAAAATATCAGTAATGAAGAAGTTCGCTGAGGTCAGGAGAGCAATGCATGAACAAAGTGAATATTTCAGCAGAGATAGAAAATATAAGGACCAAGCATGTCATAGAGCTGAAGAATACAGCCAAACTGGAAAATCAATAGAGGGATTCAACAGAAGACTAGATCAAGTGAAATAAGGAATCAGAGAACTTGAAGACAGGGCAATGGAAGTCCTTCAGTCAGAAGAGAAAAAGAGAGGAATGGAAGAACAAGGACAAAGGACTCCCGGGACACCATCAAGAGGACCACTGTATGCATTAGGGTAGTTCCACAGGAAAAAAAGAGAAGGAGAAAGAGTCAAATAGCATTTTCAAGGAAACAAGGGCAAAAAAATTCCCTAATGTTGGGAAAGAAACACACATCCAGATCTAGGAAGCCCAACGAATACCAAATAAGATGACAAAGAGGTCCACTCCAGGACACTTTATAATTAAATTATTAGAAGTTAAAGACAGGGGGTACCTGGATGACTTAGTTGGTTGAGCATCTGATCATGAGATCAAGCCCTGTGTTGGGCTCCATGCTGGGCACGGAGTCTACTTAAAAAATCACTACATCCAAAACTAATGTATGATGACTAACATAATAAAATAAAATAAAATAAAAAATAAAAGAATCCACTGTTTTAAAAAGAGGAAGTTAAAGACAGAATTTTTAAAAGCAACAGGAAGAGCAACTTGTACATACAAGGGAACTCCCATAAGACTATTAGAAAAAATTTTAGCAGAAACCGTGCAAGCCAGGAAGAAGTGATATATTCAAAGTGCTGGAAAACAAACAAACAAACAAACAAACAAACAACTTGGCCAACCAAGAATACTTTACCTGGCAGAGTTGCTTTTCAGAATTGCAGAATTGAATAAGAGATAAATGTTTTCCCAAAATATAAAAGGAACTCATACTGCTCGATAGCACAAAATAATAATCTAATTAGAATGTGCAAAGGACCTGCATAGACATTTTTGCAAAGAAGAAGATTACAAATATTTCACAGGTACATGAAACGGTGCCCAGCATCACTAATCATTAGAGAATTGCACAATAAAAGGTATCCACCTGTTAGGATGCCTGTTATCAAAAAGACAAGAGATAACAGATGTTAGCAAGAATGTGGAGAAAAGATAAAATTTGTACACTGTTAGTGGGAATGTAAACTGGTTTAGTCACTGTAGAGATTACTTAAGAAATTAAAATAGAACTACCATATGATACAGTATATCCATATGATACAGTATACCATTTTGGGTATATAGCCAAAGAAAATGAAATTACTACCTTAAGATAGCTGCACTCTTACGTTCGTTGTAGCATTATTCACAATAGCCAAGGTATGGAAATAATCTAAGTGTTCACTGACAGATGAATGGATAAAGAAAATGTGATCGGTCAGTCGGTCTGTCTGTCTGTCTGTCTATCTGTCTATCCAGTGAAAAAAGGAAATTCTGTCCTTTGCAAAACCATGGGTGAACTTAAGTGGAGTAAGCCAGACAGAGACAGACAAACATTGTATGGTTTTACCTGTGATAGAATCTAAAAGCAAACAAAACAAAGTTAAACTCAAGCAGAGAGTAGCGTGGTGGTTATCTGGGACTTGGGGGTAGAGGAAGTAATATGGAAAGGCTGATAAAAAGATACAAACTTTCAGTTGTGAGACGAATGAGATCTGAGGATCTCATGTACAACATGGTGACTGTAGTTGAAAAAACTGTATTGTGTACTTGAAGTTTACTAAAGTAGTAGAACTTAAGTGTTCTCACATACAAAAAGGTGTATATATGAGGTGATGGACATATTAGTTAACTCAGTGGTGAGAATTCTTTCACAGTATATACATATATCAAATCTTTATGTATATTTATTTACAGTTTCTACCAAAAAAACCTTGTTTTTGATTCACATATAATTAACATACAGTGCTCTATTAGTTTCAGGTATACAATATGATTCAACAATTGTAAACATTTTTCAGTACTCATCAAAATAAGTGTTTCTTAATTCCCTTCATCTGTTTCACCCATCCCCCATCCACCTCCTTTCTGACAACCACCATTTTGTTCTCCATATTTAAGAGTCTGGGGTTTTATTGTTTTTTTGTCACTTATTTTCTTTGTTCATTTGTTTTATTTCTTAAATCCCACATATGAGTGAAATCATGTGGTATTTGTCTTTCTCTGACTGACTTATTTCACTTAGCATTATACCCCCAGGTCCATCCATGTTGTTAAAAATGGCAAGATTCCATTCTTTTTTATGGCTGAGTAATATTCCATTGTGTGTATAGGTTTGTATGTATACCACATCTTTATCCACTCATCTATCAGTGGATATTTGAGTTGCCCCCATATTTTGGCTATGGTAAATAAGGCTGCAATAAACACAAGAGTGCATATATCTTTTCAAATTAGTGTTTTTGTTTTCTTTGGTTAAATACCCAGTAGTGACATTACTGGAGCATATGGTTTTTCCATTTTTAATTTTTTGAGGAATCTCCATACTGTTTTCCACAGTGGCTGCACCATTTCCATTCCTACAAACAGTACCTGAAGGTTTCATTTTTTTTTTCACGTCATCATTAACATTTGCTATTTCTTGTGTTTTTTATTTTAACCAAGCTGACTGGTGTAAAGTGATATCTCACTGTGGTTTTAATTTGTGTTTTCCTTATGATAAGTGATGTTGAGCATCTTTTCATGTGTCTGTTGGCCATCTGTATATCTTCTTTGGAAAAATGTATATTCAGGTCTTCTGCTAATTTTTAATAATTATTTTTTGGTTTTGAGCTGTATCAGTACTTTATATATTTGGAATATTAACCCCTTATTGGATATATCATTTGCAAATATATTGCAAATATATCCCATTCAGTAGATTGACATTTTGTTTTGTTGATAGTTTCCTTTGCTGTACAAAAGATTTTGTTTTGGTGTAGTCCCAATAGTTTAAATCTACTTTTGTTTCCCCTTGTCTCAGAAGACATATCTAGAAAAATGTTCCCACAGCTGATGTCAAAGAGATTACTGCCTGTGTTTTCTTGTAGGAATTTTATGGTTTCAGGTCTTACATTTAGGTCTTTAATCCATTTTGAGTTATTTTTGTGGGTGGTGTAAGAAAGTGGCCCAGTTTCATTCTTTTGCATGTAGCCGTCCAGTTTCCTCCACACCATTTGTTCAAGAGTCTGTCTTTTTCTCCATTGTGTATTCTTGTCTCCTTTGTCATAGACTAATTTCCCATAAGTTGTGAGGGTTTATTTCTCGGCTCTCTATTCTTTTCTCTTGATCTATGTGTCTATTTTAGTGTCATTGCAGTACTATTTTGATTACTACAGCTTTGTAGTATATCTTGATATCTGGAATTATGATACCTCCAGCTTTGTCCTTTCCCAAGGTTATTTTGGCCGTTCAGGGTCTTCTGTGGTTCCACACAGATTTTAAGATTATTTGTTCTAGTTCTGTGAAAAAAAATGTTGTTGGTATTTTGATAGGGATTGCATTAAATCTGTAGATTGTTTTGGGTAGTATGGACATTTTAACAATATCAATTCTTCCAATCCATGAGCATGGAATATGTTTCCATCTGTTTGTGTCATCTTTGATTTCTTTCATCACTGTTTTATACTTTTCACAGTACAGTTATTTCCCATCTTTGGTTAAGTTTGTTCCTAGGTATTTTCTTCTTTTGGTACAAGTGTAAATGGAATTGTTTTCTTAATTTTTCTTTCTGCTACTTCATTATTAGAGTATAGAAATGCAATAGATTACTGTGTATTAAATTGTACCCTGTGACTTTACTGAATTCATGTATCAATTCTAGTCATTTTTTGGTGTAGTCTTTGAGGTTTTCTATATATACTATCATGTAATCTACAAATAGTGACAATTCTACTTCTTCCTTACCAGTTGGATGGCTTTTATCTCTCTCTCTCTCTCTGTCTGATTGCTGTGGCCAGGACTTCTTAAAGTAGTGAGAGTAGACATCCTTGTCTTGTTCCTGATCTTAGAGGAAAGGCCCTCAGTTTTTCACCATTGGGTATGATGTTAACTGTGGATTTTTCATATATGGCTTTCATTATGTTGAGGTATGTTCCCTCTAACCCCGCTTTGTTGAGAGTTTTTATGATGAATAGATGCTCATATGGTTTTTATCTCTTGTCTTGTTAATTTAATGTATCATATGGATTGGTTTGTAAATATTGAGCCACCTTTGCTTCCTTGGAATAAATCCCACTTAATCATGGTGAATGGGTTTTTTAATGTATTGTTGAATTGTTTGCTAATATTCTGTTGAGGATTTTAATATGTATGTTAATCAAAGATACTGGCCTGCAGTTTTCTTTTTCTTTTCTTTCTTTCTTTCTTTCTTTTTTTTTTTTGTAGTGCCTTTATTTGGTTTTAGTATCAGGGTAATGCTGACCTCATAAAATGAGTTTGGAAGCTTTTTTCCTTTTCTATTCTTTGAAATATTTTGAGAAGAATAGGTATTAACTCTTCTTTTAATGTTTGGTAGAATTCACTTGTGAAGCCATCTGGCCTTGGACTTTTTTGAGGGGGGGTTTGATTACTGATTCAATTTCTATGCTACTAATAAGTCTGTTCAAATTTTCTATTTCTTCCTGATTCTGTTTTGGAAAGTTCTATGTTTCTAGGAATTTATCCATTTCTTATAGGTTGTCCAATTTCTCAGCATACAATTTTTCATAATATTCTCTTATAATCCTTTGTATTTCTGGGATGTCAGTTATTTCTCTACTTCATTTATGATTTTATTTATTTGAGTCTTCTTTTTTTTCTTGGTGAGTCTGGTTAACAGTTTATAAGTTTTGTTTAATTTTTAAAAACACATGCTCCTGATTTCATTGATATTTTGTATTGTTTTTTCAGTCTGTAATTTATTTCTGTTCTAATCTTTATTTTTTCCTTCCCTTTACTGGCTTTTGGCTTTGTTTGTTCTTCTTTTTCTAGCTCCTCTAGGTGTAAAGTTAGGTGATTTGAAAATTTTCTTGCTTCTTGAGGTCGGCATGAATTGCCATAATCTTCCCTCTTAGAACAACTTTTGCTGCATCCCAAAGATTTTGGACTATTGTGTTTTCATTTTCATTTGTCTCCATATAATTTTTTATTTCCTCTTTGGTTTCTTGGTTGACCCGTTCATTGGGGAGTGTTATTTAGTCTCCTTGTATTTGTGTTGTTTTCAGAGTTTTTCTTGCATTTGATTTATATCATTGTGGTAGGAAAAGATGCATGATATGATTTTAGTCTTTTTTAATTTCTTGAGACTTGTTTTGTGGCCTAACATGTGATCTATTCTGGAGAATGTTCAATGTGCACTTGAAAAGAATGTGTATTCTTATGGTTTCAGATGGACTGGTCTGAATATATCTGTTAGGTCCATCTGGTCCAATGTATTATTCAAAGCCATTGTTTCCTTGTTTATTTTCTGTTTGGATGATCTATCCATTGATATAAGATGGGTGTTAAAGTCCCCTACTATTAGTGCATTACTGTCCATTTTTTCCTTTTTGTCTGTTAATAGTTGCTTTATGTATTTAGGTGCTCCCATGTTGAATGTATAAATATTTACAATTGTATTTCCTTGTTAGATTGTTCCATTTATCATTATGTAGTGTCCTTCTTTGTCTCTTATTACAGTCTTTGTTTTAAAGTGTACTTTGTTCAATATAGGTATTGCTACCCCATGTTTCTCTTCACTTCCATTTGCATTCTATTCCTTCACTTTCAATCTGCATGTGTCTTTAGGTCTAAAGTGAGTCTCCTATAGGCAGTATATAGATGGATCTTGTTTTGTTTTTGTTTTGTTTTGTTTTATCCATTCCATCATCCTGTGCCTGTTGATTGGAACATTTAGCCTATGTACCTTCAAACTAGTTTTTAATAGGTATGTATTAACTACCATTTTTTTTTTTTACTTGTTTTACAGGGATGCCTGACTGGCTCAGGTGGAAGAGCATAGGACTCTTGATGTTGAGGTCATGGGGTCAAGCACCATGTTGGGTGTAGAGATAACTAAAAATAAACAAACTTAAAAAAATCATTCTCTGGAGGTCAGGCCCCCTGCTTACAATTCTTACATTGCTGCTCATTACAGCAGTCACATCCATTTGTCTTCCAACTGAACTTACTGCCACCTGGATTCTGTTGTTTTGAGGTCCTGTCATATCCATGGTTCTCAGTGAGCCTAGTTCTGTAATGACTACACCTACAAACAGCTCTGTAGACAAGAGCACCACTGAACATTTTAGTGGTACTGATGCCCTCTCACAAGATCATTGCTTATGGCCTTGGCTACTGGTGTGTCCACTGTCTTTCTTGTGCAGCATTATCTTATGTTGGATTTTCTGGCCTTATATAGTATAGCTACTCCAGCACACCCACTTCTTAATTCTTTTATTTTTTTCTTTCAACTATAGGAATTCTGACATTTGAACCTCACTCAGTGTGGGTCATCACTTTTTTCAGGTTTCTAGGAGTCATCCTTGCAGCAAGTTCACATCACCTCCTGGGGTCTTTGCTAGGGTATTAAATCCTGTTTCTCGGGAGAGTACTCCCACAATGTTAAACTCTCCCTCATCCAATTTGATGTTCTTGCCCTCTTAATCAAATACCGTAATTAGCACCATACCTTTTAGCCCCTGCCATACCTAACTTTCACAGCTTCTTTGGTATATAGATAGTCCCTTTCATCCCTTATTAGGCCCAGAATGTCCCAGCTAGGTTTTGCCGTGACTTAAGTTGAGTCCAGAGGAGGAGGTAGAGGCAGATCCTGGGTGGGAGTCATGTCATCTTGCAGGAGAGAGAGCTCTTCATGGTCTTCAAGCCAGGAGGTAGTATTAGCTGTTAGTAGGGAGTATTAGTCCACTAGTGAGAGTTCAGAGCATTCAGAGAAGCCTAAGGAGTCACGATTATCAGGGACACCAACCCAGATGTTTCCATCCTAAGTGTCAGGGTCCCAGATTTTTGCAGGACCCTGACTGCGAAATAGCAGACTTGCCTTTTCTCAGAATTTAATCTTCTTTGGAGGTTGGTGGTATAGATTGAATGTTTATGTCCTTTCAAAATTTATATATTGAAACCAAATCCCCAGTTTGATTGTATTTGGAAGTGGGGCCTTTGAGAGGTAATGAAGCTTTCATAGGTGCCATTAGTGCCCTTATAAGAGAGGCCCCAGAGAGCTCCCTTGCCCTCTTCTGCCATGTGAAGCCACAGGGCAAAGGTGGCAGTCCGTGAATCAAGAAGCAGACACAAAATCTACCTGTGACTTGACCTTGGACTTTCCAGCCTCCAGAATGTGAGAAATAAATGCTTGTTGTTTATATGCCACACAGTCTCTGTTATTTTTGTTAAAGCAGCCTAGATAACTAAGATATTTGGCTGCTCTTATGATGAAGTTCTGATCCTGGACCTAAGCTTTCCCTGCACATCAGTGCATGAGAGGAGAGTGTCTTCATAGTTTACCCTTTTCATATTTGGCTTTCCATTGCCTGTTAATTGCTCTCAGACTTTTATTATCTTTTCTAGAATGTCACTCAAGCTTAGAATAACCTCTGGAATTTATTGTCTTCATGATTACTCTCCCCCATAGTTTTCACAACCTCTGGTATATTGTACCACTCAATGCACTCCATTCAGCCTGTATACCATTCCAGTTCACGTCTGGTGTCCATTTTAACAAGTGGATACTCGCCTTGTACCAGATACTCAGTTCTTCACCAGTGGCGATTAGGTCTTCACTGACAACCAGGCAGTGAGTGTGTGATTCATCTCCAAAACCCGTTCTTGCCAGGTTCTTTTTCCAGTCATTCCTGGTCATGATGGACCCAAGTTGGGTTTCCAGGAATCTCTGAGACAATTTGGGAATTGGGAAACTACAGCAGGAATCACACCTCTGGAAGAGAGGGGAAGGGAACACAACTAGGTAGAGGAGGTGCAAGGTGCAATGTTGCCAAACCTGCAGGACCTGCTGCAGCTAAAATGGCACATGAGAGCTATACAGAGTTCAACTAGAAAGACTGGGCTCTTCACATCAGTCAGTTATTGGATATGATCACCACCCTGGCAAGGGCCATGTTTTGGGGCAAGAAGGCTTTGCAGCTGAAGTAGTCCCTGAAGGGGCAATTGGCTAGAGGCTTTATGCTGACACCACTATCTGCAGCTCAGACAGCAAATCCTCTAGTGAGGGGAGATCTGGGCAGCAACCCCAGCATTCACCACAGAAAATATTATAGCCCTTACTCCGCCCCCCCTCACCATCCTTCATCTTACTTCCCAGGTTCATTGCTAACTCATTCTCTCTTGCCGCTCTCCGTCTCTGCCATCTTGGTTTCTCATCTATTAAATGGGAGTGACAATCCATCCCTTCCTTGCCTCTTTCCCATGATTGTTACAGGGTTCAAAAGGGATAACGGATAGGAAAAGGCTTTGTAAACTACAAACTACTTTACAAATGTTCTTTAAGTATTATCATTACAAACTTTCAAGATTATTCAATATCGGTAAAAACAAACAAAAGCATGGTCTCTGTTTCTGCATTAATCTTCTATTAAAACTACCTAATTTCTTTGGTTGATAGTTAATATGTTTTTGTTTGTTTGTTTTTTGTTTGAGAGAGAGAGAGAGAGACAGCACGGGGGTCTGGGGCAGGGGCAGAGGGAGAAAGACTCTCAAGCACACCCCCCGCTGAGTGTGGAGCCTGACTCGGGGCTCAGTCTCACAATCCTGAGATCATAACCTGATCATGACCTGAGCTAAAACCAAGAGTTGGACTCTCAACTGACTCAGCCACCCTGGCACCCCTGATAGTTAATGTTTTTAACCCTTAGGGATTCTGTTACTCCTAAACATGTTGATCAAAGATACCAGATTTTTTAAAAGCTATTTTGAGTATAAGAAAACTATGTTTATACTTTACCTTGGACACCAAACCCTCAGTAACTGATAGTTGGTGATGACAATGAGGGGGCACATGTGGAGTGAAGGAAGGGACTGCTATTTACGGAGTTATTTCTATTTGCCAAATACCATGTGAGGTGCTTCCCATGTTGCCTTTTCGACATCAACCTCAAGAAGTTGGGAGTGGGGTCTTCTAAACTCTAGGTCAAACAGCAGGCTCTTTATTTTCATTTTTGGATGCTCTGCTGCGTCCTTTAAGAGACAAGAAGACCCACAAATCCTGTCATGCCATTCCTGATGTACAGATTTTGAAGTCAGTGCTCGCTTCATTTCTTGGAAAAATGTAGGTACGTCTGCAGAGCATAAATCTGTAAAAACACAAAATTAATACATCATATCCATCTTCAAAGTATCCACATTTGGGAATTGGGAAACTACAGCAAGTATTTTTCCTGCAACAAATCAGAGACTAAGCCAGACACTGAAGCCCCAGAATGCACCTGTGTTCAGCAGTTCTATCTGGGGAGTAACCCGGCATGATCTACTGCACTGGCTCTTTCAAAGAGAAGCCTCAGAAGGGAGGAGAAGAATGTCTGAGGGTTTGTCTGGGGAAAAATAAAAGAAATAATTGTTCTAAAAAAAGGAGAAATTGGTATTTCACTGGCAGCCCAAGTTGCTCAGGAGCACTTTAAACTTCTGTAGCTGGTATCCTTCATCTGAAAATCACCAACTTGTTTAAAAATTCCTCATCTGGGGATTCAGCTGCCTGCAGTCACACAACCTGAAACCGAGTGTGTCTAGATACTCATATGTCCTCAGCAGGGGGCCCTGGGGTCCTCGGGTGTGCTCTGTCCAGAATTCCTCCTACCAACATATGTATGGGAAGCAGTCGAACAAGAAACTCATTTTCAACACAACTTATCAGCGATTGAGTAAAAGGAGTCGCGTGGAAGTGAGGTTGTGCTGTTGTGATTTCATTGAGCCCCAGGGCATATGGTAATGGGGCGGGGGAGGGTGCTGCCCCCAGACAAAGCACAGTGCCATACTCTACACTGTCCCTGATTCTGTTTCCCTTAACACAGAGGTAAAATGATCCTGTCTGAAAACCATGCAAGTGGCATAGTGCATAGAGCTTTGGGGTGTGTGTGTGTCTGTGGGTAATGTGTCTAAAGCCTTCCTTCCAAATTGAGTTTGGTTTAATGTCTTTGTGTCTGCACCTACAGTATTTAATTTCTCTCTCCTCTTATTTACTCTTCGTAATTGTACTCTTTCTCTGGTAAAGCGTCTTGGCATAGTTGCAGGGATGAATGGCATTGTGGAAAATAAAGCTGAGTTATCTGTAGTAATAATAATAAAGCAGCTCAGAGAGAGGCTTAGCAGCACCTGGCATGGTAGGGGGTTGGGTGGCAGGCAGTGTGTACTGGAAGTCAGGGACCTGAGGACTCCTCCTCATCCTACCATGATACCAGTCGGTGGCTTTAGCCAAGTCATTTGTCCCCCTTGAGTCCCTATTTCTTCATTGGCAAGATAAACGGATTGCAGGTGGTCTGTGAGCTTGCTTTCTGCCTCAGCAGATTCTCATCGGCATCATTTTGCAGAAGTCTTTGATTCCCCCCTCAAATGTTTGCTTAAATAATGATTCCAGATTTCTAGCCTGGTGACCAGGTGAAGGGTAGGAATACTTTCAGCTGTATGTGATACAAAGTAGCAGTGATTTAAGGCTTGATGAGATTTGTTGTGATGAAACATGGAGCAGGTGGTTTGGGAAGGTAAGATTTGCTTTTTGGATCCATGTTACCATCATTATCCAAAGCACTTTCTTCACGTTTGAAGCTATAGTTGGGTGGTGTCTATCTCGTGAATTGACTCCTGTGTTATTATTATTATTATTATTATTATTATTATTATTATTATTATATTACTTTAACTTGGTTTTGTCTCTTATCTGTACCTAGCTCTGTCTACTTTTGCCTTAGAAAATAATTGCTTTGATATTGGTTGAGTTACACCAGCTTCATGGTAAATCTTATTATGAATCTTTCTATATATTTATATTTAAGGCTTACAGCTGGGTTTTATGGCACATGGCTGGGTTTTAGCTATTTTATTCACCTGGCAGTATTAATCTCTTACATGTAGTATTTAGCTAATTGAAAGGATGTAACTACTGGTAGATTTAAATTTTAGCTACTTCTTACTATTATTTTTTCTTTCTGATTAATCTGTTTTATGCTTCTATTCCTCTCTTGGTTTCTTTTAGAATAATCAAGTATTTTTAATATTGGATTTTTCCTCTTCTAACTGGTTAGTTATATAGTTTTTTAGAGATTACAACATTTGTCATTGACCAATTATTGTCTAAAACAAGTTATTACCTCTTCTGGCTATTATGTTAAATACTACGATTTACCCCTCTGCCTTTTGTATTATTGCCATGTATTTGATTTCCTTTTAAACCCCAGGAGATATTACTTCTTTTTTTTATAAAGTCAGTATTTATTTATACTCACCACATTCTACCCTTTCTGTTGCTCTTCGTTCCTACATCCCCTGTTTCCTTCTGGCTTCATTTTCCTTCTCCCTGCATAACTCACTTTGCTATTTCTTTTTAGAGCAGATTTACTGGTGGCGAATTATCTTAGTTTATGTTTGTCTTTAAGTGTCCTTGTTTCACTTTTAGTTTTGAAGGATAGAATTCTAGATTGTCAGTTCTTTCTTTCTTTCAGCATTTTAAAGATGTCATTCTGTTGCTTCTTGGATTTCATTGTTTCATTCGAGATGTAATCTTTAAGTTTTATTGTTGTTTTATTGAAGGTAATGTATCTTGTTTCCTGACTGTTTTTATGATCTTTCCCTTTATTTTTTTCTTCCTCTCCTGTACTTAGGTGTGGTTTAGGTTTATATTTATGTTGACCTGTCTTTTAGGTCGCTGATCCTGTCTTCTGCTTTGCCTCATCTGGTATTTAACCCCTATAATGATTCTTAACTTCAGATTTTGTATATTTTATAATTTCCATTTGTTTCTTTATTTAACAGACTCTATTCTCTGGTGAAATTGCAAGTCTTTTATCTGTCTTCTGCATCTTTTACCTTTTACGTTGACTAAATTAACTGTAATTCTATTAAAGTTCTTTTCAGCTAAGTATCGTGTCTAAACTATGCATGGCTCTGTTTTTAGTGGGTGTGCGTGCACACTTCTTGGTTTTCAGTCATGTGGTTCGAGCTTGCCTCAGGCCAAGTAGTCTCGCATTGAATACCAAACACTGTGTATTAAAATGTATGTAAGTCCCAGATTATTTTATCTTCCTCCAGAAGAGAGAGACTCGTCTCGCTGCCAGGCAGAGAGAATGGTAACTGATATCCTTCCTTAATCCAATAAGGACCGAATCAAGGCTAGTATCCCTAGTGAGGCCCAGTCTCCTTCTAGCTCACCCTAGCCCTTCATGGTTTTCAACCAAGGGCCTGGTGTGTTCTTTAAGACCCTTCCTTTTGGTGGGCACTGAATTCCAATATTTCTTTCATGAAACTCTTGACTGCTTTACTCTGCTTAGTTTTCTCACCCTCTCTGCATCAGCCCTGGAATTCAGCAAATGTCCTTAAGGGAAAAGTAGCTGCATGCTGAAGTTCGTCTTCCCCAGTCTCAGCTCAGACCTCTGCCAGTTTCTCTGTTCACTAGCAGCAGTTGGTACAAATCCGGAATCTAAACCTCTTGGCCAAGCTCAGAATCACTAAATGCCCTCAGAGTACCCATGGCAGTAGAATTCAGCTTACCTCTCTGAGGTCTTCCCCTTTGCAGAGTTTTAGCCTCTACAGTTCTCATAAGCCTCACTAGGCATCCAGCACCTTTAGCCAGATGATTGTTGTATTTTCTCTGCAATTTTTAGCTGTCACCAGTAGGATCATGATCTGACACAAGCTGCTCCAACCATTCAACGGAGGAAGTCCTTGCAGTCCCTTTACATCCTTCTGTCAGGCTTACACTGAGGACTTCTCACCCTTGTGCTTTTTGTCTCCCGTTTGCAAGCTGACATACTACTTACACTGGTCATCTTGCACTCGAGGATGAGATGGCTAAAAAAGAATCCTCCCTTTGTATTAAGAAAAATCACACTCAGAAGCCTTCGAGCATGCTTTTCCAAGTACCTCAAATACAATAACAGGTCACGTGTTCACTTTGGTTTTGAGGGCATCTAGAAAAGTGAGTACTCTGCAAAGGGAAGAGAAACTGCCATTATTGGTTTATACCAGTACTGGTTTATTTTCTGGGAAAGGCACTTGCCCATCTCTTGCAAATCAGCTTTCTATTATGAAAGAAGAAGGGTGGCATTGAATGGCCTTTAGGTAAAAAATCACATCCTATTTCACTGTGGTTAAAAGAGATGGGAATATAGACAAAGGAACATAGTGCGTGGTCAGAGTCCTGCCCCTTGAATTAAAGATACTCATTTTGGGTGCTCTTGGGTGGCTCATATGGTTAAGCGTCTGCCTTCGTCTCAGGTTATGTTCCCAGGGTCCTGGGATCAAGCCCTACGTCGGGCTTCTGGCTCAGCGGGGAGCCTGCTTCTCCCTCTCCCTCTGCCTCTCCCCCTGCTCATGCTCTCTCTCTCTGTGTCTCTGTGTCTCAAGTGAATAAATAAAATCTTAAAAAAAAAAAGATACTCATTTTGGATTGGGTGAGTGGAGAGCTAAAGATAAGTGTGCGAAACTGGTTCTTCTCTTTCCCTTATTGAGTTACATGTCTGCTTGTGTGCCCTACAAGATACAGTAAGGGTCACTGTGTCCCATCATCTTCGTGGTTAACAGGTCGTCATACAGAATGGATTCAGCTGCTCTTTGTTGATTTGAAAAAAACTTGAAAGATTGGAAAGGATTTGGGCTTTTCTGGAGAAAAGTGCAACAGTTAAAGTAACAGCATGAACGGGTATGTGTGTGTATGTGTGTGCACTAGGAGTGAGCAGTTGTGAGTGTAGAGTGTGTGGGGGCTGGACACTGTGCAACGACCTAGCTCTGACAGAAAGTCCCTGTTAGTGATAAATGAGGACCTACCTGCCAGGGTTGAGCTTTTAAGAGCTTTTATACAAATAGGGTATGGAATGATAGGTATTTCACTGGGCAGAAAAGGAAACCAAAGGAATAAGAAAGGAGCCAGCCCAAGGTCACGGTATCTAAAGATAGAATCTGTTACATAGTCCAGACAGCAACGACATCTCTCCAATCTACCATTAAAATAAAATTCCTCCCAGTGAATTTTTGGGAGGTTTGAAAGACATTCTTTGACCTAGACACCAGATAAGTTATACACAGCTGAGCTCCACTTAATTGCATAATGAATGAATCAACTACTTTAAATCACTTTGCAAAATCCCTTCCACTATCACATTTCCTTCCTTGTTACCAATACCTGTTAAATGCAATCCTCGTAGAGAAATAATTCACTTTGTTGTATTAAAAAATGCCCAATTGGAGTCCTTTAAGTGTTGCAGTTCTCAATTATCTCAACCCAAATCCACTGTGAAGTGATAATTAGGGGCTAAAAGCTAAACCGATTACTGCAAAATTTTCTCCTGACAGCCATTTAATAGCTAATCAGGTGTTAAATCCCCAAATTATGCATTTCTCAGCAGCACACAGATCACAATAAATTTTAAAAGTTTGAAATTATCAACTTGTCTTTCACAACTTTGCCCCAACCCACCACAAGGAAAGAAATTACCAATTTAGAGGATTAAAAATCCTTGACAATGTATTCTGTTTCTCTATGTAGAATGTTTGTTTTGATTAATAATGACTCTTAAATCCAAATTCTGGCCATAGATCATGTCATAAGACCTGCTTTTGCCCAGGGAAAGATACCATGTATTCTTGGACTCCACATGTTAGGGTTGTCTGATTTGCATATAGATGGAACCTACCACCAGATGGGTGGAAGTCGTGGCTCTGGTATGTGCTCTAATGGTCTATCAGACCAACATGTAGAGCTTTACTGACTTTGAACACCCTGAGTTCTTAGATCTGTATGACACATACATGCTCTTGCTACAGGAGTATAAGCTGTCTTACTACTATGCTAACATTGCAGTGTTAAGTCTATGGCCAGAGATTCTGGATTTCACTCTGACAAGACCACTTACACCATAACCAGTCCACAGTGACCGCTGAGGCAACTACCCGAGAAAGAGTATATCGATACCCATATGGTGGTTAATGGACCATCACAGACACTCGTGTGGATCCTAAGGTCCGGTGGCCTTATATCCCTACCCTAATAAAATGGGGGTGGTGTGAATTAATAGAAAGGTATTTTTATTTAGATCCATGAGGTAGTTTATATGTAAAATAGTTTTTGTGTTAACCACATCTAAAAGATTATTAGTAATATACACAGTCTACTTGTGATCATTTTCCACGTTGTACATTAGAGCCAGCTGAGTGAAGGCAGCACATCTCACTCTAGGCCTGTGTTTTTTTGTTTTTTTTTCCCCTCAACCCAGTGAGATTTTGCTCCCCAGAGGACATTAGGCAATATCCGAACACATTTTGTTACCAAAACTGGAGGGAGGATGCTCCTGGCATCTGGTAAGTAGAGGCTAGGGATTCTGCTAAACATCGTGCTGTGCAAAGGACAGCCCCCCATCAACAAAGGAATAGTGGGCTCATCATGCCAATAGTGCCAAAGGTGAGAAATCCTATCCTCAGTCTTAGACCCCCATAACTCTGACCGTCCAAACACACCATATGTGTTTTCTCCAAGGCTGTTTGGACAGGTATGGGGGGTAGGAGGGCATGGGAATGATGTGCTATAGATCTTCTTTTGAGTCTCCATTCTATTCCCCATCTTTTAAAATAACATATAATGCTGTCTAGTTCCATCATGTTCTCCTATATGTTTCTGGGCTTTATTAACTGTCTTAATGATTTACCACAATGCCTCCTCACTGCCTAGGTACATTTTTAGTTTAATTACATATTTCCATATTCATTTAGCAAGTAATTGTCAAAAAGACTATTGTGTGCTATGTATGGGCCCTGACTTCATGGATCTTAATCAGACATTAGTGGTCAATACCAAGAAAGATGTGATAAAGATAAAAGTTAAGAAAACAGATGTATATACCAGATCACTTATGTTTGAGGATTTTTGTTGGGAATTATTTTATTTGGACTGAGACCATCTTGGGGGAATAAACGGAAAGAGTCCTATCAAAGGTTACAAACTGAACAATGACCAGTTGAAAGGAATGGCTTTAGAACTAGGACTGTTTACTCTGTGGAGGGCAAAGCCGAAGTGTGAAGCCATCAACTCATATTTCCCAATAATTCTCTTCTTTAATTTCTTTTCTGATCCAGACAGTATGTGCTCTCAATTTTGAAGTCAAATAGTAATCACTAATAAACAGTGTTTCCCTGACCATCGTCTCCATATCTTGACACATGATCACCAAAAATCATTCATATTTGCTTATTTTACCTGTTTCTTTTGGTATTTAGCATGATATTTCTAAATAAAATGCTTTTAAAACTTTTTTTTTGTTTTTTTTTTTTTTCCTTTAAACCCTAGCAGAAGGAGCCTCATACTTTACAGGGCTCTACATGTCACAAAGACTCAAGAGCAACCTGTTATAAAACACACAGTCCCCTCTATCACTGAGGATCTGAAACTCAGAAGCCACACAACACATACTATTGTTCTAATCAGTGTCAGTCGTGGCCTGCACGACTCAGGCCCTAGGGAAGCACTTCACAGTTCTTTCCCTGTGCCCCCAAATCAAAAAGCCTGACATGTGGTGAGTTGTGACACCCCTGATGCACAGACATCACTTCACAGTGTGGCAATGATTTGCGTGGCAAAAGCTTTTAGAAAAGAGAAAGGACCAATTAATTAACTTGCCAAGACCTTCCCCTCAGGTTCTTAAATAAAGAAGATTAATTTTTCAGGTATTCCTAAGGTCCATTTTCTCGTTTCCAGTTCATAGTTTCATAAGCAATCACAAATTAGCACAGTATCCACAACAATTGCAGTTGGCAACTAAGGATTATTTTGAATTATTAAATAATCTATTTTATTCTTCATCAAATTTCAGAAGCTTTTTCAAAAAATTAAGAGGCTTTTTTTTTAGAACAGTTGTAGATTTGCAGAAAAATTGAGCAGATAATATAGAGAATTCCATATAACCCCCTCTCCCTCACACATTTTCCTCTTATTAGCATCTTGTACTCATGTGTCCCATTTGTTATAATTAATAAGCCACTACTGATTTATTATTGTTAACTAAAGTCCATAATTTACATTAAATTTCATTGTGTTGTAAAGTCCTATGGGTTTTGAAATATGCAAATGTCATATCCACTATTAGAATACCAAACAGAATCATTTTCCTACCCTAAATATCTCCTGTTCTTCCCCATTTCATCTCTCCACCTGCCCCTCAGTCCCTGGCAACCATTGATCTTTTTTTTTTTTTTCTTTGACTCTACAGTTTTGCCTTTTGTAGAATGTTATATCGTTGGAATCACACAATATGTAGCGTTTCCAGTCTGGCTTCTTTGCTTAGATATGCACTTTGAGTCTCTTCTATCCCTTTTGTGGATTGATAGGTCTCTTTTCTTTTTTAATTTCCAAATACTATTCCATTGTATGCATACACAACAGTTTGTTTACTCATTTACTTATTGAAGGATATCTTGGTTGCTTCCAGTTTTTGGTGATTATAAATAAAACTGCTATACACATTCACAGGTTTTGTCTTTTCACACATTATTTATTTTTTTTTAAAGATTTTATTTATTTATTTGAGAGAAAGAGAATGAGAGATAGAGAGCACGAGAGGGAAGAGGGTCAGAGGGAGAAGCAGACTCCCTGCTGAACAGGGAGCCCGATGTGGGACTCGATCCTGGGACTCCAGGATCATGACCCGAGCCGAAGGCAGTCGCCCAACCAACTGAGCCACCCAGGCACCCCTTCACACATTATTTTCGTCAGATACTTTTCTGCCTCCTTTTGGAACACTCACTTCCATTAAGGATTCTGATTACATGCATGCTAGACAGCTTTTACTTCCCCACAAGCCTCTAAAGCTTTGTCCAGTTTTCTTCCGTTTTTTTTTATTTTCTCTGATCTTCAGATTGGATGATTTTATTGCTCTGTCTTCAAGTTTACTGATACATTCTTTTTGAATCACAAAAATGCCATTAAGATAATTTCACTCACCATAGAGAATTTTTTTTTGTTGAATTTATTTTTGTAAATTTTATTTTATTTTATTATGTTATGTTAGTCACCATAAGGTACATCATTAGTTTTTGATGTAGTGTTCCCTGATTCATTGTTAATTTTTAAAATTTCAGTTTTACTTTCAACTCTAGAATTTCTATTTAGTTCTTTTTTAGAGTTTCCATTGCTTATTTGAGACTTCCTTTTATTCACTAATTAATGCCATATTTTCTTTAAATATTTTGAACATACATTCTTTTCATCCTTTGGTATATTTGTAATGTCTACTAATTCTGTCCGTGGTTTAGCAGTCTTTTCTGCTAAATATGGTATCTGGCTCTACTTGTTGTCTATTTCTGTTGATTACTTTTTCCCTTGGATATGGATCACTATTTCCTGTTTCTCTGCATTCCTGGTGACTTTTGGTTGAGAACTGAACATTATGCTCCAGCAACTCTGTATTCTGTATCATTCTTCTGACAATTATTGGGTTTCTTGTTCTGATGTAACATGTAGTTATCTTATCTGGACTCAAACTGCAAAATCTGACTTCTCAGGCTGTATAACCACCTTATCCTTTTTTCATCTTCCAGCTGCTGTTTTTTAAACGTTAGAATTTCTTCTCTGTGCCTTCATATTTTGACAGTCAATAATTGGAGTAAATTTAAACCAAGATTTGGGATCATCCTCTCCATGGTTCGTTTGCTCTGTGGTTCCCCATAAATTTCCAGTTGCTTCTTCAGCTCCCAAGTTCTTTCCTCTAACATCTCAAGACAATAAGGCTTTCACTTTTTACCATGTGGATTGTGTGTAGTTAGGGAATGTGCTTAGTCAAAGACATAGGAAGTTTGCAAATCTCATGAGGAGCAGTATTATTTTTCAAGTGTAGGCCATCCTCTAGTTTCTGCCTGCTTCTTTGTTGAGCCCCCGGGGGTCTCCTGTGTAAATGTGTAGTTTAGCAGTTAGGCAGAAATTTGGATATCAGCATTTCTAATTCTCACTTCCAAAAATTGTTCTCTTAAATTTCCAACAACTCTGATGATCTGAATTCTGTTGTCTGCCACCTTGAGCTGACAAAGCTGCAATTTTATGTCACCAGAACTGGGATGGGAGTTTGGGGATATCTTTGGGCAACAAAGCTACATAATCACAGTTCTCACCCAGAACACTGGCAATCAAAATTTACTCCTCTCCAGTCTCTGCCTACCACTGTTCATTTTCCAGTGACTTAAAATTAAAGCTTTATTTATAATTCTATCCAGTTTTAAAAATTGTTGTCTGGGATGCCTGGATGGCTCAGTCGGTTAAGCATCTGCCTTCAGCTCAGATCATGATTCTGGGGTCCTGGGATCGAGTTCTGCATTGGGCTCCTGGCTCCCTCTCTCTCTACCTGCTGCTCCCCTGCTTGTGCTCTCTCTCTCTCTCTCTCTGACGAGTAAATAAATAAAATCTTTTTAAAAAATAAATGAAAAAAAAGATAAAAATTGTTGTCTGCTGGAGGTCAGCTTCTTCAAGCCAGTATCATGGGATATCATTCCCATGTTACATTAAAATTTTAATCTTTTTTTAGAGTTTAAAGACAAAAGCATGAAGATAATGATAAATCTATGTCAATAGGCACATATTCCATATAAATGTTACAAGTATGAAGATATAATTTGTGAAAAAAAAAAGCCATAAAGGGCTGGGGAGTGAAGTAATGAATACAGTTTTGATATGTGATTGAAATTGAAAGTTGTTATTAGTTTAAAATAAGTTGTTACAACTTAAGATGTTACAGGTAATCCCATGGTAACCACAAAGAAAACAGAATATATACAAAAGAAAATGAGAAGAGAATTAAAGCATGTTATTGCAAAAAAAAAAAAAAAAGAAATCAGCTAAATGTGAAGGAAGGAAGTAAGGGAAGAAATGAGGAACAAAAAAGCTGAAAGACATGTAGAAAACAATAAAATATTGATAATAAGTCTTTCCTTATCAGTAATTACTTTAAATGTAGATGGATTAAACTGCCTAATCAAAAGACTTAGATTGGCTTAATGACTTTTTAAAAAATCTAGTGATATTCTGTCTACACAGCAAGAGACTCACTTTAGTTCTAAAGACACACATAGGTTGAAAGTGACAGAGTGAAAACAGTCTGTGGGAATTGTAACCAAAAGAGAACAGCGGTGGTTCTACCAGTACCAGACAAAATAGACTTGGAAGTCAAAACTGTTACAAGAGACAAAAAAGGACCTTATATAGAATGATACAAGGGTAGAAGGGTAGAATCACCAAGAAGATTTTACAGTTATAAGTATATAGCGCTAAGCTTAAGAGCTACTAAATATATGAAGCAAACTGACAAAACTGAAGGGAGAAGTAGTTCTACAACAGTAGTCAGAGGTCTCAATTTTCTAATTTCAGTAAAGAATAGAACAACCATACAGAACATCAGGAAGAAAATGGAGGCCATCAGCAATACTATAAATCAATTGGACCTAAAAAACTTACTTCAGGACACTACTCAACAACACCAAAATATGCATTTTTCTTAAGTACACATGTGACATTTTATAGCATAGACCGTATGTTAAGTTACAAAATGTCTTAATAAAAAAATAGAAATCATACAAAGTATTTTTTTCTGGTCACAGTAGAATGAAAGTAGAAATTAATAACAGAAGGAAAAGTGGAAAATTCATAGATATATGGAAATTAAACAACATACTGTCAACCATTGGATCAAAGGAGAAGTAACAAAGGAAATTATAAAATATCTTAAGACAAATGAAACTGAAAACACAAAATACCAAAACTTGTGAGATGCAGAGAATAGTGTGCTAAGAAGGAAATTTATACCTGTAAATATTTACATTAAAAAAGAAGAAAAGTCTTGAATCAACTAGCTTTATACCTTAAGGAACTAGAGGAAGAACAAACTAAATCCAAAACAAACAGATAGAAGGAAATATTAAAGATGAGAGCAGAGATAAACAAAAAAGAGAATGGAAAAGGAGTAGAGGAAATCAAAGCCAAGAGTCATTTCTTCAAAAAGATCAAAATTTAAATATCTTTAGCTTGATTGGCTAAGAAAAAAAAGACTCAAATAACTGAAATCAGAAATGAAAGACATGACATTGCAACTAATAACCACAAAAGAGGGTTTCTAAGAGAACATTATGAACAATTGTACACCAACAAATTGGAAAACCTAGATGAAATGGATACAATGAATAAACTCCTAGCAACATATAACCTATCAAGATAGAATCATGAGGAAAAAAATCATAACAGATCTATAGCTAGTAAGGAGATTGAATCATTAATCAAAACCTCACAACAAAGAAAAGCCTAGGATCAGATGGCTTTACTGGTGAATTCTACCAAATATTTAAAGAGGAATTAACACTTGTCCTTCTCAAACTCTTCCAAAGTATTGAAGAGGAGTGAATACTTCCAAACTTATTCTATGAGGCCCGCATTACCCTGATACCAAAGTCCTACAAAGACACTGCAAGAAAAGAAAAATTAGAAACCAATATTCTTGATGAATATTAGTGGAAAAATCCTCAACAAAATACTAGCAAACTGAATTCAGCAGCACATTTAAAGGGTTACACACCATTAGCAAATGGGATTTATCCCTGGAATGGAAGGATGGTTTAACATATGAAAATCAATCATTGTAACACATCACGTTAACAAAATGATGGGAAAAGAAACAACACATGGTAAACTCAACGTAGAAAAAACATTTCACAAAATTCATTACCCTTTCATTTTAAGAACATTCAACGACCTAGGAATAGAAGGAAATTACCTCACCATAATAAAGGCCATATATGAAAAACCCACAGCTAACACTATACTCAATGCTGGAAGACTGAGGCTTTTTCTCTACTTACGTTGTCCTAGCCAGAGCAACTAAGCAAGAAAAAAGATAAATCTTCCAAAGTGGAAAGAAGAAGTAAAATTATCGCTGTTCACATATAACATAACTTTTTAAGTAAAAAACCCTCAAGATTTCACCAAAAAACAGACCAAATAATTCAGTGAGGTTGTAGAATACAAAATCACACAAAAATCAGTTGCATTTCTATACGCCAATAATAAACAATCCCAAAAGGGAATTAGGAATACAATTTCTTTTATAATAGCATCAAAAAGAAAAAAAAATACTTCTGAATAAACTTAACCATGGTGACAAAAGACTTGTACGTTGAAAACTGCAAGATATTGCTTGAGAAAAAGAAGACACACCTAAGTAGAAAGATCTCATATTTATGGACTGGAAGACTTAATATTGTTATGATGTCAATACTACCCAAAGTAATATACAGATCTAATGCAATCCCTGTCAAAATACTAATGGTGATTCTTGTAGAAATGGAAAATCCATCTTAACATTTATGTGGAACCTCAAGGGACCCTGCATAGCCAAAACAATCTTTAAAAATAACAAAATCGGGGGTCTCACATTTTCAGATTTTAAAACTTACTACAAGGTTATAGTAATCAAAACAATAGTATTGTACTGCATAAAGACAGATACCTAGACCGATGAAATAGCATAGGAAACCCAGGGTAGGGGGGACCTTGCCTATAGGGACAATAATTTGACAGGGGTGCCAAGACCATTCAATAGGAGAAAGGACATCCTTTTCAACAAATGGTGCTGGGAAAACTGGATCCACACGCAAAAGAATGAAATTTGTTCCTTACTTTATACCAAATGCCAAAATTAACTCAAAATAGATCAAAGACCTAAACATAGGAGCTAAGAATATATGAAACTCATAGAAGAAAAGCATAGGGTAAAAGATTCATGGCATTAGATTTAGTAATTTCTTGGATGTGATACCAAAAGCATAGGTGACAAAAGAAAAAAATAGATAAATTGGACTGCATTAAAATGGAAAACTGTGCATTAGGGGACACAGCCAACCAACAGAGTGAAAAGGCAATCTGTGGAGTGGGAGAAAAAATTTGCAAATCATTTATCTGATTAATTTGTAGATTATATACAGAACTTTTACAATTCAGTAACTTCAACAGCAAGAAACCCCCCCATAAAGCTAATTAAAACTGAGTAAAACACTTCAAAAGACATTTTTTCCAAAGATGATGTACAAGTGGCTGCAAGCATATGAAAAGATATTCAGTATCACTAATGATTAGAGTGATGCAGATCAAAACTACAATGTGATAGCACCCTACACTGAGAATGGCTACCATCAAAATCAGAGAATAGGTGTTGGTGAGGATGTAGAAAATTGGAACCCATGTGTACTGTCAGTAGGAATGTAAAGTGGGATGGCCACTATTGAAAAGTGTATGGTGGTTCCTCATAAAGTTAAAAATAGAATTAGTATATCATCCATCCAAATGTACTTCAAGTATATATCCCAAGAAATTGAAAACAGGATCTTAAAGAGATTCTTGTACATCCGTGTTCATGGCAGCATTATTTGAAATAGAAAAAAACTAGAAGAAATCAAATGTCCTTTAACTGATGAATGGGTACAGAGATGTGCTATATACATACAATGGAATATTACTTAGCCTTAAATGGGAAAAAAATTCTGACACCTGCTACAAATGAATGAATTCTGAGGATGGTATGCTAATGAAATATGCCAGTCATAAAAGATAAGTATTGTACTGTTCCACCTATATGCTGTATTTAGAGTAGTCAAATTCATAAAAACAGAAAGTAGAATGGTAGTTGCCAGAAGCTAGGGGGAGGGGCAAATGGGGAATTGTTTAATGAGTATAGAGTTTCAGTTTTCAAGATGAAGAATTTCTGGAAGAATATTGCATAACTGAGAATATACTTGCAGCTCCTGAACTGTAACACTTGAAAATAGTTATGTTTGTGGTAAGTGTTATGTTTTGTGTATTTTATCACAATTTTTAAAAAGATAATTTTTTTAATATATTCAAACATACTTTTTATTTTTGAGATATCCCTTCTATAATCAACCATTCTCCTGCTCTAGCATAGACAAGCCTCTCTTTGATCTATATCTATTGTCGAGATATCCTTTTATCATTATTCTTATTATTTCTCTGTCTTGAGGTTTTTTTAGATCTTCAGTTTCTGAACCCTATGCCTTTCTTTTATTTCAATGCACTGTGTGGTAGAACTTCTCTAGTTTCCTGAGAAGGGATATATGAAATGTGATTTTTGAGATCTGACATATCTGAATATGTCTTATTTTCCATTCTCATACTTGATCAATCATTTGGCTCCTTATGGAATTCTTGGTTGCAAGCCAGAATTTTGGAAACATTACTTTTTTCTTTTCTTCTTTCAGCAGGATGGTTGAAAATTCCACTGCCATTCTGATTGTTCATTTCTCTTTTGAGATTAAAAAAATATATTTCTGAAAGCTTTGAAGATTCTTTGTTTTTAGTTATGTTGGCCTCAAGTGTTGAAAATTCAGTCAGGTACCTTGGCATGTGTCCATTGTGATGCTCACTCATTGGACCCTTTGATTCTGCAATTTCATGTTCTTCAATTCTAAGAAAATTTCTTAAATTGCTTCTTTAGTAAATTTCATCATTTCCTATATTTTCACTTTCTGGAAATCTTACCACTCACATGTTATTACACTAATTCTCTTGTTTACTTATATTTTCTATTTCCCATCTCTTTGACTTTTTCCTTCCAATTTCTGGGAGATTTCCTCAAGTTTATATTCTTTTTTTTTTTAAAGATTTTATTTATTTATTTGAGAGAGAGAATGAGATAGAGAGAGAGAGAGCACGAGAGGGAAGAGGGTCAGAGGGAGAAGCAGACTCCCTGCTGAGCAGGGAGCCCGATGCGGGACTCGATCCCGGGACTCCAGGATCATGACCTGAGCCGAAGGCAGTCGCTTAACCAACTGAGCCACCCAGGCACCCTCAAGTTTATATTCTAAACGTTCTATTGGATTTCTTCCATTTCTGTTATTATATTTTAATCCCAACTTCCAAAATTTACTTATTTTTAAAAGATTTTTTGTTTTGGGGTGCCTGGGTGGCTCAGTCAGTTAATCATCTGCCTTAGGCACAGGTCATGATCCTGGGGTCCTGGGATCGAGTCCCCTGTCAGGCTCCCCACTGCAGGGACCCTGCTTCTCCCATTCCTCCCTGCTTGTGCTCTCTGTTGCTCTCTTTGTCTGTCTCTCTCAAATAAATAAAATCTTTAAAAAAAATTTTTTTTTTGTTTTATTCCTACTTTTGTACCTTCACTGTTCTGTCTTCTTTCAACAATCTGAGAGTAATAATTACATTTTTGGACTTTTTATTCATTTTGTCTGTTTCCTTCAAGTTCCCTCTGTTAAGTTTGTTTTGTTTCTGGTGGTGTCTGTCAGATGCTTTTCTCAAATGCCTAATGATCCTTGACTGGCCTTTCTTATTTAAGGGTAAGATACTAAATACCTAAATGGAAGCTATGTCTGCATAATGGGGCATATGGATTGGTGAACTCAATTTAGGGTTATCAGGCAGGAACCTAGCTTTTTTTTTAATGTTTTTTTTAAAGATTTATTTATTTGTTTTAGAGATAGTGTGTGTGGGCATGTGTAGGGGCAGAGGGAGAGGGACAGAGAGACTCCCTAAGCAGACACCCGAATGAGTGCGGAATCCAGGGAGGAGCTCAACCCCAGGACCCTGAGATCATGATCTGAGCAGAAATCAAGAGTCGATCACTTAACCGATCACTTAACCGAGCCACCCAAGCACCCCAGGAACCTCGCTGTTTTGCTGAGTGACCACCGAATATCAGAATCTCTTGCTCCATTCCATTTCTCTAAAAAAATCTCCATTCTCCTGTTTGGCCCAGTCTTTTGTGGAGCCAAGTTATGGGAGTTAAGAAAGGAAGAGGGCTAGTGGTGTCAAGTTTCACTTAATACTCCTTTTTTAACCTCTTGGCCTTACTGCTATATTTTGTTCTACCATTCATTACCAAGGTAAGAATCCCTTCCATTCCAGCCCATCCAAAGTGTTAACCTGGAGTCCTCCTCCAGGGTTAGGAAAGGGCAGTTCCCTAGGCTTGTGAGTTGGAGAGATCTTATGGTGCAACTGCTTCTTATATAGATTTTAAATGAATCCTCCTATTTTCAAACCCACCCGTACTCCCCAACTCTTAGCTTGTTCATGTTTCCAGTTCTTCAGTATTTCTGGATTTTGCAGTGCAATTCCTGGTTTCTAGGTCTCCAATACTGTAGGCATAGTCTTTAGTAATCTTTGGTCTTCTAATTCAGCCGCTCAAAGCTATCTGCTTTTTTGCTTGTACAAATTTTATAGTGATGTCTCTTAACTAGTTCTCCTTGATCTTTTTAAATGTCATTTTACTATGACTTGAGGTGCATTAAAAAAAAATAGTACAAGTAAACATTTGCTCATCTGTCATATTTTCACTAATTTCATTCATAAATCACTCTATCTTGGCCTGTCCCCAAGGATAGAATTGTCTATGCTGAATAGTGTTTTTGTTTTTATTATTGTTCATTCATGTTTTCAGCACTTTACTACATACCAGGCATTTTACCAGGCTGAAGGGGACATTCAGGTACATTGTAAGAATAGTCTATTCTTGAGAAACCTATTCCTGCCATTGTTGTGGGAAAATTGTTGCAGAAAATATGCAGCACATAAGTCCCTAGATAAGTTATTGTGCCTTCCAATGCTGATGAAACCTTTGCTTCTCTTAAAGAATAACTGTGTTTCTTCATTCTGTCAATATAAACAATTTACTGTGCCTCACTTTACACCTAGGCTTCCAGGAAGCTCACAGTCAAATGTGAGCTTTTAACTACCTACTTGTAAGTGATAGGCTTTTCATTTCATCTCCTCTTCTTGAATTTCTGTTCTTATACCTGCATTTATCTTGATTTTCAGGTCAAAAAGTTTGTATGAGTTTTTGTTTAAGGATGACTTATATCCTTTGTTCAATAAGATAGCATATGTCCTCCTACCTGCATACCTGCATATGTGGGGGAAAAAAACTGAGTTAATAATGATTAATTAAACACTTCTTGGTAAAGCACTTAAATAGAGTAGACTTTAATTGAGAAACTCAATTTCAAAGAAAATGACAAAATTTTTTCTTCCCTTTAAAGTGCCTTGTATTATTGCCAGGCAGATAGTGGGTCCTTTAAAATATTCCCTAAATGAATGGATCAGTAAAAGAATTTCTTAGAGATTGACTGATTATTGGAATGCTTCGTTACTGCACATAAAAGGATCCCTTTCATTGGCATAAATCAACTAACATTTATTGAGTGCCTTAATTTAATGTCATCTTAAATTTAAAAGACTTATTTCTACTGTTTGAAAAAGAAAAATAAACCTGATGATGTCTCAGTGGCCCTGCCAGCTGTAAGATTTGATGATTTCTGTGATTGTATAGTACTACTGGTTGTTTGGTTTTATATGTTAGAGCAAGTCCCTAAGCACATTACAAGTCAGTAACATCATTTAGACCTTCACCCAGATCAGTGCCTTTAGCTTATGCGGATTGGGTTTTTGTTGTTCTCCGATGTTTCAGAACCATATAAAACAAAAACAAAATCATTCTTGATTGAATGATGTGTGTTCTTAAAAGGTCTGGCTGTGTTTCTGGGTATTAGAATATATAGCCATTCTCTGCGAATCACAGCCATCAGTTCTCGCCAAGTTTTCTAGTCCAGATGCCTCACCCTTCGTAAAGAGAGCAAAATAAAATTTTGTGAGTGTGTGTGAGGTCAAGAGAGTTTCCACACTTAGTAAAATCTATAAACGCTTTGGTCTTCAAGAATATTTTAAACAGGCTGATGGATTCTGTTGTTTTGTTATTGTTGTTGTAAAACTTACTTGCCCTTCTGGTAGGCCCAGTCAGTATTAGCTGGTTCATGACACCTCCAAAGTATTTACACAATACAATGATTTATAATTGAGTTGGGTGGCTTACTTTTTCTCCAAGAGGAAAAGGTGGAAGAAACAAGTTTGACCAAGTAAATGTTAATATTCAGAATGTGATTTAGAGTGTGGGGCTCAGATTGGTTTTCCCATTACACTGAAGGATTACAGAGATGTGCAGAAACACCATTGGTTCATTATTAGTAATGCACACATGCCAGGACATACAGGCAGGTAGAAGGATTGAAAAGCTCTGGATTCCAGAGAGTTTATAGGCTTAAATCACAGAGACTTGACATCAGGCAAATGGAGTTTCTGAGGCTGAACAATAATTTGGAACCAAAGGTATTTGAGAATGCCAGTTATTAAGATAAATTCTTGTCTTAAGATTGCCATGGCAAAGCAACTCCTATAAATGTAGTTATCCCAGTGCTTGCCTTCCATATTTTGAGCTGTCTTTTCCTTTTTTTATTTGAAATAAGCATTTTGGCCAACATAGTTTTACGTTTTACCCACCCATGTGAGGATGGGGGAAATTTGTGATGGAGGTTCTTGGGAAAAAATATATCTCAAGTCTATTAAAAGACAGGTAAGACTCAACTTTGAACAGGATTATATCATTTATTCAAGGATTGGGGCCACTTACACTTCTCTCCTTGACAAGAAAAGGCAACTTGACCCTATCTCAACTTTCTTTACTCTTAGGTGAGGAAAAAAGAGATTTTGATTGATCACTTAATAAATGTTGAAATTTGGGGATGCATTCAATGAAGGGAAGACCTATTCTTGATTGTGATGTGATAGGAGTATTAAAACACACACACACACACACACACACACACACACAGCTTAGATCTTGTTAGTCAAGTACAAGACTGTGAAACTGGAGAAGGCAGCAGCTATACTGTATATTTGGCACTTCTAGTACTGTTGCTTAATGTTTTCATGTCCTATCACTCCAATGGGGTTGCAAACCCTTTAAAATCAGGCACCAGGTATTTACTTCTTTGTTTCCCCCAATGAAAATAACACATGGCCTTACACTCTAATATGAAATATCCTGATACAGGAAGAAAATCTTCAGACCTAAAGGAAAGGGGTTCTGAAATAAGCTACTTCACTATTTATAAAATCAGAAGGTTAGACTAAAGAAAAAAGTACAGGTGGGAGAAATAATCATGTTACGAGGCAAGAAATTCATAGATTCCTATTTTATCATGTTTAGGTCTAGATGAAAAACTGTTTGGGGTTATATACTTTTTCTTTATAAAACCTTTTTTATCAGCAAGATCACAAGCTCTCCTACATAGTTCCATCAGTCTTTTTCCTCCCATGTTTTTACTGAGTTTTGTTATTTCTCTTCACTATTCACCAGAACACTTCTTCAATGCCTAGGTGCATTGTTAGTCTGAGTACATATTTACATATTCATTGAACAAATAACCTTCAAGTGTTGTCTGCTCTGTGCTATGTATAGTCCCTGACTTTCTGTGTTTCAATTGGACCTTAGTGGTAAATACCAAGAAAGAGGTGATAAAGATTTTTTAAAAATTAAGAAAACAAATGCATGTATTGTATCATATATATTCGAGAATCCTGGTGGGAAGTATTCTAGTTAGACTGAAACTTTCTTGGGTAATACATAAAGGAGAATTAATCACATCAAAGAATAAAAATTGGAAAATGACTGATTCGAAAGGAATGATTTTAGAACTGTAATTATTTTATTTACAGAGAAGACTAACATACGATGTCATAAAAGCCCCCAGTGATTTTCTTCTTTCATATGACTTCTCTCTTAATCAAAGTAATATATGCACTCGGTTTTAAAAGGCAAATAATACTGAAAAATAGCAGTTTCCTGTCTGATCTCCCCATATCTTATACGTGATCATCCAAAGAATCCAATTTTATTTTCCTCATTTCTTTGATATTTAACAGTATATCCTGTTCAAGTCTGGGTTAAAAACTGTTTGGGTTATGTATTTCTTTATTCACAAAACGTGTGCTCTCAACCAGATTGCAAGCCACTGGCGTGCAGGGAGGTGGTATTTTCCTTCTCATGGTACCTATACCACCATGCCATGCACAAAGAAGATAGCTATTGTTTGTGGCTTGGTTAAAATTGGCATCCATTCCCAAGGTTTCTCAGAATCCAGGATGGTGGAGTAGAAACTACAGGAAAGACTTGGAATTAATAGAAGACCTTGGTTTGAGTCCTTTGTGATCTGAGGAAGTCACTCTTGCCTCTCTGAGCTTCAGTTCCCATCTTCTGCTTTTCTTCATAGGGCTTTGGAACAGGCAGTCAAATGAAGCTTGCATAGGCACCTGTGAAATGTTCCATAAATTAAGCATTTGTCATTCCTATACTGCCCAATAATACGCCCTATGATGATGGGACTGTATAGCTGTGCTATATAGTATGGTAGCCACTAGCTAGTAGCTACATGTGGATACTGGACACTTGAAATGTGGCTAGGGTGACTGAGAAACTGAATTTTTAACTATATAATTGTAATATAATTTGATTTCAGTAACTGATTTGGCCAGGGAAAACCTCACCCTAATCCTCCAGATTTTACAGATGAGGTAACTGAGACCTAGAGAGGTTATACTGCTATGTCAAGTTCGCATGACTTGTATCTGGAAGAAGTAGAAACAAAATTCATATAAATGATTTTTAATGTAGTAAATTTATTGTTGAAGGATCTGCATAAACTTTCCCTTTATATTATGTTTTGTTTCATTGTAATTAAAGGAGAGTCATCTGTGACAATTAGGGTGGAAAAATCAAAGTGACAGCAAGTTCCTTGGTACTGAGATGAAATGTTTGCACTTAGATTAAATGGGGTTTAGTGACTGGATATGGTGTAAATGTGGGGCAGATAAAATTTTAAGAATACATGGCTTTAATTATAGTTCAGTTGGGAACTTTTCTGTCTTCTTTTACTTAGCTTCAAAAAGAAAAGGGCTCTTAGATTCAATTAAATTTCTCCATTTGTAAATGAGGCCCCTTTGAACCCAAGGAGAATTAAGACGAGTTAACCTCTACATTTCTGCCATTGAACTCCTACTTCAATGCCACTTGCACAGATCTAATTTTTTTTTTCAGGATAACCTTTTTTGTGTGCCATTTTATTATAAGAGCAAATATTTCTATTGTAGAAAATGCGAAAAGTATTTTTTAGAAAAAAGAAAGATAAAAGTCACTACCAGTACTTCCTCTACCTCTAGATAAACAGTAGGTAGATTTTTCCCCCTATTCTGTTACATGTAAGGTAGTTTATTTAAATGTAGTTGAGATTATTCTGTTTGATAACTTTTTTTCCCATTTAACAAGAATGCATAAACATTTTCTCAGGGTCAAATCAGACCTAGTTTTAAATTTTAGTTCTGTTTTAATGAGCTATGATACATTGACTAGGTCACTCCACTTCTCCGTGCCTTAGTGCTCACAGCTTCCCAATGGTGATAACACCTACTTCACAGGGTTGTTGTAAAGAGTCAATGAAAATTAGTAAGTAAAGTTTATAGCACTGTCAGTTTTCTTTTCTATCTAATGTTTATATTTTAGACAAAGTGATGATTTGTCTGCCCTGAGCTGGATTTGTCAGTTACTCATAAAGTTAAACCAAGAGTCACATCACTGGAGAGCTTCACTTGACAAAAACCAAAATGTGAGCCCAGGTAGGGGCCTTCAGAGGTATGGTATATGACCTATAGCTCGAGAAAGAGTAGAGAGTAGAGATGGATGAAGCAAGTGGACCAGCCCTCAGAATGGCATAGAGATCATCGTATTTAGTCCTTTTCTCTATTTCCACCTCGCTACCACCTCTTTATGCAATTCTGAGTCTTCAATTTGTGGAATGAACTAGGCATCCCAGATCCATCACTCACTATCTGGGGAAACTTGTGTAAGTCTTACCCTCTCCAGTTATGTTTCATCACCTCAAAAAGGAGGGTTTTATGCTAGAGGATCTTGTGGGATATTTTGAATAGTACCACTTCATATGCTGTGATTCCATACATAAGGAATGCTATTGCTATTCCCTCCAAGTACTTCTTGCTGCTATCCTGGGTCCCCTCTCTCCATATCTAGTTCAAGATGTTTCCTGGAATCTGTCTAAAGTCACTCAAAATGAGGTGCACGTTGGCACGTAGGGTGGATGAACTGCCTAATTCTGACCATTTCCAAGAAAAACACAAAATACATCAAATATACAAAAATGCTATGTTATCTCTTCAAGAAAAAAAATAAAAGCTGACTCATGTTTCTTGATTGCTTACTATCTGCCAGTGATGGTCTTCTCAAAAATCCTTTGAGGTAGGTGTAATTATTGTACCCATTTTATAGATAAGAAAACTTAGCCACTTGACCAGGGTGGCACAAGTAAAAACTGACATTACTCCACTTTGAATAGAGATATTCTACTGCAGAATCTACACTCTTAATGTTGAGAATATGATAACTTCTCTATAAATGTTCAATATAAAAGAAATTCGGAAAAGAATAGCTGGAATCCTGCAGTGGACATGATGGCTGGTAGTTTGGGAAGAAACAAACCCTTCCACTAACATAGGTATTTGCCTTCCATGGCATGATTAGTCATCTTTGTATAACCAGTGTCTACCTACAGGGCCTGGTACAGCATAAGTATCCAATATATGATGGAGAATGAATGATTAACTGAACAAAGAAATGACAAAGAAGATAAAGACAACTTGCCTGTCCTACAACAATCAGAAGTAGAAAATTTGAGATATTATTCCTCATGTTCATCATGAGAATAGCACTTCCTTTATGTTGAGTCTGTATGGAAATGCAAACAGGTGTTAGAAAGCTAGTGTTACATTTCCACAAAATCCATTTAAATAAACATGTCCCAGCTTGTCATAGTTCATTGAACTTGGAATGTAACACAACAACAGTCAAAAAGCATAGAGGGAATTTTACTGGGAGCTCAACAAAAAGCAATTTGGATGGGGGATTTATATATCAGCAAATTTTCTTACAAAGAGATGCTTTGGTGATCATAAACCAAATTTTAAACCACACACTAAGCAAAGTATCATAGGGATAGGGAGTCTACGTAATGTTCACACTGATCTATCAGAAGAACGTCTTGCAAATCTCTGCTTCATTCCCATTTTCATCTCTAAGAAGGTACTTTTTAAGTAATGAAGGATATATGACTCTTTGGAAAAAATATACTGGTAATGTGGAAGAATCCAATTACTGTAAGAATTATCCCTGTTATCTTCAAAGTTTATGACTACGAAAATGAAATTCTAAGACATTTGAACATTTCCCCTGCCTTTTGGAAAACGAGTATGAAAAATTAAAAAGATGAACTTGAATCCATAAGGAGGGATTCTATCTTAAATTAGCACATGTTTTCTACCTTGTGTCAACAGCATTTATGTTGTATTTATGCTGGCCTCCCCACTGAGATATTGTGAGCTCCTGAGAGCAGACATTTCATCCAGTCCACCTTCTTCTGTCTCTCTCTGCCTAATACAGAGTTTATCTTATAGCAAAAACTCCAGAAAGGTTGGATTAGTGTAAGTCAGCTCCAGAAGACTTAGCATGCAAAATGTCAAGTTCTGTCAAGCTATTTATGAATGGTCCTCATGACTATGATAAAGATGCTACAACTTAAACCCACGTACTACAGAGTGAGCCCTCTAATTAGCTCAAAAGAGCAAACATAGATTATGGACAAAGAGGCAGAGAAAGAAGGACTAATAAAATATTGTGTGAGTGGCCTAATTGCAGTAACATATTTTGCCATCTTGCTACTGTGGAGGCTATCAGCTATGACTGCCTTTGGTCTTGAAGGAATAGGTTGAAGTACCTAAGTTGGTTGGTATCGGGAAGTCAAGAATGATTGACCTAACCTCCGTGACCATAGGTACATGATGACAAAATGAGTAGTTGACGTAGTAGGTTCCGTCAAACAAATCGTCTCCCTGTACCTTCCACTACCTGTACAGGTGGCATCTTGAAAATTAGGGGTGACGTAGAAAGGGCAAAGATTAATCTGTCTCATAAACTCTGAACAGTCTCTTGATTTCAGTATATCCTTGGGCACTCCTTTTGTGGCTCGTCATCTGGTCTCTCTCTAACGGCACCAACTAAATGAGACGGCCCTCAGGCTTCGCAACACATGAACAGTCCACCACAGGACTCAGTTCTTACTGCTGTGTTTCTCTGGATCCTGTCTACCGAGTAAACTTTCTCAGATCCCAATTCACTTTGTCCCAAAGCTACGATAAAAAAAGGGGGGGGGGCGGGGAGAAAGATGCCACCGGGGGACGAAGCACATATGGGATTGGGAGAAGAGTCAGGAATGCTGCAAAAGAGAGAACTCCCAAGATGTTTCCATCAACTGTCCTGATTCTTTTCTTGGACACCACAGTGACCAGACACACTTCAACTCCCGGCACTGAGGATTCCCCAGCTGTACTAGGTGAGAATGCCGTCTTGGCTCTGTAACCCCCTCAACTGTTATAACCAAACTCTGGATTTAACTACGTTCTTTTCTTGTCTGTCCTTGGCTACTTATTCCTGTTTTCAGAGGACGTGTCTTTCCTCATTTCCAAAACTAATTCCTTTGCCTAAAGATAGCCCCTTTTCCAGCCTCTTTAAGGGCTCGCACCATCAATTACTCTGAAGTCAGAGATCTTGCCCCCTCTACTGACTCTTTTCCCTAAGTAAGTAAAGTGATCAAGTCTTTCACCTCTTCACAAACCAACCAGCTTCCTCAAACCTATAGACCTCTTTTTAACTACAGCTCTAACTTTTATTTATATGGATATTGTGGTTTGGATTCATTGGCTCCGTCTGTGTTCTTGTTCATCTCTCTTCAGTCTATGATACTAGGATCTTTAGTGTTGAGCTTCAGAGGTGCTCAGTTCCTTATATTAATTAACTTTGAATTTCATTCACATCACAGTTATTCTTTCTTTCCAGGTTAGGGTTTTGTAGATCACAAGACAAGGAAGAGAGACATGATCCTTCTTTTCTTTCTTCATGCTTTTTGACTCTACTTCTTTTCCCTCGTCTAGTATCACAGTTCTCACAGCATAAAGGTTAAAACCAGAGGAAGAGAAGGAAAGCAATGAGGGCAGAATGTTCTTGCTCGATGGTTAGTTAGCTAAGACAGCTTTACACTCTGTGTTCTGCCCAGTGTTTAAAATTGATCTTTCTCTTTGGATATTTTTGAGACACTTCAACACATCCTAATGGAAACATCCATTGCACTTTCCAGGTGATGTGTCTTCCTTTCTTTGGTCTTTCTTTCCTGATTTTTTTTTTTTTTTTTTTTTTTTTAGCCATCCACTTCACACAGTCCTCTTTTGGGGGCCTTATCCTTCCTTCAGTTAACCCACTTGGGTAAGATTTCAGACAGCTGTAGGACAGTTTTATTTCTCCCACATGACCTCTGTGTGTTCTATGGAAAATTCTCCTGCGTTGTGTCCACCACCAGGTTTCTGAAATGTGGACCAAGCCCCATGCAGCAGCAGCTCTCCACTTCACTGCCACAGCAGCTACCCAGCCTCTCTCTTGCTCTCCGGATTACTCCAGTTGGTGTCAGACACAAGGTCAGACTATCATGGAATACAACACCCAGGACCATCAAGCTCTCTGAATGGTCCTATTGACTTAAAATGACAAGGGAAGCATCCTCTTCCTCTCTCCTATCATCACAAATTACCTAAAACACAGTTCTTTTATACCATCAATGTGTGGGAACTGTAAAGCATGTGCTTGACACATACTTTGAAATTTTTACATGATAGTCCAAAATATCACTTTAGGATATGTTTGAAAGTTCACTCTCACATCCTGATGGCAACACCATTCAAGGATGAGGAACTTGGAGACAGACTGATATGCTGTGATTCTCAGTGGTTTTGCTTGGAGAGAACACTGCCCTGAAACTATCTTTTTTTTTTTTTTTTTAAGAGAGAGTGCATGAGCAGTGGGGAGGGGCATAGGAAGAGGGAGAGAGAGAATCCTAAACAGGCTCCATGCTCTGTGTGGAGCCCAACTCGAAGCCCAACACGGGGCTTGATCCCATGATCCTGAGATCATGACCTGAACTGAAATCAAGAGTCGGACGCTTAACCAACTGAGCCACCCAGGTACCTCAGCCCTGAAACCATCTTCACCAGAGGGAGTGAACCCTACCAAATATGTATGTTGTCCATCAGTTTTATCACCCTCGGGGATCCGCTTGTTTCAGTGGTATCCCAATGGCATGATCCTCACCCCAGCAGGTCTCCTGTCTTATTTAAGATGATCCCACATGGAACATGTCCCATATCAGAAACTCCAATTGACATGAACTTGAAGGATTTTAAGACCTTCAGAGAATGGGGTTAGGGAAGATACACAGAGATGATTATAAGCACCAATAGATAAAGACCAATTTAGCATCTTTTTAAGTTAAGGGGTTTTCACTTTGCTTTATACAAAACGTGGATTTCTGTTGTCCAATGCTATACCCTTGAATATCAACGAATGATAATTCACTTCTCTAGGGGACTGTTGGGGATGCTGCAGGAAGAATGTTCCATAAATCTCAATGATAAATTATCATCACTAAAGTAAGGTGATCTTGTCTGTCTTACATGCAATCTGAAAAATTCTGATTATCAACCTAAGACTCACTGCTAGGTTATTAGGAAGGCTTCATTATATACCACCTTCTATATTGTTGCCAGTGGTTGCTAGGAGCTTGGTCAGCTGGAGAGCAGCTATCATTAGGTTCTAGAAAAAGAGAGAAGTTTCAGAGGTGGGTTTGGCTCAGGGTTGAGGTAAAGGGACAGAGGACTAAGAAATTAAGAGAGAGGTAAAAGAAGTAAGACATTGCATTGAGGGGAAGGGATGTGATTTCAAAATTTGGAGTCAGAAAGTTTAAACTGAGAGGTGCCTGAGTAGCTCAGTCAGTTAATTGTCTGCCTTCAGCTTAGGTCATGGTCCCAGGGTCCTGGGATCGAGTCCCACATCAGGCTCCCTGCTCAGTGGGGAGTCTGCTTCTCCCTCTCCCTCTGCTGCTCCCCCTGCTTGTGCTCTCTCTCCCTCACTCTGTCTCTCAAATAAATAAAATCTTTAAAAAAATGTTTAAACTGGGATAGAGGTATATGGGGGTTCTAGACAGATGGAATGGCCACAGGGGTTGAGCTGTATGGAGATGAGACAAGACTGTCTTGAAGATGAGAGAAGGGCTCTCTCACTTCTCTTGGCCACAGCCTCCCAGAATATTCGTAATTTGTCTGTATACCTGGACCCTCTCTTTGGAAGGAAGATCAAGATCAAGAAGCTAGCCATGCTCTTTTGTCTTTCTAGAGTGAGGTTCATCAAACAGAGTTAGGATATCTCTGTGGTCAAGGCCAGGATTCAAGCACGACTGGCCAAGGACAGAGTGCTGGGGGCCAGGCACATTCAAGCACCCGATTCCTTGTGGTCTCTACCTCCATGTAAGGGCTACAGGCTGGGGGACACGGGTAGAAGGATGTAGGAGAGAAACATCAAGTGTATCCTCTATCTGTCTAAAGAGTACCTTTTAAAAATTGTATTGCTGACCACATAACTTCCTTGCTTTAAAGTGTTACCAGCATGGAAGACATTAGGAGAAGGAAGGGAAAAATCAGAGGGGGAGATGAACCATGAGAGACTCTGGACTCTGAGAAACAAACTGAGGGTTTAGAGGGGAGGGTGGTGGGGGGATGGGTTAGCCTGGGGATGGGTATTAAGGAGGGCACGTGTTGAATGGAGCACTGGGTGTTGTATGCAAAGAATGAATCGTGGAACACTACATCCAAAACTAATGATGTACTGTATGGTGACTAACTTAACATAATAAAAAAAAAGTGTTCCCAGCTCTTGGGGTGCCTGGCTCAGCTGTTAAGCATCTGCCTTCAGCTCAGGTCAGGTTCCCAGGGATCCTGGGATCGAGCCCCACATCGCGTTGGGCTCCCTGCTCGGCTGGAAGCCTGCTTCTCCCTCTCCCACTCCCCCTGCTTGTGTTCCCTCTCTCGCTGTCTTTCTCTGTCAAATAAATAAATAAAATCTATAAAAAACATGTTCCCAGCTATAAGGGAAGAAGAAACTTCATAGTTGGGCAGACAACATGGCAATGCCTTCTGGCCTCTCTTAACTCATTTTATACACACACACACACACACACACACACACACACACACACACACCCTATGGTCCAACCATAGGTACTTCCCAAATTAAGCCATATTCATATTCATGTCTTATGTCTTTGTTCATGTGTAACCCCTGCCCTTACATCCTTTCCTCATTTGGTTAATGCCTGTGCATTCCTTCAAGCTCACCTCCCCTGATAGCCCCAGAGCACCCAACTTTCATTCATCAGTCACTTGCTATGCTGTAGGGCTTGTTCTACTATGAAGTTGGGCAGTTACAGTGGAATCAGATAGACCTAGTTCTTACTCTGAATCTGCCACCTGCTAATATGTGACCCTGAGCTATTTACATAACCTCCTGAAGCTTCATTTTCTTTTCATTATCTGAAAAAAATGGGAATGATAATGGATACATATGTCATTAGGTTGTTACGGGGATCAAATGAAATAATGTATGTAAGGCATTTAAAACAGTGCTTAGAACATTTCAGCTTTCATTGAATGTTACTTGATAATTAATCATAGCATTTATGGGGCCTCACATGGTACCAAACTTAATAAAGAGGCAAAGAGGTACATATTTCCCCCTCAAATTCTCAAAGCATTCAAACATTGAATTCCATGCCATTAAAAAATTAGGGGTGCCTGGGTGGCTCAGATGGTTAAGCAACTGCCTTCGGCTCAGGTCATGATCCTGGAGTCCTGGGATCGAGTCCCGCATGGGGCTCCCTGCTCGGCGGGGAGTCTGCTTCTCCCTCTGACCCTCTTCCCTCTCATGCTCTCTATCTCTCATTCTCTCTCTCTAAAATAAATAAATAAAATCTTAAAAAGAATTAAACCTTTGCGGGGAAGGTTTGGAGATCCTCCTAAGTCAGACAGGACTCAGTCATTTTACACCATGGAGGAGCTGCTTCCTGGCAAACTTCCATGCCTCCCTTTCCGTTCATGTTAAACCGGTCATTCTAACCATGAGCAGATGAACGCAACCATGCCATGGGCAAGAGGCAACCCCCTTCCACGCCTAGAACTTTCTCTTTTTAGACTAGAAAATGGCAAATAAATAAATAAACTCTGTATAAATTTAAATAATTGGAAGGCAGCTTGACTGAAAAAGACACTTTTCTTTTTCACCACAAATGTCACCATCTGGACTTTTCCTTTTTTAATTTCTTTGGGACCTGACAAGTCACTGGGCTGATATAATCACACCCAGTCAAAAATGACAGACACATCTCGGCAAGTTAGCCTGGGCACAGTTCCAGGGTGGCCAGCGAGGACCCAGAAACCAGTGGGAGGGTGGTTTCAACACCCCCCCTTCCCTTCCTTCCCCAGAACACAAGAGCTCCTGAGCATGATCAGCTTAAACACACCCCCATCCCCCCACCCCGCACACACACTTGTGGATGTGTGCAGGCTTCCCACATAGCATTCAATTAACTTACTAGTTAACTAATTTTCCGGGAAAAACTAAAGGGCGGGAAAGGCTATCCAGCAGACTGTGCTGTTATTAATAAACTATGTGTGGCCAGCCTGTTTCTGCGCTTGTCTTCATTTCTCTCAAGCAGTCCTTCATTGAGCAAGGCTGGAATAATCCAAGGGAACCAGCAAAGTGAATCCAATTTTCTATATTGGTCAGCTGAGAAGCTTTGTGTGGCCACAGGTCCAGACACACTCACAGCAATCACAGATAGACATTCCTATCCACAAAATCATCTTATTTACTCTTTTATTTCTGCTCTTTCTGTGTTATTCTGGTTATGATTATCTGGAGAATACAGTGCCTCCCCTGTAGATCTTGGGGACAGTATTTTTTTCAAAATGGAAAAACTGACCATTTTGCAAATTGTCTTTTATGGCAATTTACAAAGCTCCAGTCTTTAGGAATATTTGCATATTGCTTACTTTATTTGCATGAGACTTAATGTGTGTGTCCACACACATACGTACACACATATATGAATACATAGATTCATTTGTCACATTTCTGCAGTGTACTGTTTACGTGTGCTATGCTAGGATTACAAGGGCAATGTCTAGAAGGATAGTGCTTTTCTGACTTGAATGTGCCTATACATCATCACCTTAGGAGATTGTTCACGTGCAGAGGCTCAGTCCATTGTCTGCATTTCTCTGTCCCTAGCCTACGGATCACACTGTGAGTAGCAAAGCGTTGGGGGAATTAGACATGGTTTTTATATTAGAAATTTGTGAGTCCCTTTTGGGCATTTTCCTTGGCTTCACACCTTCACACCCCACACCCAATCATTAACCAGAGTAATCATTTCCTAAATTTACCTTCCAGCCCCTCCTCCCTGCCACTAGCCTAGCCCATGACTGTCACAGTCACTTGTCCCACAGGCTGGAGCAGTGGCCTCCCAGGGGCTTCCCATCTCCAGGCTTGTCTGTCTTTGGGCATCCTTAACACTGTAGCCAGGATGATAGATGTAACATGCAAATCAGACCGTGGGCCTCTCTTGCTAACACTCTTAAATGGCTTCCTGTTGTTCTTAGGATGGTATCCAAAATTCTCCATATGGCCTGGAAAGCCCAGGGTGACCCAGCTCTTTTCTGTCTTTATAGCACCATCTCCCACCAGGCTCCCCAATCCGTCACCATACTTCATCCGCCGTGGCCTTTTTTTGGCTTCCTGCATATGTAAAACATCTTTACTCAGGGACCTCAGGCCTGACATTTATACCCCTGCCTGAAACTTTTTCTCCTCCTTCCCTCACTGGGCACGTGCTCCCTTCCCACCAGTTCCCCCCACCCTCTACCTCCGTCATGCTTTAGGCCTCAGGGAGGTATCGTTGCCCCATTGGATGCTCCCAGAGCCCTCGGCGTTGCGTTCCAGGGTGCTTGTTAATGCTTCATTCCCATAGCTGTGTACTTACGGTAAGCTCCATTAGGACAGTGGCCAGCTCCGTGCGGCCCGCACTGAACCGCCAGCACACGGCTCAGCACGTGGCACAGGAAAGGCTCCTGGTGAACACTGCCTGTGAATAAGTGAGAAGGGAAACAGCTGGTGACGGGGGCTGTTGCGGTGGCGTATGAAGCTCCAGGAAAAGCCAGTCGTCCCTGAGACTTTCCTGGGGCCAGGCAGGATGGGAGTGGAAGTCAGATGTTGTGAATTACAGAGGGCAAGGGTTTGAGGGCAAGACTACTTGGGGGCTACTGGAGGGAGAGTAGGTGCTCCCTGAGCACACATGAGGGCAGAGACATTCCAGCTAGCAGGAGGAGAGGGAGGTGGTGACCAAACACGGAGGGCCCTTTTCGCCGCGGCAAATACTTTGCTCTTGGCCTACAGGTGAGGAGAGGAGGGGGTCGAGAGAAGTTTCAGATCTGCAGATGATGTAATTGATCATCATAAGTAAATTTGTGCTGTGGCGACACCTCAGTGAAAGCATTATAAAATACGTGAAAGGTAAAAATAGGATGGGTAAAGAATTCTGATGCTAGCCCAGGTAAGACATGAAGCAAGAACAAGTATCATTATAGAAAACAAGGCGCCCAAGCATGTGACCTGAATTCAACCAATCAACTCCCCCATCTCCAGACTTCGAATTGAGAATTAGTTACTCAGAGAAGTAGGGGCAATTGAGACTCTGTGTGTGCGTGCATGCATGCATTCATTCATTTGACAAATATGTATGGAATGCTTACTGTATGCCAGGTACTTGACAGACAGCAGAAAACAAGGCAGACAAAAATCACTGCCCCATAGAGCTCATATTCTATAGGGAGAAGAAAATAGACAAGTACATGAGTGATCTACGTGGTATAGCATATGGCTTACAACAGATATGCAAAAAATAAAAGCAAGCATAATGGTTAGAATATGCTGGAGGAGGGGCAGATGTGAAGGGTAAAATTGTAAATAGTAAGATTTTTGAGGGCCTCTGAAAGGGTGATATTTGAGCTAACACTTAAAGCGGATGGAGAACAAGCCACATGGCTTTCTGCAGGAAGGATGTTTAATGCAGAGGAAAATTAGGTGGTGGTTCCAGTAGCATCATCCAAGAACGCCAGCAGCTTTGGTGCCAGGACCCATATCCTGGCTCAGGGGCAGCAAGCCCCAGCTGTGGCTCACGGTATCCAGGGGACTCAGTAGTAGTGGTCTCACCCAAGAGTTCTGTGAGACAGTGTTGCCTGTGGTTCTGGCTACTGCTTGGCTTCCTTCATCCCTTCCTGCTTTATGAACTTGGTCCTCCAGGCTTTCTAGCTCTTCTCTGAGCACTAAAATCCTTTTACTAAATTCCTGTTCTTATGTGAGGCAGGAGTGGCTAACGAAGGACCCCAGCTGCCGTAAACCTGAGTTCCTGGTCCCCAGGGAACCAAGGCCCCTGAAATTAGGAGGAAACTTCTGTCCACTTCCCTCACCCGTAGCTCTTCTTCAGGGTGACATTAGAGATGTTTCACTCATGTGTCATGCTCCCAGCTGCCTTCCCCAGAAGAGTGAAATTGCACGTGCATTTCTAAGAACAAGTGGATAGAATCACAGTCTTGAGATAAAAATGGGAGAACAAAAGGCTTCCTTTGGAAAGGACGCTTTCGTGTCAGAAAAAGGAAGGACAAAAGAGACCCAGTTAAGACACCTGGGTAAAGTGCCCTAGCTCCGAGTTGAGATAATGGAACAAGAATCAAACCACTATGCAAAAAAAGAGGAAATGCCATGAGTGAGGTATCTGTATCCATTAAGGAATGTGTGGTTTTTTTTTTTGGTTCTGAGTTGCATTATTATTATTATTATTATTATTTTTATTTTTACAATTTAATGGCACTGAACTAGGCATGCATCTTACTTCCAGTTGCACATAAATGTAGTGTTGCTTCCCTCCACTTCTGGAAATATGTTATTAAATTATGGCACACCCTCTAATAGACGGCATTAGAGAATCAACAAAACAGGAACAGATGGTGTCTTAGACCAGGGAGGCTGTCTGTGACTTCGAGTTAGCATACATACAGCTTAGCTCCAGAATTAGTGAAAGGATAATGGAAATGCCAGTAACGAATATGCAACAAGCTCATTTTTGAACATTTAGACTCACTAGGGACACGGGACTGACCGGCTTTGTCTGGACCTCACTGCTTTAGGAAAGGCCACTAACAGGACAGTGCAGGAGACAGTGCCCCAGAAAAGCTGCTGACCGGATAGACACAAAGTAACTTAGAACTCTCTTCCTCTGGACTGGAGAACGGATCTGTGTATGTCTAAAGACATACAAAGAAACTCACTGGAGGAGGAAACTCATGGTAGAAGCATGAGGAGCAAACCCACCACACCGATGTGCTCTGGGTAAAGCAGAGAATTGAAAGTCTCCCCGCCACAGTGGGTCACAAGGCCCCTAATGGCATGGAGCATATTCTAGAAAGCAGAGACCTGGGCCTCACTCTGTCAGTAGTTCAGCCTGAGCCAGACTTCACTCAACATCCCCCATTTCTGCCAGGCTTATTTGTTCTGCTTAGAAAGGTCATAGTCGGAAAATCCAGCAGCTACAAATGGAACTGCAAATCCACCATCTGGGCAGCTACAGACCAGCCATGACACTTTCAATTTCTCATTTGTAAAATGTGCTCATTGCTACTCATTCTGCCAGACCTAAAGTGGTATGATTTTTGACTACAGTCATTGATGGTCTCTTATCTGAACTGGAAGGAATGGAGAGGCTCTTTACTGAGGCTGAAGCTGGTGCTGTCTGTCTGTTCTCTGGCTATTATCTTCTTTCTCCAAGGAGAGGGTGGGATTACTGGTGTCCCTTTACTGTCTGTATTTGTTTGCCGCATAACAGGCAATCATAAGGTCTAAGAGGCACACAGTACCCAGCATTTATTTAGCTTATGTCTGGGGTCAGTAAGTGTTGGCTGATTCTGCTTGGGCCAGGCTGTGACAGCTCAAGTAAAGTGACTCTGTGTTACATGTGTCTCATCCTTAACCTGGACCAGAAGATTCACTTGTAGAGCAAGTTCTTCTTGTAGGGCAAGCCCAATTGTGCAGGTAGTTTCCAAGCCTTCAGTCACATGCCACCCACCCTCTAACATTCCCTTGGCCAGAGCAAGCTATTTGGGCAACCCTACAGTCAAGGTGCAGAAGAGCCCCCTCCAAACACAGAGGAGGGGAGTGAACGGGGGTACCCACTGCCTCATTCCTAAGCACTGACTGGCCCCAGCAGACGATCACTGGGAGGTCACCGGGTTCTGACTTCACCTGGTTCTGATCTACTGGACTGCCCTGACCTTGGTTTATGATTTCAATTCTTGTAACTAAAACAAATATTTATTAAGTATCCATGATAGGTAGAGAAGGTGAAGCTTACATTGTCTAAGCCCTTAGTATGTGTCGGACCCTGTGTTGTGGACCAGAGGTTTATTACTACATTCCGTTGCCTGTGTTCAGCTACTCCTACAGAGTAGTCATCCTGTTTTAGTGAAGAAGGTGATAGTCAAAGTGGGTTGGTGCCTTCCAGGCTCTTCTTGAGGTATGTCGAGAGGGTACAAGTGGAATAAGCAGACTAGCCCATCACCCTCATGGACATTACTGCTGTCTGGATTGCTAATTGTCTGGTTGAAGTAAAATTCCTAATTTCATATATTCTTAGCCATCCAAACCTTGGCTGTCAGAACTTCCTCTAACCCATCGTCCACCATAGTGCTGAGATGATTCTTCAGAGGACTGACAAACAGCTCATAAATAGCAGCCTGCTCATCATACTGACTTAGTTGTCATATTTGCTCCTTATCCAAACTGGAGGGAACTAAGAGACTTCATACTGAGGATGAAGAGTGCTGATGCCTTCTGTTCCTAGCTGTTGTTCACTTTCTCTACCTAGGAAGCCAACGTGAGAGAGTGGAATTCATGGCATGACTTTGCTGCCTCTGTTAGTTTGCTGCATGACAGAGAACCACAAAGTCTCAGAGGCTCACAACAATGAGCATTGACACTTATGGGTCTGGAATAGATGTTGGAACCAGACCCACCTAACTGTGAATATGGCTTGGCCTCCATTTTCCCAACAAAGAAGTGAAACTAACAGTACCTATCCTCAGCACTGGTGTGAAGATTTGCTGGATACACTACACAGAGGTACCTAATACGGAGCCTGGCACGCAAAATACTTACGGGTTATCCTCTCACTCTATATCTCATGGTGTTGGATCACCAGCAGTTAGCAACTTCAGCCACTCACAAATCCCGGCATCAGACTTGCCAGGACCAAAGAAACAATGCAACACCTTGACTCACAATGCTTTGTAGAGCCTTCATTTGAGTAAAAAATATGTATGTGACACCCATATAATAAATGCTGATTTGCGTGTGTGGGTAAGAAAGGTGGGAGTGCATTGGGGGAAATGGAACAGAGCTAATAAGTTCCCGTCTGTGATTTGACCTGCTCTCCGCCTGACTAGCTGCATATTCATGTCAATTTTCTCCCAGTTACCTAGGGCAAGAAATGAAGAGGAAAGATCTTTAATCATTTTTTTATTCTAATTGAAACATTTTCCTTGCAAGTGGAGAGAGAACAGGTGCCTAACGAGCCCACATGATGATTCACAAGGTAGTAGATATCGCCACAGATATAATTAAACTGGAAGATCAATGAAAATTTCCTTTTTGGGCTACTGCCAGCTCTGCAGACGGGGACCCAGCTAGCTGTATTTATGCACAGCGATATCCAGAAGTGTGTACTTACACAGGTGTGCCCTGCAATCTCGTATCATGATAAATTAAACAGCCACACACTCACACATCGAGGATGACTTATTTAAAAAAACACCGCTATTTCTATGTACAGTTAATGATCCTGGACTGCAAACATCATCTGTCAGAAAGGTAGATAATTGCTGCATCCTATCTCGTCTCACTTTCCCTTTCCCTCTATTATGTTTTTCATTTTTGGTTGATAAAAAACAACCACATAAATAAGCACTGGCCCACAGGATCAAGACCTGAAAGAAAGGCAGAAAGGGGGAGAAATGGAGGGGTTGGGGAAGGCAGTCACCAGGGGAATGAAGCATTGTGAGCACGTGGCCTCTTCTTTGGAGCTCCCGAAAATTGCACTGCATTTATGCCAGGATGTCTGACCTCTCTGGCTCTCTGGTCCTCAGGCTCAGTCTGTAGATAAAGCCCATGCCCATCTTGCATCTGGGGGTCTTCTGCTGAAGCGAGCAAGGGAAGAACTTAGGCGTGAGGGTTGGTGTTTGAGATCGGCACCGATGCAGATTTTGCAGACCAATAGAACTTTCACAGCCTTGTACTTGTTGAAATATTCTTGCAGAAATGAAAAAACAAATCAATCCAGTAATTCTTTTTGGTTGTTTTGTAAAAAGATTACAATTGAAAAAGAAACATTCCTTGAGTTAGATACTGTCTTAGTCAGCTTGGGCTGCTGTAACAAAATGCCATCAGTGGGTGGTTTAAACAATGGATATTTATTTCTCACCATCTGGAGGCTGGGAAGTCTGAGATCAAGGTGCTGGCAGATTTGTTGTCTCGTGAGATCCCTCTTCCAGTCTTGCAGATCGCTGTCTTTTTGTGCTATCTTTGCATGACAGAGAGAGGCAGCTCTGGTGTCTCTTCCTCTTAGAAGGGCACTAATCCCATCATGGGTGGGCGGCACCCTCATGACCCATAAGCTCTTCTAAACCTGATCACCTCCCCAAGGCCCCACCTCCAAATACCATCACATTGTAGGTTAAGGCATCACCATATGAATTTTGAGGACACAAAAACACTCAGTCCATAGCAGATACCAAACACTTTTGTGATGAGTTCCACAAAATAGAGGTAAGTCTGATGCCTAAAGCTCATAGGAAGATTGGTGCTTTGTGCATATGTCAGTTAAGAGAAGACAGTGGAGGGGCGCCTGGGTGGCTCAGTTGTTAAGCGTCTGCCTTTGGCTCAGGTCGTGATCCTGGGGTCCTGGGATCAAGACCCATGTCGGGCTCCGCTGCTCCACGGGAAGCCTGCTTCTCCCTCTCCTGCTCCCCCTGCTTGTGTTCCCTCTCTCGCTGTGTCTCTCTCTGTCAAATAAATAAATAAAATCTTTAAAAAAAAAAAGAGAGAGAGAAGACAGTGGAAACCATAGTCCAAATACTGTCCACTCATGTCTTGCAAAAGAAAATAAAGGATGTAGCAGAACTACCAAGAATGTAAATTCTTGTGTTCGAAAGATCCTTGAAGATAAATGTAGGCCAACATATCTGTTTTCATGAGGATAGACCAATTGCTGCCACAATTTCAAAATTGCAGTGGCATAACAGAAAAAGGATTTGTTCTCATTTACACAGAGTCTGATCTGGAGGCTCCCTGTTGGCAAATCTCCTTCACACAGGGAACTTAGGCATCCAGGCCTCTTCTACTGTGAGGCTCTCCACCATTTCAGAGATTTTTAGAGTCCTTTGGAAAAGATGGAAGATTACACGTGGGATTCCATTTTATGTCCAGGGTTGGAAGTGGCCCACGTTCCATGGGCCAGAACTCAGTCCCACAATGTCCTCTAGATGCAAGGGGGCTGGGGCTTTGGCGTTCCTGCGTGTGTGCAGGAAGAACCCAGAGCATTATCTCTGCCCTACCCTCCATATTCCAGAGGAGGAAAGTGAGGCTCTGTGAGCGGATCTGATTTGTTCAGAATGAATCAATGGCAGAGCCAGGACTGGGACCCATGTCTTGTCACTCCGTCTTCTTTATTTCCTGTTGTCTCCTGGGCTCTTTGAAGAAGTACAACAAGACTTAAGGTTTCTGAAGGACAATCCATAATCACAAGGAAGAACTTTTTTCTTAGCATCCAATGTCAATCTTCTTTTTTTTTTATGTTATTTTAGTCACCATACAGTACTTCATTAATTTTTGATATAGTCTTTAGTACACTTATCAGGGGATACACCTCGAGAGAATTTAAAAATTGTTTGACTGCATCATTAAGATTTTTTTCAAAGATTTTTTAGATCTTCTTTGACTTCTGCAAAAGATCCCACATTCCCTAAGGATGGGGGGGGGCAACATGATACTTCTCTTTGGTCCTTCATAATACCTAATAATATAAGGCATGTGGTCATTGCTTAATACATGTTTGTTGCCGGGCATGGTAATAACTGAGCCTGAAAAAGACACCTATGTAAAAATAGTGAGAGAAAGAGGAGGAACTTTCTGATAAAAGGGCCGGCAGTGATTCCATGGAGTCATCACATACTGCTGAGGATCTGGTTCATGTCAAGCATAGTCCTGAGAGCTTGGATATGGTGCAGAAGGAAACCGTGGTTGCTCACCCTCAGCTGATACCTATAGTCTGAACTCATGGTTCTCTATTGACTGATTCTATAGAACACATGGGCATGTTTCCTGGTCCTCTTTACCTCCTTTTTGTTATCTGTAAAAAAAAAAGGGATAGCAGCAGTCATCTCCTCTCTCTCTAGGCTGTTAGGCAAATGATCACAGAGCAAGTGGAATTTGAAAATGATAGGAAATAAAAGACCCAGTGATAAAGTTTCAAGGGAGGCAGGTTAATGGGGCATGCATGCAGAGGGCAGCCTGCCTTGGCCTCCACAGGCCATTATTAGTCCTTTCCTCAGAAGGGCTTAGCTTTGGGTTGCTGCTTCTGGAAAGAAGGTGACAGTGTCGGAAAACTCAGGGCAGCACCAAAGAAAGGGTTTAAGACAGCCCTATTCATATGAGATGAGTTCATAAAGATTTCTGTCATGACAATAAATCACTAACAGGATTTATGACAATGAGATCGTTATGAAGGATTCCAAAAAATGCAGTTAACCGGCCACTGTGACCTCATCATTCCCAAGCCCCACAGCTCTCAAATGTATACACATTTACCTACACAAATATATACAAATGTATACACCCTTCAGGCACAACTAATTTTCTTCTTTGTAAAGAGACATTTTTTATTTATTTCCGTACGCAAAGTCTTAAGATTCTTTAGCTTGCCATTCGAAGACTGAAGAATACTCAGATGGCTAATCATGAATACATAAGTCCCAGACTACCCAGCAGGGATCATTAACTTGACTCCTAACTTTGACTCCTTTTGAAGACTTACGTCAAAAACTTACCTCGCTAAGGATTTTACCTAGTTCCCACTGTAAACACCAGTCTGGTCTGATACCTCTGCTTGTCCTGGCCTCTGGCTTTGTGTTTTCAGTGTATTTTATATCCTTCTTAGACCACACGCTCCTTACAAGCAGGGGCGGTGTCCCGCAGAGCTCTGCATTTCACATGCCTTCCGCAGACACTGCCTCATAGTGCATGCTCAGTAAACGTTTGAGAGCAAGTGATTGTGAGTTTTCAGTGCAACAGGAGAGCAGTGTTTTGTCATAGGAATTTTTTGTGTCCAGCACCTTTTGAAGATGGAAGGGTCACGCTCCTGATCAGGGGTCAGCAAACTTTTTCTGTTAAGGGCAAACAGTGACTACCCTAGAGCTCATGGTCCCTACAGTCTCTGTGGGAACTACCCCTGTAGCACAAAGCAGCTACAGACAATACAGACATGAATGGGAATGGCTGTATTCCAAATCACTTTCGTTAGAGACACTGACGTTTCAACTTCCTATAATTTTCACCTATCAAACAATATTCTTCATCTTTTGATTTTTTGTAACCCTTTCAAAATGTAAATACCATTCTTGGCTCACAAGACCTAGAAAATCAGGTGGCCGGGCAATCGGCCCATAGGCCACAGTCTGAAGATTGCCGCACTAGATCATGGGGCTGCTGATGCTGGTTTTGGTGGTGGGACTTACTAATGAGATGAAGCTGCTTTCCGGAAACTTCCATTCCATTTCCTTAGGCAAGTCACAAGTGCTCTAGTCGGTCCAATTCCTAAGAGGGGAATTACTGTGTTATCTGACTTCTGGCTTCAAGGACACTCTGGAATGAATTGAGGTTATGGAATTCTTGGGCGAGATGTACTATCTTAAGACTAGAGAGTTATGATTAAAATATTAAAATGGAGGAATAAAATATAAATCATGATTTATGGTGAATCATTTTAGATACTCCTAGGAATCAATAACCCATACCATCATTCTCATTATCCCCATGACATTCATTCATTTCACAAAGCCAGAGTTCCTGATAATATAGAAATATATGCCAGACCACATGTACGGGTCAAGCTGAATATGCCCCCCAAATTCTGGTGCTGTTGTGAGACGTGCACAAAAAATAAAAACATCTGCTTGTAAGTTTTGAAAATCATGTTTAGATTTTTAATATATTATTGATATTTACTGTAAAATACACCAGTTTGATGACGATTTGCTACACAAAAAATATACATTCAAAAATATGGTCAGTAGCTTGATGTAAGTAAACATAAGTAACAGGGCTATTTTAAAAAATCAGTTAGAGGGCGCCTGGGTGTCTCAGTCGCTGAGCGTCTGCCTTTGGCTCAGGTCATGATCCCAGGGTCCTGGGATCGAGCCCCACATCGGGCTCCCTGCTCGGCAGGAAGCCTGCTTCTCCCTCTCCCACTCCCCCTGCTTGTGTTCCCTCTCTCGCTGTGTCTCTCTCTGTCAAATAAATAAAATCTTTAAAAATAAAATCAGTTAGAACCTAGCGGCTTTAAGAAATTTGCTCCTTCGTTTTCCATACCCCTATTGGTCGAACAGAAGAGAAAACCAAACTCTGCCTTTTAGCTGCCGCTATTTCAGAGAGAATGACTCTGTAAAAAAGTTGATTTATACCAGTTCTTATGCAAACTTACTTCCCCCCAAATTCTAGTGACTAAAAGCCTACACTCTGGACTCAGACAATCCTGGGTTCAAATCCTGACTTTATCACCCATTAACTGTGTGACCTTGAGCAAATTACTTAACCTCTTGGAGCTTCAATTTCTTCACCTAAAACATGGAAACATTAATAATGACAGGGGGTACGAGTGAGATAATGCACATAAAGTACCTGTTGTGGTTGCTGCTCATTGATAGTAAACATTCACTAAATAGCAGGTATCACTGTTAATAAATTTTGTCATTAGAAAAAATAAAGTCCTTTGTGCAGTGAGTTAGCAAACTTTGCAGAGGTGTAATGTAATTTCAAATACCAGGCAGTGTTGACATTCTGAGAGACCACTTACATTGCCCGGGTTCGGGAGATAGCAGTGATGTACATGTCTCTGTGTTGGGTCCGCTTAAACACCAGAATCATCATGCCTTGGTTTTCTTGTTGGCTGTTTTCTTGTTGCACTGGGGGTTCTGGGGATGTTCCCTAGACTTTCCACTGCATCTGTGCGACTTCTCTTACCTAATATTTTGGAATTCTATCTCAATTATATTTTTCTCATTCTTATTCCCCTCTAATTTCCCTCTGCTTGTTTTACTGATTTGTTACAATTTGTCAGAATCTTACTTATTCAAGGCCTCTGATTTCACATTCTTTTCAATCAAGCTGTTGCTCATCTACCTAACTTAAGTCGGTGTGCTGAGTCAACCAGTGTATGGCCAGTTTCAAATCCTCGTCCCGTAGACAGGGTTAAGATACACCAACCCAGGATATGTAAAGGTCGTGTCAGGGAGATACAAGTGTTCATTTATAGCCTAGTGTGCACTCAGGGCCATGGAATGTGATAGAAAAGGTATAGATTAGGAATCAAAGTATCTGGATTTGGGGGTCTTCTCAGCCAGCACAGTCTATGGGCAACTCAGCAAGTCATTCGATCTCTCTAATTTCAGTGTATTCGTCAATAAAATAGTTTCAAATAAATAACATAATGGATATAACAATCACTTTGTAAGCTGTAAATCACCATGCATACCACTACCGGGTTATTATTGTGACTGTCATTTTCACCCCATGCTTCCATGTGTCCACAGGATACCATTTAGGGAACAAATAATTTGTGGTGGTAAGAGTCAAGTTACACTTACACTAATCTTACACTACTAAGATGTATAACTCGGGGCAAAAAACTTATTTCGCTACCAATTTCTGTGTTTGTAGAATGTAGTAGATACTCATCAGTGTCTCTTCCGGTATAAAATGTGGGGGCCTCACAAGTACCAGGAAGAAAGCACGGATAGGCAGGCGGGCTGCAGTCTTACAGGCAGGAGTAGTGAGCGTGCCATCCTGCAGTCACCGGGCCCACTGTCACTGTAGAAGTCTGGAGAGAGCACAGGGAGAGAGGCTCCAGAGGAGACTCATTGGAAAGCAGAGCACACCACGGGCTCAAAGGAATGTCACTTCACACAGAGCCCACCTAGTTCCAAAACTGACAACACTTTGAGCTGCACGTAGAGCAACTGAAGGAAGAAGAAAGACCGTGTTGACCATCACCTTGTCTAGAGTAATGAGGACGGTCCACGTGTCTTCCCCATAAGTAACAAGGGAGAGAAGCAGAGAGGCTTCAAAAATTACAGCCTCCTGAATGAGCCTCATGCCTCTTGTCTCTTCTCTTTGTAGTTCTTCCCCCACATTGCCACCAGAGGGACCCTAAACTCAAATATGGTCCTACCCCTGTCCAGATTAAAATCTCTGATTTCTTCCATGAGAGATACTCAGTGTCACTCATCATCAGGAAAATATAAATCAAAACCACAATGATGGATCACCTCACATCTGTTAGGATGGCTATTATTCAAAAAAGAAAAGACAAGTGTTGGTAGGAATGTGGGAATGCAAAACGGTGCATCCACTATGGAAAACAATATGGGGCTTCTCATTTCTAGAGTGAACTCTAAACTCCCTTGCTTACAGGGTCCTTCACTATGTGTGTAGGGTCTCTCCTTATACCTCAGCCTCATGTGCAGCATCTCTTCCCCGAGACCAAACCACTCTGAACTTGGTTTTTTGTTTTCTTTTTAGCTCAGTGCCTTTGCACATGCTCTTCCTCTGTCAGAACTATCCCTCCACGGTTCTTTACTTGGAGAATTCTTTCCTTTCCTTTTGGACCCAGATCAAATATTACCTTCTTTACCATGTATTATATTACCTACCATAAAGTTTTTGCTTTTTTTTTTTTTTTAAGAAAGTGTTTACATGGCTGCTTTTCTACTAGCATAGGAACTTCTAGGGAGGAGCCCATGTTTTATTTTATTGTGCTAATAGGTGTTTCATTATTTTTTTGTAGAGTTTACTAATGATTAACTGAATGATCCAAAGGATGGGGACAAATAAAAGAACAGGGCTCTTAAAACATAGCAGACAAAACTTAAGAAGGGACAGATTTGGATTCTATAAAAGCCTAAACAAGGTAGATAAAGGACACTTTTTCAAATTAAATGTGTTTTTTAAAATATTTATTTATTTATTTATTTGACAGAGAGAGACACAGCGAGAGAGGGAACACAAGCAGAGGGAGTGGGAGAGGGAGAAGCAGGCTCCCCACTGAGCAGGGAGCCCAATGCGGGGCTGGATCCCAGGACCCTAGGATCCTGACCTAAGCCAAAGGCAGACGCTTAACGACTGAGCCACCCAGGCGCCACTCCAATTAAATGTTTGACTCAAAAAATATTTAGTAAATGTTTCTTATGCACCAGGGCTAAGGATACTAGAGCAAATAAGGCTGACTTAGCACGTTTCATTAACTAAAATACCAGTATTCCTAGATCTAGTGGTCAGTGGGGAGAATAGCATTGTAAGAGGTGGAATACCAGGGGACAAATCACCCAAAGTCTTGCAGGTTAGGGTGAGAACTTCACTTTTATTTTAAGTGCAGTGGGAAGCCTTTGCTTTAAAATTTGTAAGGAGGGGAATGAAACAATCTGATGGGCATTTTGGAGAGATCATTTTGGAGAGAATAGACAGTTAAGTAGGGATACTAGTTAGTGCATCAGACCATGTGGGAAATGACATTGGCCCAGTGACCAGAATCACCTGGAGAGCTGTTAAAACACAGGTTTCTGGGCCTCACCCCTAGAGTTTCTGGTTGTATACGTCTGATGGTGATGGAGGTAGAGGTTGGGTGGAGAATTCGCATTTCTAACAAGTTTGCAATGATGCTGCTATTTGGAGACCACACTCCGAGAACCACTGAACTCTCCTGTGGTAAGGACCTTGGGACAAAGTGGACGGACTTGAAATGTAGTCTGGAGATAACATTAAAAAGACACGCTAATTTACCAATACTGGTAATATAAGCAATCCTCCATGTCTTTAGTGTTGATGTCAGCTTGATCTGCACTGATCAAAGTGCATATCCCTATGAAACGTGAATGAGATAAAATACTAGGAAATTCTAGGAAAAGGTATATTGGTAGCATGAAACTCGAATGAGGTTAAAAGAAAAAAAATGCCCTTTGCACAGTAGGCAGTACATGCATGGACATAATTTACCCACCTCTTCACACCGACAAATAAAAGCAAATGGTTTTCATAGTGTTTGGAGAGTTTGTGTATTATAGGCCCCAAAGCAGCTCTTAAAAGTTTAGTGTCCTATGAATGGTTGAGATTGAATAAGAAAGGGTAGCTGTATTTTTCTATGGTCAGACCCTTGGAGTATCAGGTAAAATGGGGGAACAGGGTGAATGAGCCTTGGGTGTGCTTCTTTCTAGGGTTCTCAGAACACTGGACACTTACCCCACCCCCACCCCTGCCCCCAGGACAGCTCTCCTGCTCTAGCACCCAGGGAAATGTCTGTATCTCTCCCAGAATGGACTCCTCACCCTGGCACCTGGAGCTTCAGAAGTCCAGATAAAAAACAAAAACTCTACGTGCCACTGCCTCCCCGGACTTTGCCCAGGCTCTGTTGGTGTCCTGCTCTATCTATGTCCAGTTTCTGTCCTATTAAGCTACTTTATTCCTGCCGTTTTGTGTAGCTCTGTTAGGAGCTGAATTGTGTCCCTCAAAAATGGATGTATTGAAGTCATAACCACACCCCCCACCTCCGCAGTACCTCAGAGTGTGACCTTGTCTGAAAATGAGGTCCCTGCAGATGTAATTAGTTAAATTAAGATGAGGTCGTTAGGGTGGGTCCTAATCTAATAAGACTGGAACAGATTCTACCTCAGAGTTCTCAAAAGGAGCAAACCCCGCCAACATCTCGATTTCAGACTTCTAGCCTCCAGGATTGTGAGAAATACTTTTCTACAGGGTAAGCCAGTCAATGTGTGGGACCTTCTTCCACCAGCCCTAGCAAACTAATACAATCCCCTTGTGGTGATTTCTTCAGTGCCACTGTCCACTTAGCTCTTCACTCTGCCTTTTTTGTTTCTTTCATCTGCCCGTCTTCTGTGTTCTGGAGCCACTGCGCCAGCACTGACCCTTCCATAGGGTAGAGAGACCAGGACTCCTCTGACCCTAGCCAGGGCACAGTGTCCCAGATCCCCTCCTTTCTGGATGTAGGATTCTTACACTACCCCCCACTGGGCAACTTTCCCCTTAAGAGTTTGTTCTAGTTTGTTCCATGCTTTGTGGTTCGTCTTTGTGTCCTACCACTGATCACAGTGCCTCAAATGTGGCCAGTGTGTTTGTTGAATGAATAACAAAATTTACGAGGTAATCATTCTTTATCTATTTTCCCTTTGGTAAGTGGGAAAAGTCGAGGGCTTTTGACCTTCACGTAGGTGTCTTTTCGTCAATACAATGAGTGGTTTATTTGGGAAGCATCTGTTTTTGGATCACATTACTCAGTAAATGCATATTCTTAATGAAAGTGATCAGTGCAGATCAAGCTGACATCAACACTAAAGATATGGAGGATTGCTTTGGTGTGCAAATGGAAATGGTTTGGTACTGGGGGATAATGCATACGGGAGAATTCGGACTGGGTTATTAAACTGAGGGGATGAAACTTGTCATTAGTCCCCACTGCTTCTTGGAGTTGTTGCTAATAGCTGTTTGAGTGAGGAGCCGGGAACATGTGGAGAAGAAGATGTGAAGAAACAAACGTGTAGATAACGTCCGCTCCCGGAGATATGTACTATTTGGAATTGATCATCCTGCAGTTTTCGCTGAGAGGCTAGTGATTTTGAACTGATCTGTTTTCCCAAACTCAATCAGAGGTGCAGGCAGCTGACAGCCCTGCAGATTCCTCCTGGTCTCTGCAGCCGACTTTGATTTCCAATGAAATGTGAGGTTCATGTGCCACATTTGGGTGCCAGGCTCCAAAGAATGATGATCTTTAGGTTTATCCAGGGAGGGGTTGTTCATGGAGGGATGGTGGTAAAATTATCATTCATATCAAATTATTTTTGAGAGAGGCACATCATTAATATTTAAGCAGGGACAATGGATGTAATTTGGGTTAGTCCTGGGCAAATGAGAGAGCACACTCACTCTTTTGATGGACTGCCCAAAACCCCCTTAAAATTTAACTAAACTCCACCCTGAGTCCTTTCAGTCAACATTAACTAAGTGCCCTTAGTCATTAACCATGAGCTTCTGCCAGGGATTCACCTTTCTTTCTAGAACTTTATATACAAGAAAGATTCTCATGGAAAATCCAACATAATATTTTGGTCTATGTTGTTTTATGAAATGACCCAAATTTTCAAAATTACTTTTAATTTCCTTACATGTAAAAAATGAATTGTAAAGGTTATGCTATCATCTCCAAACCACTCACTATGAATAGTTAGGAAACTAGAGAGAAGACAGGAGGCACAATTAGAAAAATTAAACTATTCATTAGTGGATCTCCAAACTGCAACTCCATATTGAGTTTATTTTGCGTATGGTGTGAGAAAGTGGTCCAGTTTCATTCTTATGCCTGAAGCTGTCCACTTTTCCCAACACCATTTGTTGAAGAGACTTTTACCCATTGTATATTCTTGCCTTTTTAGATTTAGGTTAATTGACCATAAACCCATGAGTTTATTTTTGGACTCTATTCTGTTTCATTGATCCTTGTGTCTCTTTTTGTGCCAGTACCATTCTGTTTTGATTACTACAAATTTGTGGTGTATCTTGAAATCTGGCAATGTGTGATATCTCCACTTTTGTTCTTTTTCAAGATTACTTTGGCTATTCAAGGTCTTCTGTAGTTCTACACAAACTGTAGGATTATTTGTTCTAGTTCTGTGTTATTGTTGGTATTTGATAGGGATTGCATTAGCTATAGATTCCTTTGGGTAGTGTAGACAGTTTAACAATATTGGTTCTTCCAGTCCATGAGCGTGGGCTATATTACCTTTGTTTGTGTCATCTTCAGTTTCTTTCATCAGTGTTTTACAGTTTTCAGAGTACAAGTGTTTGACTTCCTTGGTTAAGTTTATTCCTAGCTATTTGATTATTTTTGGTGCAGTTGTCAGTGGGATTGTTTTCTTGATTTTTCTTTCTGCTACTTCATTATTGGCATATTGAAATGCAGCATATTGCTGTATATTAATTTTGTATCCTGCAACTTTGTTGAATTCGTGTATCAGTTCTAGTAGGTTTTTTTTGAGGGGGTGTGGATTCTTTAGTGTTTTCTATATGTGGTATCATGTCATCTACAAATAGTGACAGTTTTACTACTTCCTCACCACTTTGGATGCCTTTTATTTCTTATTGCTGAGGCTAAAACTTCTAGTACTACATTGAATAAAAGTGGTGAGAGTAGACATCCTTGTCTTGTTCTTGATCTTAGGGGAAAAGCTCTCAGTTTTTCACCATCGAGTATGATGTTAGCTATAGGTTTGTCATATAAGGCCTTTATTATGTTGAGGTATTTTCCCTCTAACCCTACTTTGTTGAGAGTTTTTAATCGTGAATGGATGTTGTACTTTGTCAAATGCTTTCTTACATCATACACAGAAGTGAACTCAAAATGGATTAAAGACCTATATATGAGACCTGAAACCATAAAATTCCTAGAAGAAAACATAAGCAGTAATTTCTTTGACACTGGCCATAGAAACATTTTTTAGATATGTCCCTCTGGCAAGAGAAGCAAAAGCAAAATTAAATATTAGGACTACACCAAAATAAAAAAAAAAAAACTTTTACAGAACAAAGGAAACCATCAACAAAACAAAGAGGCAACCTATTGAATGGGAGAAGATATTTGCAAATTATATATCCAATAAGGGAGTAGTATCTAAAATATAAAAATGATAGATAACAACTCAATGCCAAAAAATCACAAATAATCCAATTAAGAAATAGGCAGACCTAAATAGGCATTTTTCCAAAGAAGACATACAGATGGCCAACAGACACATGAAAAGTTGAAGTGTTCAACTTCACTAATCATCAGGGAAATGCAAATTAAAACCACAATGAAATATCATCTCATATCTGTCAGAATGGCTGAAATAAAAAAAAAAAAACACAAGGAACAACAAGTGTTGGTGAGGATGTGGAGAAAAAGGAACCCTCATGCACTGGTGACGGGAATGCAAATTGGTGCGGCCACTGTGGAAAACTGTGTGGAGGTCCCTTAAAATATTAAAAATGAAATTACCATATGGCCCGGGAATGCCACTACTGGGTTTCACCCAAGGAAAATGAAAACACAAATTTGAAAACATGGATGTACCCCTATGTTAATTTCAGTATTACTTACAATAGCCAACATATGGAAGCAACCCAAGTGTCCACTGATGGATGAAGGGATAAAGAAGATATGATCTATTTTTAATGGAATATTACTCAGCCATAAAAAAGAATCAAATCTAGCCATTTGCAACAACATGGATGGACCTAGAAGGTGTAATGTTAAGTGAAATAATCAGAGAAAGACAAATACCATAGGATTTCACTCCTGTGTGAAGTTTAGGAAACAAAACAAGCTAATAAACAAAGAAAAAAGAGAGACAAAAAAAACCCAGACTCTTAAAAAGAGAGAACAAACTGATGGTTGGCAGAGGGGAGATAGCTGGGGGGATGGGTGAAACAGGTGGAGGGGGGTGAAGAGCACACTTACCTTGATGAGCACTGAGAAATGTATAGAATTGCTGAATCATTATATTGCACACTTGAAAACTAACGTAACACGGTATGCTAATTGTACTTGAATTAAAAAAAAATTTACAAAATGCAACTCCACGGAAGTAGAAAGTCACCCAAAGGTGCACAAAGTTAATGGAGGTGGTAAAGTGAGGAAGCATGTGGCTTTTAGAATAAATGCCTCGGGTTGAATTGCAGCTTGATCTTCCCTAGATGTGGGACAGTGGGTAAGTCATTTTTCACATCTCTGAACCACAGTTTTCCTATCCCTGGAATGAGGCTAATGTGTGCAGGATTTTTGTGAGGATTGAATAAGTAACGCATGTAAAGTGCAGACTACAGGGCTTGACGTGCTAGTGCTCAGTTCATGGTAGCTGCTGTTATTAAATCATGCATACTCTGATTTTACTGCCAACCATTTAGATCAGCTGTGATTATTCTGATAGAATATTCTTAACTCTAGGAAACAAACTGAGGGTTGCTGGAGAGGGGATGGGGTAACTGGGTGCTGGGCATTAAGAAGGCATTTGTGATGAGCACTGGGTGTTATTATACACAGCTGAGAAATTATTGAACAATACATCTGAAAGTAATGATGTACTATAAGTTGGCTAATTGAATTTAAATAACAAAAAGAATGTGCTCGGATTATGGTTCTGGTACATATCTGAACATTAATGACCACCCCCCCAACCCATGCTGAATTTTTTTCATTTTTTGTATGCAATATACTAAGTCATTTTAAGGGGAAAAAAATCAGAATTTTTCAGGAATTCTTGCAAAGCTGAAAGATGAACCAAAACTATTTATCATGAGATGTACCTTGTTGCCTGTGTTGTCTCCTGTGGCCTGAATGTAGTAAAATTAAATGATCTCTGGAAAATACAGTGTAGCAAAGACTTGTTGAAATTTAGTTCACAGAGAAATCAGGAAATGAGTTTTCCGAATGATCATTATGTGAAGATATTTATCTTCAAACCAGACCCTACGTGCAGGAAATAGACTCTTATGCTATTGGTTTCTATGCCCTGACATCTTTATCATGAGTCTTCAGCATGCAGCTCCTGAACATTCGGTCATACTGTGGAAGCCTGTGTACTAGGGCCCATAAGTGGTTATGTAGGAGTGTCACTTGAGGCAGGAGACAATGTGTAATGCCATAGCAACTAATTTTTTCATAGTTTATATGTACCTGTCTAAAGGGGATTCTTTCTTACTGGGAGTCTAATCAGGAAGAGACTTCGTACCACCAGAAGTAGAACGTGCATCCCACTATACCTCTTTGTGAACTATAAATGGAAGAGACAGTCAGCTGGTGCTTCTTTCAAGAGGTGCTGCAGCATTTGAGAAGGGGAAGTTTGCCTGAAGATAGCAAAGGTCTAAGAGGAGAGTGGGAAGAACCACGGTAGCTGAAGAGGACGAACACTACCCTATCTTTGGATGGGGGAGAGAGAAACTTGGCAGAATCAAAACGGAGAGCAGTGAGGGGAAGGGAAAAGGTAGTAGAAGTGGCCTGTGCTGAGGGATATGACCACAGCTGTCATGGAAGAGGGCAGGGATGAATGGAAAGGACCACTCACTATCCCCTGAATGCACAGACTTTACCACCAGTATCCTTGCAGAAAGACCAACACATCCTTAGAGACAAAAATGGAGCTGACTGAAACTTACAAAATTGGAATTGGTAGCTTCACATTGCAACAATGGAATAAACTGTGGTTTACATAAATGTGGCAGATATTCTTCCACAAAACTCAAAGTCAGTTTTCTTTGGTTTTCTAAATCAAACACAGGCTCTGGGGTTAGCAAAAAGCCCAATATCAGTCACTTTTCAGGAGCCCCTCTCACTGCCTTGAGGTCATACTGGAGCCTTGAGATCTACACTGTCCATGTATTTAGGACAAATCAGAGGTCCTTAGTCCTGTAGCAGCTGTTCCTCATGTTCTTCTTTCACTCCTGTGCATTCCTTCTGTGGGTGGTTCTGCCTCTCCCTCAGGTTCATGGGGAACAACCACAGGAGGATTGCCTCCATCAACCAGGAATACCTGCTTTGGACCTTTAGGTTAGAAGTAATGACTTTCTATTGTACTTGAGCCATCACATATTCTTAAATTTGTTTCATTGACACTGTTACAGCAGTTTAGCCTACCCTAACTAGGTCTTTCTTTCTTTTTTTTTTTTTAAGATTTTATTTATTTATTTGACAGAGAGGGAAAGAGAGCACAAGCAGGGGGAGCAACAGGCAGAGGGAGAGGGAGAAGCAGGTTCCTGGTGAGCCAAGAGCCCGACGCGGGGCTCAATCCCAGGACCCCGACATCATGACCTGAGCTGAAGGCAGACACTGAAGTGACTGAGCCACCCAGACACCCCCCCTAACTAGGTGTTTCTTACAGTACTTCTTACACTCATGTATGGCTCAAGTTCTGGACACCTTTTTCCAGGAAAGGAAGTGGGGAATCCATATTCCATAAAGCTAATCACTAGGAAAAAGTTATGAAACATAATTCTGTATGTACTGCCAGAGCCATAAAACACGGATGATGATTATAACAAGGAACATCGGTTCAGGATTAAGTGTTCAGAAACAGCTTCAGAGGCCAGTAGATCTGCAGAACTCTTTCCAGAATTAGCAGGTGGAGTAGACAGCTAGCCCCTTACAAATCTCCTTAAAAATCCAGAAACAAAGATATATTTACAGTGCATTTGGACATCTGAGGAAGCAACGACTAAGAACTTTCTTAATAAAAAGAAACTGGAACTTGGATCAGAAGTCCACTATACATATAGGGTGTTTATATAGCTTTATACCCAAATTATAATGAAACATGTCTATAGTCCTCATTACCTAAGTTTGGCACCAATCACTTGCAATAAATATTTTTGTCATTCTCGTGAAGTCCCAACTTCATTAACCCATCCAGGTATTAATGCACATGGATTTCTGTACTGAAAGAATGCTACCTGACTATTTTAGTAAAGATCCTGGTCCCGGACATAAGAAGGCAAAATGAGGCATATTCTTCTGATAAAATATAATATTAACTAAATCTGTTTCTATCTGGGCATCCTGAACTTTACAGTGGTGTTTAATTATTCATCCAAATGTGAAATCTTAATATTTCAGAATTTGGACAAATTAAAAAAAATACAGACTCAAGGTAAGCCACACTGAGAATTTGGTCCCAAATATCCATTATTATTGATATTCTAGGTACACTTGAAATTCATAATCATTTCCCTGTAGCAGCAATCAAATTATTTTTATTTGAAAAGAACTATGAATGGTAGAACTGGGTATAAGGAGGAAATACTTCCATTTCCATCATTATATTATTCACCACTGGGTATCACTGGGGCCTGATGTGTGGCAAGGCACATTGTAAGAACACGGTAATTATTTACTGAATAAGTGGTGGAAAGAAAGATGGAGCAAGAAAGATTCAGACCAGAAAGGAGTGTTGGTCTTAATGGTAGCAACCATAACGAATTCTGTACAAACAACAGAACAAGGGAATGTCAGATGTGTTCAGGGGCTAAATTCTGGGCTGTAAGGACATGTCATTACACACACCTCCCGCAACCTCTGTCCAGCCCGAGGATGCTTTGCCTGGCTGGAGCCCTCACTGCATTTTTTTTTTATATATATTGTTTTTTAATTAAGCAGCTAGGTTAGTGCCTGGGTTAATAATATTAATGACATTCTGAGTCTTGATTTTTCTCCATTTTTAATCAGAAATAGAGACATGTCTTTTTAATAGTTTTAATGATTTCTAATTTTAGGAATGTTTATGAAATCAAATAGTCTGCATTTTAATGGAGCTACGGGTATCAATATTGGGTGATTTTTCTATTTTAGAAATACCCTAGTTTCCAGTAGAACACACAATGTATGTAAGATTTACATAGCCTTGTAAAATTTCCATTCCTTTATCCTCACAAAAACGAAATAGATTGGATGTCTTATTCTATTAACCTTTTTTTAAGCAGACTCTGCTTCTTAGCTTTCACTGGAATTTTAAAGTATTGTTAACTCACAAATCAACAGTGTGATTATAAAGCTTCTTGAAGCCAATCACCAGAATGCATCAAGTAACTAGCAAGATTACATGGTGTTTCTAGCCTAATGTGGCACAATTCAGAGAGCAATAATTGGTGCCCAATGAAGAAAAGTATCTGTCAAATCAATAAGCTTACTCATGTACATTGATAACTGAGCCTGGCTGTTAAAAGTCATTGATTACCTTGAGAACAGCTATTAAAGGAAAGAGACCAATAAGCTGACTGGGACGTTTTACTCTAATAAAAAGTAGCTCTGCTAAAGTAAATAATTGTTGTTTCTAAGCAATAAGTCAATGTCTGGAAGAGCACATCAGTCATTTCCCAAAGCAGACCTCCTCAGTCATGTTGGCCTGCTCAGCCTGTACACATTTCCTTCCAATTCCATTCTGCTGGGTTGGGTGGCAAAAGACAGCATGGGGGAGGAAATATTTTTGAAGTCCTCTTGCAGCGTTGTGTTAGATTTGGTGTATTGGTGCTCTTGGCATCATTGTCCAGCTTTTTCTTTGTTCCCTGTTATTGTGGAAACCTCTGCTTGGCCTCTCCACCCCCCACGATCCCTCTTATTCTACAGTCCAAGGACTCAAATAGAAGGTGGTACCAACTACCTCTTCTGAGTTCTTAGGTTATATAAGCACAGGCCAAAGAAATGACTACCAAATTGGTTTGTAGACTTAATTGGCCTACGATGACCTAGAGCTTAACCAGGGCTGCATTTGTAACCTTTCTGCCATCTGCCCCTAGGGCAACAAGGATGTCATGATGGTGCTTTGGATTTCTGCGTGTCAGTGTCCATTTGGATTCTGTGTTCAGTGGTTCTGAGGATGTTGATGCATTACCTTTTCCCTACTTTGCACTCACTCGAGTAAGTGGCCATTGGTCCCTTTGCAAAACAACTGGGGGCTTTGTTGCCATCACACTGGCAACTTACTGCAACATCCTCATCCAGGGGACCCGTCTCTTGTTCAGTCATGGGGTTCCCCCTGAGAAAGCCAGCTCAGCTTTGGAAACTGCGCAGTTGATCATGGCCTGTCATCGGAATCATTTCCCTCAACTTCTTGATCATCACATTGGCCCAGCTCCAGAAGCCCTCTTCTCATCCCATTTGTTGTGGGTTGGGTTCCCTAAGAAACAGATGCTAAAGTGCAATTTGCATGTTTGCTTTGGAGTGTCCTGGGGTCAACACCTGTGAAAGGGAAGGACTCGGGAGTGGGATGGGGGGAACAGGGTGGGGGGCATTACTCACCCAGAACTCTAGAATACTGAGCCAGAATTCCAGAGTCCTTTGGATGAACTGGGAGCCAGGCCTTTATAATTCCTGAATGTCACTGCATGTGGACAACTCCTGGAAAGAAGTGTGACTTTGAAGCAGGTCTCTGCAGCTGAGGCCATCCCTGAAGGGGCAGAAAGCCACAGGCCAGTTGTTCACAACAAGCAGTAACAAGTCCTTCATGAGAGGGATCTGGACAGCATACCCCATGTACACCACAGTGTCCATGTCATTTATAATCTGAATCACAACCCCTTTTTTTGAATGAAAGGGGATACTACTAACTATGGTATGGTAACAACAGGCATAAACCAGAACTGTCTGTCCCAGGCAGATTTGGGCGTGTGATCACTCTTGCTATCACACTCTGATGACATCCACCCCCCCCACTGACAAATCACCTCAACACACAGTGATGTGCTGATGTGAAAGCAGCCGCATCCCTCTGTTGTACTTGGAGCCTCTACTTATCAGCTATAGGAAGGGATCAGTTCTTGGAAGGATATTAACAAGGGTATATAGTATGAAGCAACTCTATGAGTTTGCTGACTGTAAGAAAAACTTTATTTTTTAATTTTTTTCTTTAAAATTTTTATTATGCTAATCACCATATATCATTAGTTTTTGATGTAGTGTTCCATGATTCATTGTTTGTGCATAACACCCAGTGCTCCATGCAGAACATGCCCTCTTTAATACCCATCACCGGGATAACCCATCCCCCTACCCCTTACCCTCTAGAACCCTCAGTTTGTTTTTCAGAGTCCATCGTCTCTCATGGTTCCTCTCGCCCTCCGATTTCCCTCACTTCATGCTTCCCCTCCTGCTATCATCTTTTTTTTTTCTTAACATATATTTGTTAACATACATTATTTGTTTCAGAGGTACAGATCTGTGATTCAAGTCTTGCACAACTCACAGCACTCACCATAGCACATACCCTCCCCAATGTCTATCACCAGCCACCCCCTCCCTCCCACCCACCCCTACTCCAGCAACCCCCACTTTGTTTCCTGAGATTAAGAATTCCTCATATCGGTGAGGTCATATGATACATGTCTTTCTCGGATTGACTTATTTCACTCAGCATAACACCCTCCAGTTCCATCCACGTCCTTGTAAATGGCAAGATCTCATTCCTTTTGATGGCTGCATAATATTCCATTGTATGTATATACCACATCTTCTTTATCCATTCATCTGTTGATGGACATCTTGGCTCTTTCCACTGTTTGGCTATTGTAGACATTGCTGCTATAAACAACGGGGTGCACGTACCCTTTTGGATCCCTACATTTGTATCTTTGGGGGAAATACCCAGTAGTGTAATTGCTGGATCGTATGGTAGCTCTATTTTCAACTGTTTGAGGAACCTCCACACTGTTTTCCAGAGGGGTTCCACCAGCTCGCATTCCCACCAACAGTGTAGGAGGTTTCCCCTTTCTCCGCATCCCTGTCAACATCGGTCATTTCCTGACTTGTTAATTTTAGCCATTCTGACTGGTGTGAGGTGGTATCTCATTGAGGTTTTGATTTGGATTTCCCTGATGCCGAGCGATGTTGAGCACTTTTTCATGTGTCTGTTGGCCCTTTGGATGTCTTCCTTGGAGAAATGTCTGTTCATGTCTTCTGCCTGTTTCTTGATTGGATGATTTGTTCTTTGGGTGTTGAGTTTAAGAAGTTCTTTATAGATTTTGGATACTAGCTCTTTACCTGATATGTCATTTGCAAATATCTTCTCCCATCCTGTTGGTTGTCTTTTGGTTTTGTGGACTGTTTCTTTTGCTGTGCAAAAGCCTTTTATCTTGATGACGTCCCAGTAGTTCATTTTTGACCTTGCTTCCCTTGACTTTGGCAATGCTTCTAGGAAGAAGTTGCTGCGGCTGAGGTCGAAGAGGTTGATGCCTGTGTTCTCCTTTAGGATGTTGATGGACTCCTGTCTCACATTTAGGTCTTTCAACCATTTGGAGTCTATTTTTGTGTGTGGTGTAAGGAAATGGTCCAGTTTCATTCTTCTGCATGTGGCTGTCCAATTTTCCCAACACCATTTGTTGAAGAGACTGTCTTTTTTCCATTGGACATTCTTTCCTGCTTTGTCGAAGATGAGTTGACCATAGAGTTGAGGGTCCCTTTTGGGGCTCTCTGTTCTGTTCCATTGATCTATGTGTCTGTTTTTGTGCCAGTACCATACTGTCTTGATGATGACAGCTCTGTAATAGAGCTGGAAGTCCGGAATTGTGATGCCGCCAGTTTTGCTTTTCTTTTTCAACATTCCTCTGGCTATTCGGGGTCTCTTCTGGTTCCATACAGATTTTAGGATTATTTGTCCCATTTCTTTGAAAAAAGTGGATGGTATTTTGATGGGGATTGCATTGAATGTGTAGATTGCTCTAGGTAGCATTGACATCTTCACAATATTTGTTCTTCCAATCCATGAGCATGGAAGGTTTTTCCATTTCGTTGTGTCTTCCTCAATTTCTTTCATGAGTATTTTATAGTTTTCTGAGTACAGATCCTTTGCCTCTTTGGTTAGATTTATTCCTAGGTATCTTATGGTTTTGGGTGCAATTATAAATGGGATCAACTCCTTAATTTCTCTTTCTTCTGTCTTGGTGTTGGTGTTTAGGAATGTCACTGATTTCTGTGCATTGATTGTCTATCCTGCCACTTTACTGAGTTCCTGTATGAGTTCTAGCAATTTTGGCGTGGAGTCTTTTGGGTTTTCCACGTAAAGTATCATATCATCTGCAAACAGAGTTTGAATTCTTCTTTGCCAATTTGGATGCCTTTGATTTCTTTTTGTTGTCTGATTGCTGTGGCTAGGACTTCTAATACTATGTTGAATAGCAGTGGTGACAGTGGACATCCCTGCCACGTTCCTGACCTTAGGGGGAAAGCTCTCAGTTTTCCCCCATTAAGAATGATATTCACTGTAGGTTTTTCAAAAATGGCATTTATGATATTGAGGTATGGACCTTCTATCCCTATACTCTGAAGAGTTTTGATCAAGAAAGGTTGCTGTACTTTGTCAAATGCTTTTTCTGCATCTATTGAGAGGATCATAGGATTCTTGTTCTTTCTTTGTTAATGTATTATATCACGTTGATTGATTTGCAGATGTTGAACCCACCTTGCAGCCCAGGGATAAATCCCACTTGGTCGTGGTGAATAGTCCTTTTAATGTACTGTTGGATCCTATTGGCTAGTACTTTGGTGAGAATTTTTGCATCCATGTTCATCAAGGATATTGGTCTGTAATTCTCCTTTTTGATGGGGTCTTTGTCTGGTTTGGGGATCAAGGTAATGGTGGCCTCATAAAACGAGTTTGGAAGTTTTCCTTCCATTTCTATTTTTTGGAAGAGTTTCAGGAGAATAGGTATTAATTCTTCTTTAAATGTTTGGTAGAATTCCTCTGGGAAGCCATCTGGCCCTGGGCTTTTGTTTGTTGGGAGATTTTTGATGACTGCTTCAATTTCCTTAGTGGTTATAGGTCTGTTCAGGTTTTCTCTTTCTTCCTGGCTCAGTTTTGGTAGTTGATACATCTCTAAGAATGCACCCATTTCTTCCAGGTTATCTAATTTGCTGGCATAGAGTTGCTCATAATATGTTCTTATAATCGTTTATATTTCTTTGGTGTTGGTTGTGATCTCTCCTCTTTCATTCATGATTTTGTGGATTTGGGTCATTTCTCTTTTTGATAAGTCTGGCTAGGGGTTTATCAATCTTGTTAACTCTTTCAAAGAACCAACTCCTAGTTTCATTGATCTGTTCTACTGTTCTTTTGGTTTCGATTTTATTGATTTCTGTTCTGTTCTTTATTATTTCTCTTCTCCTGCTGGGTTTAGGCTTTATTTGCTGTTCTCTCTCCAGCTCCTTTAGGGTTAGGTTGCGTATTTGAGACCTTTCTTGTTTCTTGAGAAAGGCTTGTATTGCTCTATACTTTCCGCTCAGGACTGCCTTTGCTGTATCCCAAAGATTTTGAACAGTTGTGTTTTCATTTTCATTGGTTTCCATGAATTTTTTAAATTCTTCTTTAACTTCCTGGTTGACCCTTTCATTCTTTAGTAGGATGCTCTTTAGCCTCCATGTATTTGAGTTCTTTCCAACTTTCTTCTTGTGATTGAATTCTAGTTTCAAAGCATTGCGGTCTGAAAATATGCAGGGAATGATCCCAATCTCTTGGTACCGGTTGAGACCTGATTTTTGACCTAGAATGTGATCTATTCTGGAGAATGTTCCATGAGCACTAGAGAAGAATGTGTATTCCGTTGCTTTAGGATGGAATGTTCTGAATATGTCTGTGAAGTCCATTTGGTCCAGTGTGTCATTTAAAGTCTTTATTTCCTTGTTGATCTTTTGCTTAGATGATCTGTCCATTTCAGTGAGGGGCGTGTTAAAGTCCCCCACTATTATTGTATTGTTGTCGATGTGTTTCTTTGCTTTTGTTATTAATTGCCTTATATAATTGGCTGCTCCCATGTTAGGGGCAAGACATTTACAATTGTTAGATCTTCTTGTTGGATAGACTCTTTAAGTAGGATATAGTGTCCTTCCTCATCTCTAATTATGGTCTTTGGTTTAAAATCTAATTTGTCTGATATAAGGATTGCCACCCCAGCTTTCTTTTGGTGTCCATTAGCATGGTAAATGGTTTTCCACTCCTTCACCTTAAATCTGGGGGTGTCTTTGGGTCTAAAATGAGTCTCTTGCACACAGCATATCGATGGGTCATGTTTTTTAATCCAATCTGATAGCCTGTGTCTTTTGACTGGGGCATTGAGCCCATTTACATTCAGGGTAACTATTGAAAGGTATGAATTTAGTGCCATTGTATTGCCTGTAAGGTGTCCATTACTGTATATTGTCTCTGTTCCTTTCTGGTCTTGCTGCTTTTAGGCTCTCTCTTTGCTTAGAGGCCCCCTTTCAATATTTCTTGGAGGGCTGGTTTCATGTTTGCAAATTCCTTTAGTATTTGTTTGCCCTGGAAGCTTTTTATCTCTCCTTCTATTTCAATGACAGCCTGGCTGGATATAGTATTCTTGGCTGCATATTTTTCTCATTTAGTGCTCTGAAGATATCATGCCAGTCCTTTCTGGCCTTCCAGGTCTCTGTGGATCGGTCTGTTGCCAATCTAATATTTCTACCATCTCTTCTCCTGAGCTGCTTTCAGGATTTTCTCTTTGTCTCTGAGACTTGTAAGTTTTACTATTAGATGTCGGGGTGTTGACCTATTTTCATTGATTTTGAGAGGTGTTCTCTGTGCCTCCTGGATTTTGATACCTGTTACCTTCCCCACATTAAGGAAGTTCTCTGTTAGAATTTGGTCCAATATACCTTCTGCCCCTCTCTCTTTCTTCTTCTTCTGGGATCCCAATGATTCTAATGTTTTTTCGTCTTATGGTATCGCTTATCTCTCGAATTCTGCCCTCGTGATCCAGTAGTTGTTTCTCTCTCTTTTTCTCAGCCTCTTTATTTTCCATCATTTGGTCTTCTATATCGCTGATTCTTTCTTCTGCCTCATTTATCCTAGCAGTTAGTGCCCCCATTTTTGATTGCACCTCATTAATAGCCTTTTTGATTTCGACGTGGTTAGATTTTAGTTCTTTTATTTCTCCAGAAAGGGTTTCTCTAATACCTTCCATGCTTTCTTCAAGCCCAGCTTGTATCTTTAAAATCATGATTCTGAACTCTAGGTGTGACATCGTACTAATGTCAGTATTGAGTATGTCCCTGGCAGATGGTACTACCTCTTTTTCTTTTTGTTGAGGTCATTTTTCCATCTAGTCGTTTTGTCTAGAGGAGAATAGATGAATGAGAGAACAAAATGCTAACAGGTTAACAATGTCCCCAGAAAATATACTCTAAACAAATCAGAAAAGACCTGATACCAGGGGGAAAGAAATGGAAAGAAAGAAAAAAGAAAGAGAAAAAAAAAGATAAAAACAAAATAAACAACAAAAAGACAGAATATGATCAAATATGATCAGGCTGGTGCATAGATCAGTGCCACACACTAGATTTTGGGTGCATTTTGGTCTGTTAGAAGAAAGTGCCTTCCAAAATTTTAAAGAAAGAAAGATTTATATATGTACAAAATAAGGGTTGATATGATGAAGGGATGGAATATGAGTGTAAAGATGAAAATGATTAAAATTTTATAAAAGGAATTGATAAGGTAAGAAGTTGTTTAAAAAAAGAAAGAGTATTTAAACAAAGGAAGAGATAAAAAGAGATTGTTATCGGGCAGCAGACTAGAACAAAGCCATACACT